>NC_137801.1:1409115-1768590 GCF_963383645.1 Muscardinus avellanarius | reverse complement strand
ATGGGATAAAATATTTCCAAATGCTATATCTGAAGGTATATTAATATTCCAACTAGAAATCCTAAAAATTAACAACAATAAAGGCAAACAATACCCTTTAGAGATAGGTAACAGACTAACATAAATAATGAATCTCCACAGATAACCAATCTTAGTTGTCTGATGGATGGAAAATCTTGTTTCTCTAGTTCTGGAGTGTGTTACCTATTTCTTCTTTGTAGTTAATCTCTTTGAGTATTTTCTCTAGTGCTGGTTTTGAAGACATAAATTCCTTCAGTTTCTGTTTGTCATGGAAGCTTCTTATTTCTCCATCTAATTTGATAGAAAGTTTTGCTGGGTAGGAAATTTTTGGCTGGAAGTTGTTTTCTTTCAGAGTTTGGAATATGTTACTCCAAGCCCTTCTGGCTCTCATGACTTGGTTTGGGAAGTCTGGAGTGATTCTAATTGGTTTGCCTCTGAATGTCACTTGGCCCTTTGCTTTTGTTGCCTTTAAGATTCTCTGCTTGGCTTCCACATTGGTCATTTTGACAATTATGTGGCGTGGGGATCCTCTTCTTCGATTCTGTCTAAAGGGAGTTCTATACGTTTCCTGGACCTGTGTATCAACCTCTTGCTCTATGTCTGGAAAATTTTCTTCTATTACTTCCTTGAAGAGATTGTTGATCCCTTTGGTTTCACTTTCTTTTCCCTCCTCTATTCCAATTATTCTTAGGTTAGCTCTCTTAAAATGGGCCCATATTTCTTCAATATCAGATTCCTGCTGTTGGATATTTTTTTCTAGATTAGAAACTATGCGTTCATTTTTGGATTGCTCATCTTCTAAGAGCAAGATTCTGTCCTCCATGTGTTCTAATCGGTTGTTTGTACTTTGAATTGAGGCCTTTACTTCATTAATTGCATCCTTTATCTCTTTTTGGCTCTCTCTGAGTTCTTTTCGAAGCACCTCTATTATTTCTACAGTTATTTTCCTGATTTGATCTTCTAGAAATCTCTGATTTTCAGTTTTATCGGGTTCTGATGTTGTGGGGTTGTGGGCATTTATTGCTCCAGTATTATTCCTCTTTCCCATGATTTCGGATGTTTGTGCCTTCTCTGGGTTCTTCCCTTGGGTCACTATGACTTCACTTAAGGTGTTCTGGATCTCGAGTCAGTAGTATCTCAGACCCCACTACTCCTTTACTGGGTTGTATCACAGAGTCTCCGACCCAGAGAGTCGATAGAGACTGCTTTAGACTGTGGGGGGTACCAGGTTGCACGTTCTCCTATGGTGTGATATCTCTGCCACCGCCTCTCCCCCACTGGGTCAAGTCCCAGGGAGTACAGTACTGGGATTTCTCCTCTGTGGCCCGCAATTTGACTCACTGTTCTTGAGTACGCAGATGTAGCTGTACTGGCCTCACTGAATTCGGTGCTGCTGCTGCCGGTGGCAATGTGGTGCCGCTGCTACGCCCTCGGCTGTGGGGCTGGCATTTTTCTTCTTGGTTTTGATTTCCACTCTGAATCCCTGCAGCGTGTGCTGAGCTCTGTCACTGGAAGCTTTAGATGTTCTCTGCGCGGAGAAATCCCGCCTGGCTGTTCCGCAGTGGCTCACCTCGGTTTGCTGTAGCCGTCCCGTGAATTCGCAGGTGCCGCTGGCAGTATGGCGCTGCTGCTGCATCTGCCGCGTCCTCAGGCGTGAGGCCGGTGTATCTCCTCTGTGGCTCTGTTCTCAGTCCGCTTTCTCTCTGGAGCCTGGTGATTTTTTGTTTCACTGGTGATGGTGTTTTCTGGCTATGAAAGGCGCTGATTTTGTGGTAATGGAGATTTGTTGTTAGCGGGGCTCTTAAGCCCCGCTTTTCTCGGTCGCCATCTTCCTAGGTCTAAAATTTACCTGCGACTCCAGGAATGCAGTGTAGGTGCCTGGGCTAGACCCACACTGCTGAGCTTGGGCTGGGATTGGTTGCCCAAAGTGACACAGAGAGCTGGCATCAGGCTGCTGGCCGTCCCCTGGACGAGGCCCATGGAGGGGCTGGCTGGTTTCCTGGCGGTCACAGGAGAGAGAGGGGCTTGCACAGGAGGCATTGAGCAAGGTCTGAAGGAGCCCAGGGACCAGACAAAGCAGCTTCTCACAGGGCGGCCAGGAAGCATCTTTCGTGAGACAGAGCATCTGTGGTGAGCTGGCCCCCAGTCCCCAGAAGCTGTCCTGCAGGGGACAGGTCATCCCAGTGACAGCCATCTGACAGAATTGGACAGAGGCAGAGTCCAGACCACAGAGAGGCGCAGGAGCAGGGACTGCCTACTGCCCAGTGTACAGCCTGGCCCAGGGCCACGTGTGAGGGTGTGGCGGTGTGCACAGCTTCCTCCCAGAGTGGGAGGTGCGACCCAAGTAGTCATTCGTTCCTTGGTACTTGCTGGACACCTCCCAGCAGCTGCAGACGCGGCGCAGGCCAAGCAGCTCCTGGTTCCAAATGCGATCAATGGTACAGAACAATGCTCGGGGCCTACTTATCTCATTAGCCACGAAGTGACAAGAATGGGCGGCTGAACACGTGCGAGGCTGGCGCGATGAGGCACTGTGCACGGGCCGGGGAGGCGGAGCTCAGGAGCAGGGTCCTGGGGGGTCTGCGAGCCCACGTGGTCTTCTTCGGGCTGATGGCGCCTGCTGGACCTGCCAGGCCGCCTTAGCCCTGATTTATCAATCACAACCATGTACAAGGAGAAGGGATATTTGGCCTCATCCATTGGGGAGCAGGACAAAGTCCAGAGGGAGCCCACCCCGGAGCAGAGGCCGTGGGGGACAGACACCGGTGACCTGGCTGCAGGTGTCTAGGCTCGGGGACCTGGCCCTGCTGAGTTCACACAGGGACCGGCGCATGGTAGATTTCTGGAATTTTTGTTTTTGACCTGGGTAGAGACTACATTTCAAGCTTGTTTCTGAGGGCAAAGTGCAAGCATGAAGTTTTTAGGTTGGGTAAAATATATAAACCTCTTCTATTAATTTGTCTTGTACCAATGCAGTCACACAATGTAATTTTAGTTTTTATATAGGAGCAGGGGCAGGAGGAAGTGCTCTGGATGGAACAGCGAGCCGCCTGGAGCTGGCCTGGCAAGGGACCTATGGGCGGAGCTGGGGCGGGAGGCCTGGGAGCCCACCCACCTCTGACCACGCCCATGCTCTGACGCCACAAAGCAGACTTTTCAGGAGTTTGTTGGACACGCAGGTGTGTGGGCACACACCTATGGGCACACATACAAGGCCCTGGCCTGTGTGACCCTTGGAGCTCAGCACAGCGTTGGCTCTTAGGACTTCAACTGGTGTCTGGTGTGGGTCTGCGCAGAGCCTCCCACAGCTGGCTTGTGGATGCGGACACAGGGACATGTTGAATGCAGGAGATGAAGGGCCAGAGCCAGAAGCAGCTCCTCCCAGTTCAACATGGACGCCCGAGGACACACCTGGGACAGCGTCTTCAGGGGGCAGTGTGGGACGGATTTGTCCACGGCAAATGTGCCCACAGGAAGCCTCGATTTGTCAGAAGCAAGTGCCATGGCTCTGCCGAGGTCACACTGAGCCCCGTGCCTCCCGCGTGTCCTCCCATGCCATCTCAGCCCTGACCTCCCCCTCGCACTTGCACGGTGACCAGGGATACCGCTTTTCTGGGTATTGTGCTAAACTGGGGGGTTCCTGACACCAGGGCTGAATCTGCTGCTTCACAGCTTGGGCCTGCCCAGAGGCAGCCCTACCGTGGGGACCGTGGCCCCGTGTCGCAGGCAGGCAGCCGAGGCTCAGAGGAAGCGGGCATTGGCTCGAGGAGCCAGGACGGGCTCTGGCGCCCCAGGGGCCATCCGCCCCCGTCCTCTTGTTTCTCTTCCCCTTTATCCGCGGCGTAACTGCCCGCGCTCTGTCCCCCGGGCTGTCACCGTGACGAGATGCCCGGAGTTCTTGTTTTGAGCTGCTCCATGGATGTGGGTGGCTGCAGTTCCCTCTTTAACCCCCTCTATGGTGGCCTAGTCCTGACTGCAGGGTCTCCACAAGGCTGGGAGCTCTTGGAGGTAAACATGCGTCTCCTCTGGGGTCTCCAGTCCCCAGGTGTGCTTCTTCTCCTTCCTCCTCCCCTTCCTCCTCCTCTTTGCCGCCGCAGCCCAACCCCTCCACACAGAGCTGCAGGGACAGCGTGGCAGGTGGCCAAGTGTCAGCCTGATACTGTGTACATGGCAGGGGGCGGAAGGACTCTCACCGGCTGGGGAGCCCGTGGCCCCGAGCGCTCGCCGTCCCCGTCAGTGTGCTCAGTGGGAGTGTGACTTGGAAGTCCTCGGTTAGGGCACAAGAGCCTCGGAGGCCAGAGAGCTGCCATGGAAGTTGTGGTCTGATGACTCCCACCGGGCAGAAACGGCCCGGGTTGCACCGACGGCACCACCGGCAGGAAGACGCACACACTCGTACTACGCATTAAACATCTCCCTCGACATGCAGTTCTGTTTTTAAAGGACGTTGGATTTGGCTGACAGGTCGTAACTGTGTATTTATGAAGCATAAAGCAATGTTTGCACGGAAGTGTGCATCGTGACGGAAGCAAATCGGGTATTATCCATCCGGCTCCTCAACTTTAGTCATTTCTAGGGTGACTGTGGTTAACAGCAAGGTGCTGTATATCTCCAGCTAGGTAGGAGAGAGGCCTTTGAGTGCTTCTACTGTCAGAGTTTATGTTGTTATCGTCTGGTGTTAAATCGCTGTGGCCCTGGGTGCTGTGTCTGTGCTGCCCGGCCAGGAGCTGCCCTGGTGCTAGGACGCAGTCAGAGAAGTGACAGGGACGGTGCGCAGCTTTTAATAACACCCACTTCCCATAACAACAACAATAATTTAATCAATAAGCACTGCTGACATCCCAAGGAATAACTTGCTTTCTCTGCCAATATGACTGTGGTTATCTTTGCCAAGCTATTCTGGCCAAGTTTAAAAGTGAAATGGTCAGGGGTTAGCCGTGCCCTGTCATCTGGATATTTAACAGTGCCAGATGACTTCTCCACTCCCCTGACCCTAAGAAGGATCCCAGTGGGAGAAACAGATCGCCAAGATTGCCACCTTGATCTCTGGACCCCAGGGAGGGTCGTCGAAGAGAGGAGGGTGAGCAGCTGGGGCTGGCCTGGTGATTTCAGTGGTAAATTCCCTGAGAGAAAGCCTGGCGTGAAGCACACGTGCTCTGCACAGTTCTCTGTGATGGCTCCACAGCAGGGCTGGGGCCAAGCCTGACGTTCAGGCCCTTTGTACTCTTCAGGGACCTGCAGCAACCCCTCCCCTGCTGGCCTTGGTGTGTCTGGACTCTGAGCTGCTGCAGCTTTAGCCGTGCTGGGGTGCAGCCTCGCGGGGCCCTCAGAAGTTACTAGCCAGCCCTTTGTAAGAGTAGAGGGCCTCAGATCTCATTGTCACGTGGGAAACTGGCAGCATTTTCATGGTAGCTCCTTTGGACCTGTGTATGCCAGGCTAACTCGCAGCCACGGTGGGGTGGAGCACTATCAGAATGGGTCTGACTGCAGTTAAGCACAGGCAGGCTAAAAACTCCATTGGAAGGGAATGCGTGTCCTTTTCCCGGCCTGCACTTTGTGGCTCTCCCCCTAATTCAGGTGGGGAGCATTATTGACAAAGCCACGTGCTGCCACAAACACCCCAGTACAGGGGAAAACAGACCCCCTGGGTGGGGGGCGAGGCTCTCAGGAAGCCAGGGTGCTGAGAGTCCGCCGCATGTGCTAGGCTGGCTGCTCGGCTGCTCTCGGAGACCCCAGCTTCCCTGCAGCATGATGGGGAGGCCAAAGGGCTCGGGGCTCTGGGGGCATCGCTTGAAGGGCACCTGGGTCTCACTGCCTGTGGCGACCTCTTGCAGCGGTGAGTGTGGGGGAAGTTGAGCGAGTGGAGAATTCTTTGGGCAAGTGTGTGACTAGTCTAAGGAAGTGTCTTAATGCTAGGAGAGTTATTCTCACAGCTCCCAGAACTACCTGACAGAAAACTCCAGCCCAAGCCGTGTGTAATCACTGCGCTTGGGAGGCTGAGACAGGAGGATCACACAGGTTCGAAGCCAGCCTCAGCTACTTCGTGAGGCTCTCAGCAACTTAGTGAGACCGTGTTTCCAAATAAAAAATAAAAAAAAGATCTGGGAGTATAGCCCAGAGGTAGAAAGCCTCTGAGTTCCACCCCCAATACCACCAAAAAAAAAAAAAAAAGAAAACTCCAGCCCATTCTAGATGTCCTGTCTCACCTCTGGGGGCAAAAAGCTGAGAAGCACATATGTGAAGGTCACCGTCCCGGGGCACGCACTCACTAAGAGACCGAGACCAAACGTCTTGGTATTACAGAGTACTTCCCTCCCCAGGGACCACACACCACATCAGCAAGGCTCCCGTGTGTCAACAGGACGTTTCAGTGGAAGGACACAGCCTCAGACCCCACCTAAGAAACCTGTCTCTAGAATAACCCAGGACAACAGGAAGAGAAGTGAGAACTAGGGGAAAACTTAGCTTCTAAAAAAGCACTCAGAAGGCAACCAGACCAACTCCTGCCCGATGACAGCAGAACTCACAGTTACGTTCCATTTGCTCCAACTTTATGTACTGGTGCATCATGTCCGCTTCTAAAAAACAAACCAAAACAAAACTACGAGGCGTGTGTTAAAAGCTAGGGACTGGTCACAGTCTGAAGGGACATGTCACCACCAGAACCCAACTCAGGTGTGACAGGGGTTGTAGAATTATACAACTGGGAACTAAAACAGCTGTGGTTTTTGCTAATGGAGGATCAGAGTTTTAGTCGGTTTTTTTTTTTTAAACAACTGACAACCAAAATATGTAACAAGAACAACTCAGGCAATGAAAGGTTCGCTTGGGCTCATGGTTTCCGAGGCTCGGTCCATAGTCACCTGGCTCCAGCGTGGGAACACCATGGTAGAAGGGTGGGCGTGGTGGTGGCGGCAGAAAGCTACTTATAGAAACCAGGAAGCAGAGGGAGGAGGGGCCAGGGAGAGATGGAGTCCTCAGGGCCACTCCCCAGTGACCCACCTGCCTGCGTACAGTGACCGCCCAGTAAGTCCATTCAAATTATTAACCCATCCGTGCTTAATCCACGGATGGATGAGAGCCCGGATCAGTGTTCATCTCTGAACGCTGTCGCACTGCAGACTCAGGAGCTTTTCTGGGGGACGCCCCCGATCCAACCCTAATGATCAAGGCGTTTGTGCAAAAGAGAGTTGCATAATATCAGCAGAGAGATGGGGACATTTGGAAGGAGTCAATTAGAATATTAGAAACCAAATACAACGAGCGCCTCTGATGGCCTCCAGAGTGGACTGGATTTGACTGAGGCAAGTATTCGACCCTGAAGACATGTTAGCAGGATCTTCCCAAACTGAAAAACAAAGAGAAAAAGAGAAAATGCCAGAAATAAATATCAAGAGGCGAGGGGATAGGTTCAAGACGCGGGGCGTATGTAGTGGTGAGAACAAGCGGGAAGTCAGAAGGGAGCAGAGGAGATGTCTCAAGTGACAGGTGGAGAGCTGTCAACGGCCAGTGTGGGATGGTCATGGGGACGCGAGCGCGTGCCCTGTGCTGACTCTTCCTCCAGAACCACGCACGGGAGGACCTCAGAGTGGCCGATTTAAGGAGCAGGAAGGAAAACCCACCGCCCCAAGTTGTATACCCAGAGAAATGACCCTCAAAAGTGCCTAAACCAAAGGAATGTATGTCTCTCAGACCTACTTTGTAAAAAATGTTAAAAGATCTTCACAGGGGAGAAAAATAATCTGAGCTGGAATTCAGATCTGATACTGAAGGGTAGAGTGTTGGGGAGGAATAATGGATCAAAGCCATTGATTTGTAGGGACGGGGGTTTGTGATTCAGCTCCCAGCACCCTCTCTCAAGTGTTGCTGGAGCTCAGGTGCACAGCCACGGAACACTCCTACTTGCCCTGGGCTGCCTGCAGTGCTGGGTGCTGTCCTTGGTGAGCCCCTGCCCAGCAGACATCCCCGTGTGTCCTCCTGACTTCTGCTTAGAGCACCTGGGCGTGTCTCACCACACTTAGCATGGCTGCTTTGTTATCTGGCTTGGTTGAAGACACTGTGTGCAAACTTCTTGCTGCACTAGGCGGGTTCCTTTTTCTCTATTGCTATGCAAAATTAGAAGATGGACAACTACACAGGACTGATGCAGCGGGGAGCCCCGGGGGGCAGAACAGGAAGGGCCTAGAAAGGGTGGAGACTCTGCCTCCCAGTAGGAGGAACAGAACCCCGAGAGTGTAGAATTTAAGTCAGTAGACTTAGTGACTGGCGCAACGCTGGACTTTCATTGTTCAATAGATAGGTCTTCAACTGGTACTTACGGTCCACCCCACAGGGGCTGGTACTCACGGACCACCCCACAGGAACTAGTACACATGGACCACCCGGCAGGAGCTGGTACTCACTCACGGACCACCCCACAGGGGCCGGCATCACACACAGAATAGTGCGCAGGACAGCTGTCTCTTTCCTTGAGAACCTGCTATGTCTGTTCATGCTTTGTGACCAGAGTTGTTCAGAGTGGGTTATAGGCTGAGGACAAATCTTGATGTTTCTTATAAACTCTTATTTTTTTAGCGGCCTCCTCTTCTGGATTCCTTATTACTCTTGGCTTACCTGGCAAACATTTATGCTTTTCTTTTCCAGTATAGCCCTGACGTTATTCATGATGACCTCTATTCTAGAGACCCCATTTTGCTTAAGTCCTTTAAAATGATTAATTGATGGTGACCTTTGAATTAAAACACCATATTTCTTGATTCTAAGATGCATATTTTTCACCTGTGAGTGTTTCTGAAAGCGGAATGCCGCTTGTAATTGATGGGTGCTTTTAACATGGGCTCTCTCTCTCTCTTTTGTTCTGAAAAGCTGTTAATAAATAGATGGAACATCTTATAATTGATGGCATCTGAGAACCAAGGATACACGGCGATTCTCTTTCATGTTGAAGAGCGGCGTGCCATCCAACCTGATCAGCATAATTTTGGCAAAGGAAAATTGAAGCGAGGGACTTTATCCAGCGCATGTGGTTCCTCACTTTCTGCCTCCCCCTTTTTGCTGATTTTAGATCGCTTCCTGGTTTCTTTTTTTTTTTTTTTTCTTTTTTTGCTTCCTGATTTCTACACAAAAATAGTGTTTTGCAGCTAGCAAGTCACTGGCCAGATGGTCCAGAGGGCTTCTGCGCCAGTGCTCTGGGGTCAGCTGTGCCGGCCACATCCCCGTCTCACCTTATAAGTCGGAGGAGTTTTGCCTGAGGGCTTTTAGGGTCTCACATTACTACTGGAGAACCCTTCATAAAGATGTCTGTTGAGCTGACAACTTAGAAGCAAACATTTAAAAATATGACAGCATTTCATCCTGAAAGAAAGAATGTACTTATAAATAAAGAGAGAAAACCGATCAAGTTTATGATTTACTAAAGAAAAATGTGTTATGCTTTTGGAAGGGAGAAAAGTGAAGATTTGAGGTTCTCCAAGAATGGATGGCTTTTTCCCCTATGGGGGATGTAAGCAATGCTGAGGGTGGGTAACAGGTAAGGGATTTTTCACTCAGCGTTAATGGGATTTCTTCTATGTGTGGCGGACATGTCCTATTTTTATTTATTTATTTTTTTTCAGAACTGTGGACTGCACTCAGGGGCATTCTACCTCCGAGCTATATCCCCAGCCCTATTTTTAATTCTTTATTTTTAAAAACAGGATCTTATTAAGTTGTAGAGAGCCTCACTAAGTAGATGAGGCTGGTTGTGAACCTGTGATCCTCCTGTCTCAGCCTCCCAAGTACTAGGATTATAAGCCTGGCTGACATCCCCTATTCTGATGAGACCAGCTGCCTGGATGCCCAGGGCCTGCTGTGGGTATTTAATTCAGGGACTGACTGAGGCTTTTAAAACACAGCTGCTCAAAGATCCACTCTGGAAATAGACAAACACCAGCAGGAAGAACAATGATATCTCTCTCTCTCTCTCTCTCTCTCTCTCTCTCTCTCTCTCTCTCTCTCTCTTCTTTCTTTCCTTCTCTCCCTCCCTCTTTCTCTCTCCCTCTCTCTTTCTCTCCCTCTCCCTCTCTTTCTCTCCCTCCCTTCCTATCTCCCTCCCTCTCTCTCTCCCTCTCTCTCTCTTCTTTCTCTCCTTCTCTCCCTCCCTCTTTCTCTCTCCCTCTCTCTTTCTCTCCCTCTCCCTCTCTTTCTTTCCCTCCCTTCCTCTCTCCCTCTCTCTCTCCCTCCCTCTCTCTCTCCCTCCCTCTCTCTCCCTTCCTCTCTCCCTCTCTCCCTCTCTCCCTCTCTCTCTCTCCCTCTCTCTCCCCCTCTCTCCCCCCCTCTCTCCTCATTCCTTTATGTCTTAGATTATGGTGGCCAGCTCACATGCAATTATTATGTTTTCTAAAAAGTAGAAAACAGGACTTATTGTGCTTACAAAGCAGTGAAATGTCAGATCTGGCACAGTCGAAAGCCGCTAGCGTCTCGGGACCTCGCGGAGTGTTCTGAGTGGCCGGTGCTCCTGGGAGGGGCCGCGTGGGCCTCGGGGATCTGCCGACACGGCAGAGTCTGCTTCTCCTTCATCTTCCCCACCGAGTCCGTCCACGGTGAGTTGTTGCCGGTGCCTCTGCACCGCTCGCAGCCCGGCACTGACACAGCCTGCAGATTAATTGCCTTAACGACTTTGCTGGTGTGAGCCTTTGCTCAGAAACCTCGAATGGCCCCTCACTGTCCTTGATGTGAGGCAGAGCCTTCCTCCCGGCGCATGGCAGACCCTCGGGGCTCTAATTGAAACCCAAGGCTTCACCCCCGACGCTCCTGACAGGCTCACCTCTGGCTCCCTAACACCTGCCGATGGCTGGAGAAATGATGTTGACTGCAAGGACAGGAGGCCCTGGAGAGCCTTTGCTGGCGCGCACCCGTCCACTCACCACAGACAGCTCTTTGTGTCCTCCGTGCTTCTCCTCTGTTGGAAAATCGCTATTATCAACTCTGCTTAAAATTCTAATGATAGGTCTCCCTGATTTGAATTTTCCTGGCTTTTTGCTTCTGGCCCAGCATAGAGTAGGTGCTCAGGAGGGTGCGCTGTTCTAACCGCGGAGCCTGCCTGCGGCTGCTGGCACAACACCCCTTCTTTTCCGGAATTCTGTTCACCTGGTTTTTACCCCCTTTCTTGCCCTCCTCATTTGTATCCTAAATTCTCTCCCTCTCTAGAAGCCTGTGAAATCTGCTTCTGTATAACAACAGGGCTAATGGGGACAAAGGAGCATTCCCTGGGTCCCGGTTGGTGCCTGTTACAGGATGAGGCTGTGCTGTGAAGCCTGCAGTTGCCTTAGCTGCAGAGAGGGGGCGAGGCCGGGTCCTGCGGCCTCACCTGGGAGCCAGCCTCCCTCAGCATCTCTCACAGCCCGTAGCACCTGACTTGCCCTTAGGCCCATAGAAGGTGCTAGGACTGGTTGGAGACATCACTTTGCCTGGTCCCCTTGATTTACACTGAAGAAATCCAGGTCCTAAGAGGAGACGCTCTTTGCTTGAAGCCTACATTCCAGGTCTCTGGAACAGAAGACCTGTTCTCTGGAGGCAGTACTGGTTTCTGGAACTATCCAGTAAGAAATGAGAGTCTTGAAAAAGTGGTTGATATCAGTATTCCTCTAATCACAGGGTGAAAAAAACACTCAGATATGTAGACATAAAACTCAGGTGTGGGAATATCAAGGAACATTTATACTTCATAGTTACCTATTAAGGTCACCTTGATATATTTATCTTAATCTTTTTTTGTGTGTGTATGGTACTGGGGAAGGAACCCAGGGGCATTCTACCTCCGAGCAACATCCCCAGCCCTATTTTTCATTCTTTGTTTTGAAATAGGGTCTCACTGAGTTGCAAAGGGCCTCACTGAGTAGCTGAGGCTGGCCGCGAACCGTGATCCTCCTGTCTCAGCCTCCCAAATGCTGGGATTACAAGTGTGCGCCACCACGCCCAGCTCTCTTAATCTTAATACTATAGAAAATGATAAGACATTTTAATGTGCATCTTTATGAAAGAGAGGAAGGCATGGCCTTTTTAAGTCTGGGGATATGTCTATGAATGTCAAGGAGCACATTCCTAAGGCAGAGGACACGTGGAAATCACAGTCCAGTTAGCGGGCGCCGCGTGTCAGGTTTGCAGGTGGCCGCGTGGTTCCCCCACGCTGTGTACCTTGCTGCAGAAGTATAGCTTTCAGGTGGAGGATGAGGGAGTGTGATATTAGAAGAAAAGGGTGAACACTTATAGCCGAGAGTTGGAGCAAGAACTCAAGGCGGTCTCAGCAGGAAGGCCGAGGCCAGGAAGGACGGCCCAAGCACAGGGTCGAGAAGAGGCTGGACTCGGTTCATGAGACCAGCTCAGGACAGACCACGCGCATCTGTGTTTAGTACGGTGCGCTCCTGCTACTTCCCAGGACACCAAGGGGGCAAAGGTGGCTGTGTCTCATATTTGTTTCTTCATTATGATCCACAAAGTAGAAGTCGTTGAGATAAACAATGACCTCGATTGCACTTTTTACAGGAACAGAGAAGACAGAAGACCTGGAATTGTGAGGTTTGTACACGAGCTCAGTCCTGGGACTGTGGGGACAGTGTGGGATGGCGCTGCTCATTGCCCCCTCTGGCTGGGGGACCTGACCTTGCATGTGTTTAACTAGCTCAGTCCCCAGAGGCTGCCCGTGAGCTCAGGGCTTGTCTGCTGCTCCAGGCTCAGGCCAGCACACACTGGGTGAACAGTAAGCACAGACACTTCCCTCTTGAGCTCTCTGTCACTGCTGTCTCCTTTGTGCCTTCTCTGAACCGCCCGCAGTCCCTTGTCTAGTTGCCTTGGCAGGCCATCAAATAAAACCCATGAATGCTCATCAGTACCACCCCCATCAGGTCTACAGCTCGCCAGTGTCCTCCCAGGCCCCTGGCTACCTTGGCATTCCGCTCCTCCTTAGAGAAACTCTAGTTTGTTGTCATCCATTTGTTTAGTTTTGTTTTTGTTGCCTGAGATTTGGTGTGATAGGAAAGAAAAAATCAGGCCCAGGGCTATAGCGATGAGTTCTTCCCTGTGCCTTCTTTTGGGAATTCTAAGGCTTCGGGTCTTCTGTTTTGGTCGCCTATGCATTATCTGAGCTGACTTTTGGGTATAGAATAAGATGTGAGTCCAGTTACACTCTTTGGCATAAGAAATTTTTGTTTTCTTCTCACTATTTATGGAAGAAACTCTCCTTTCTTCATTGTGATTCTTGAGATGTTTGCTGAAAACTACTTGACTGTGTATGGTTGAGTTAATTGTAAAGATCTCTATCCTAATTCATCAACCAATCTTTGTGTCTACTTTTATGCTAGTACCACACTGCTTTGATTATTATAGTTTTGCAATATAAATTGACATGAGAAGGAACTCTCACAGCTCTGTAACAAAACAAACAAATAACCTGATTTAAAAAATGGTCAAAGAAACCCAGATACACATTATTTTTTCAAGCAAGGTATTCAAATGGCCAACAGGCCTATGAGAAGGTGCTCAAGCTCACAGATGATCCAGGAAATGCAAATCAAAGCCACAAAGAGATCACCTCACACCTCGTAGACGGACTACTGTAAAAAGGCCAAACGAAATACAGGGGAGGACGTAGAGCAAGGGAACTCACACCCGGCTGGTGGGAATGTAAATTGGAACAGCCACTCTGGAGCGCCAGATAGCGGGTCCTCACAACGAGTAGAACCACTACCACACCCCTCTCTCTCTTTGTTGGACGTGAAATGAAATCAGCACCTCCTAGAGATACCTGAACTCGGATGCTTACTTCATCGTTCATTGCTCCTGATGTCTGAGTTAGGGAAGCAGCTCAAAAGGCCATCACTGATGGGGCATGAGGTAAATACGGTATTTCTGCCATTTGAGACGGCACGGATGAAGCTGGAAACACTGTGCTAAGGGAAATAAGTCAGACACAGGAAGAAAATACCAGAGGATCGCATTCACATGCAGAATTTTTATTTTTTATTTATTTTTTATTTATTTTTTTTTGAAATTAAAATATTATTTATTGATTATTTACTGTATGCAAAAATTATCTCATACAACAGAATTTTAGTACAACAAAATTACGTGAATACATACTTAATTTTCTTTTCTTTTTTTTTTAATTTAATTTTATTGGTGCACTGTATTCATACATCATAGTGGGATACAAACTTTTGTAGACATACATGCACACATCGCCCAGTCAGCCCCCACTCGATCCCCACCCCATTCTCTCCCCATCCCTCCCTCCCATGCTTGGCTTAGTGGTTGACATCTAGTATTATAGCAATTTATCCAAAATTAAAAATGATAATCTCACATAACAGTTTCATTTGTCTGATACCAAGCTTTTGATGACTTAAAGATAACATTTCAATATTTCTTTTTGCTTTCTTTCTTACCAGAGAATATTTTTTTCTTTTTTTTAGGTGAAACTATCATATATTTATTTTTCAGAAAAAAATCTATCCTGATATGGAATATGGACTCTAGATACCCAAAACAATCTCGAAGCAAAAACAAAGCTAGAAGATGTATATTTTCTGATTTCAAACCATATAAAGCTACAATAATTGAAACAGTGAAGTACTGTTCTAAAGGCAGATATATAGACCATTGGAGTTAAATACAAGCCTAGAGCTAACTTCTTCCCTATATTGTCAAGTTATTTTTGACAAGGTTTCCACGAAGATTTGGTGGTCGAAATAATAATCTTTAACTAAATATTGTTGAAAAATAATAATTACATGGAAAAGAATAAAATTGGACCCTTACCTAATCCCACATACAAGTATTAACTCAAACTAGATAAAAGACCTAAATATAAAGCTTAAGACTATAATCTTTTAGGAGAAAATCTGGGTCATAAAACCTCACAACATTGAAATTGGCAGTGATTTCTTGGATATGATTTCAATGGCACAGGCAACAGAAGAATATACAAACTCCCTAAAAAATAAAAGAAAATGTTGTATATCCAAAGACAATGTAAACAGAGTTAAAAGTTACTAATAGAATTGGATAAAATATTTCCAAATGCTATATCTGAAGGTATATTAATATTCCAACTAGAAATCCTAAAAATTAACAACAATAAAGGCAAACAATACAATTTAGAGATAGGTAAAAGACTAACATAAATAATGAATCTCCACAGATAACCAATCTTAGTTGTCTGTTGGATGGAAACTCTTGTTTCTCTGGTTCTGGTGAGTGTTACCTATTTCTTCTTTGTAGTTAATCTCTTTGAGTATTTACTCTAGCGCTGGTTTTGAAGACATAAATTCCTTCAGTTTCTGTTTGTCATGGAAGCTTCTTATTTCTCCATCTAATTTGATAGAAAGTTTTGCTGGATAGGAAATTTTTGGCTGGAAGTTGTTTTCTTTCAGAGTTTGGAATATGTTACTCCAAGCCCTTCTGGCTCTCATGACTTGGTTTGGGAAGTCTGGAGTGATTCTAATTGGTTTGCCTCTGAATGTCACTTGGCCCTTTGTTTTTGTTGCCTTTAAGATTCTCTGCTTGGCTTCCACATTGGTCATTTTGACAATTATATGGCGTGGGGATCCTCTTCTCCGATCCTGTCTAAAGGGAGTTCTATAAGTTTCCTGGACCTGTGTATCAACCTCTTGCTCTATATTTGGAAATTTTTCTGCTATTACTTCCTTGAAGAGATTGTTGATCCCTTTGGTATCACTTTCTTTTCCCTCCTCTATTCCAATTATTCTTAGGTTAGCTCTCTTAAGATGGGCCCATATTTCTTCAATGTCAGATTCCTGCTGTCGGATATCTTTTTCTAGATTAGAAACTATGCATTCATTTTTGGATTGCTCATCTTCTAAGAGCGAGATTCTGTTCTCCATGTGGTCTAATCGGTTGTTTGTGCTTTGAATTGAGGCCTTTACTTCATTAATTGCATCCTTTATCTCTTTTTGGCTCTCTCTGAGTTCTTTTCGAAGCACCTCTATTATTTCTACAGTTATTTTCCTGATTTGGTCTTCTAGAAATCTCTGATTTTCTGTTTTATCAGGTTCTGATGTTGTGGGGTTGTGCACATTCATTACTTCAGTGTTATTCCTCTTTCCCATGATTTCGGAGGTTTGTGCCTTCTCTGGGTTCTTCCCTTGGGTCACTATGGCTTCACTTAAGGTGCTCTGGATCTCGAGTCTGTATTATCTCAGACCCTACTACTCCTTTACTGGGTTGTATCACAGAGTCTCCGACCCAGGGAGTCGATAGAGGCTGCTTTAAACTATGGGGGGTGCCAGGTTGCACGCTCTCCTATGGTGTGATATCTCTGCCACCACCACTCCCTCACTGGGTCAAGTCCCAGGAGGCACAATACTGGGATTTCTCCTCTGTGGCCCGCAATTTGACTCACTGTTCTTGAGTACGTAGATGTAGCTGTACTGGACTCGGTGAATTCACTGCTGCTGCCGCCGCCGGTGGCAATATGGCGCCTCTGCCACGCCCTCGGCCATGAGGCTGGCGTATTTTTTCTTCTCTGGTTTTGATTTCCACTCTGAATCCCTGCAGCGTGTGCTGAGCTCAGCCACTGGGAGCTTTAAATGCTGTCTGCGCCGAAAGATCCCGCCTGGCTGTTCCGCATCGGCTCACCTCGGCTTGCTGTAGCCGTCCGCTGAGTTCGCCGCTGCCGCCAGCAGTATGGCGCTGCTGCCGCGTCCTCGGGCGCGTGTGTCACCACTGTGGCCCTGAGCTCTGTTCTCAGTCCGCTTTCTCTCTGGAGCCTGGTGGTTTTTTTGTTTTTCTGGTGATGGTGTTTTCTGGCTATGAAAGGCGCTCTTTTTGTGGTAATGGAGATTGGTTGTTAGCGGGACTCTTAAGCCCCGCTTTTCTCGGTCGCCATCTTCCCGGAAGTCCCCAGAATTTTTAAAAAGCTTGGCTACATACAGTGATGGTTACTGATAGGAGAGTAAGTGGGAAAAGTAGGTCCAAGGGTGAGATTTGTAGGACAGACAGAGGTCTGATGTACACCAGAGGACTATCATTACTACTATTTTGTTGCAAACTTAGAGTTTCTCAAGAGTGGATTTTTTTTTTTTTTTTTTGCAGTACTGGGGATGGAACCCAGGGGCATTCTACCTCTGAGCTACGCCCCAGCCCTATTTTTTATTCTTTATTTTGAAACAGGGTCTCACTGAGTTGCAAAGGGCCTCACTAAGTAGCTGAGGCTGTCTGTGAACCATGATCCTCCTGCCTCACCCTCCCAAATGCTGGGATTACAAGTGTGCACCACCACGCCCAGCTTCAAGAGTAGATTTTAGATGGTCTTAACATGCACACGGTAACTGTAGAAGGTTCTTACCTTCTGCAAGTACACATATTTGTCTAACCATAGCAATCCTTTCATAACATGCATTAAAAAGGCATATGTGCCAAAGATCCAGGTGAGATTTTTATACAACAAAAATGAATTCGGCGGACACTCAACCAAGCATGCCTTATTTGTGAAGCAGCTTCTATAAAACAACGATGCTCAGTCTGGGGGGACACAGTCCCTGTCCTCAAGAAGCTAAACATTAATGGTGAGATAAAAATTAGGCACATGCAAAGCTAATCCAAGATCAGAATGCGGTTCAGCAGTTCAGCATGTGATTTATTATCAGATTAATCATACAGCTCTGATTATACAGTTCCCCTCTCATCACACTGTATTTAATTGCTTGTTTGCTGGTACCCAGCCCTGCCCCCCATCCTGCAAGTTCCAACAGAAACTGTCTGTTTTAAAGTTTTGACTTCCTGGCACCTAGTGCCTGTTCCGGACGTTTGGTGAGAAGCCTTTCTTAATGGATGAGTGAATGAAGAGGCAGTTAATGCAGGGTGGGATGGTCAGGAAGCGCCAGGAGACATGGGTTTGAGTGTGGACACAGGCGTGGCCCATGGGTGTCTGTCAAGGGCAGCCCCTCGGGCACCATCTGCCCCTGTTGATGGGACAAAGGTCAGAGGCCACCTGGGTTGGACCCGCAGCTCCCACACAGGTCTAAAGCAGCGGAGACAGCAGCTACCCTCGCAGACTGAGTCAAGGCAGCCCCCACCCCCACCCCCGGGAGCCCAGCCTTCTGATCAACACAGCACAGACTTGTGTGCGTCTTAGAACGCTCCATGGGAGTGCTAACCTCGGGGGTCACTGGGTCTCTCCATTAGTAGAGGGATCCTTCAGTGCAGAGTTGGGTCCTGGGGTGTCCCATGGAGACACCGCCCGGCTCTGTAGCTCACAGAGGTCCTTGCCTTCACCTTGCGAGCTTTTCTGTCCTGACCTCCTCTTCCTGTCACTGGAGTTAGTGCCCCGTCCTTCCTCTATGCCCGATGCACTTAAACTGTCTCTGCAGGCCTCAGTCTCCTGCAGCCTTATTCTCCTTACTTGGCTATGAACCCCACCATACTGCCCTGCAGAGCCAGGCTCAACACAGCCACCTGCACACACAGGCTGCCTGTCCAGATGGCCCCTGGACCCCACTGCCTGTGTCACCTGGCTAGGCTCAGTGTCCATTGTCCAGGGTCTCTCCTCTGACCACCCCACCCCCTGCTTCCTGGGCTGGGGCATTTTCCCTCCTCTAGGTCCCTATAGCCTCGGGCATACCTTTGTTTTTTATAACTGATAGTTTAGTAATTGGCTCTTATCAGCTATGTGATCATGACTAATGACTAAGCTCTGTGCTGATATCCCAGCTGAGGAGGAAAAAAATCAATGGAAATACATGCATGGACTCTCTGTGTCCGTTTATAAGTTTAACTATTTAGGCATTTTTATATATTATTATTTTTTATTATAATTATTTTTTATTGAACATAAATGGTATACATTTAAACTATACTTGGTGCCCTTTCCCCCCCAAACCCTGTTTTCCCTTCCCCCCTCCCACCAATGATTGTCCAGGGTAACCATGACATATTCATAATTTTACACATATTCGGGTATAGACCCTCATTAATCAAGTTCAGCCTTCCTCCTCTCCTGTCTTTCCATTTAAGCTTTGCTGGTATTTCCCCTGCATTATCTGGAGTCCCACTGGTATCCTCTACGTTCCCTAGTTTGGGCATATTAGGGGAAACATATGTACCTTCTCCTTCTGTGCTTGGCTGATCTCACTTAACATAATGCTCTCCAGGACTTTCCATCTTCTTGCAAATGACATGATTTTGTTCTTTATGGCTGTATTGAATTCCATTGTGTGTATTTCCCAAAGTTTTGCAATCCATTCATCTGTTGATGGAGACCTGGGTTGGTTCCATATTTTTGCTATTATGAATTGTGCTGCTATGAACATAGGTATGCATATGTTGCTGTATTTCTCTGAATTCAACCCCTTTGGAAAAATACCCAGGAGTGGTATAGCTGGATCATATGGTTATCTATTCCAAGTTTTCTTAGGAATCTCTACACAGATCTCCATAGCGGCTGAACTAGTCTGCACTCCCACCAACAGTGTAAAAGAGTTCCTCTTTCCCCACATCCTCGCCAGCATTTGTTGTTATTTGATTTCTTTATGTTTGCCACTCTGACTGGGGTTAGATAGAATCTCAGTGTAGTTTTGATTTGCATCTCCCTGATGGCCAATGATGTAGAACATCTTTTCATATATCTATTGGCCCTTTGTATCTCTTCTTTTGTGAAGTGTCTATTTAGTTCATTTGCCCATTTCTTGATTGGGTTGTTTGTTTTGCTAGTGTAGAGTCTTTTGAGCTCTTTGTATATTCTGGATATTAGCCCCCTATCAGAATGGTGGCTGGTAAAGATCCTTTCCCATTCTGTCGGCTTCCTCTTTAGGTTATTGATGGTCCTTTGATGAGAAGAAACGTTTTAGTTTGATGCTATCCCACTTGTTTATTCTTGCTTTAATTTCCTGAGCTTTGGAGGTTTTGTTGAGAAAGTTACTGCCTGTGCCAATATGTTGTAGTGTTGAACCTATGCTCTCCTCTACTAACTTCACAGTCTCAGGTCTAATTTCTAAGTTTTTGATCCATTTTGAGTTGATTCCTGTGCATGGTGAGATATAGGGGTTTAGTTCCATCTTTCTACAAATGGATATCCAGTTCTCCCAAAACCATTTGTTGAAAAGGCTGTCTTTTCTCCAGCGTATGAGTTTGGCCCCTTTGTCAAAGATTAATTGACTAAAGATGTGTGGATTTGTTTCTGTATCTTCTATTCTAATCCACTGGTCAGTATATCTGTTATTGTGCCAGTACCATGCTGTTTTTACTACTATTGCTCTATAGTATAATTTGAAGTCTGAGATTGTGATGCCTCCTGCATGTTTCTTATTGCTGAGAATTGCTTTGGCTATTCTGGGTCTTTTCTTTCTCCATATAAAGTTCATGATTGATTTTTCTAGGTCTATGAAGAATGTTGCTGGTATTTTAATGGGAATTGCATTGAATTTATAGATCACTTTTGGAAGAATGGCCATTTTGATGATATTTATTCTGCCTATCCATGAGCACGGGAGATCTTTCGATCTTCCAAGGTCTTCTTCAATTTCTTTCTTTAATGTTTTATAGTTTTTGTTGTAGAGGTCTTTTACATCTTGAGTTAGGTTTATTCCTAGGTATTTTATTGGTTTTGAGGTTATAGCGAATGGAATAGTTTTCTTTATTTCTTTCATTGTGGATTCATTGTTAGCGTAAAGAAAAGCCACTGATTTCTTTAGGTTGATTTTGTATCCTGCAACTTTGCTGAATTTGTCAATCAGCTCCAGAAGTCTTTTGGTTGAGTTCTTTGGGTCTTCCAGATAAAGAACTTTGAGTCACCTGCAAATAAGGATAATTTTAATACCTCTCTTCCTATGTGAATTCCTTTGATTTCCTTCTCTTGTCTTTTTGCTGTGACAAGGGTCTCAAGGACTATATTGAAAAGGAGTGGTGATAGTGGGCATCCTTGTCTTGTTCCTGATTTTAGAGAAAATTCTTGCAGTTTTTCTCCATTCAATATAATGTTGGCTTTGGGTTTACAGTATATTGCCTTAATGATGTTGAAGTAAGTTTCTTCTATCCCAATTTTCTGCAGTGTTTTTAACATAAATGGGTGTTGGATTTTGTCGAATGCTTTTTCAGCATCTATTGCTATCATGATGTGGTTTTTATTCTTGGTTCTATTTATGTGGTGAATAACATGTATTGATTTGCGTATGTTGAACCAGCCTTGTTTTTCTGGGATGAAACCAACTTGGTCATGATGTATTATTCTCTTGATATAGTTTTGAATGCGTATGGCTAGTATTTTGTTTAGAATTTTTACATCTATGTTCATTAAGGATACTGGTCTGTAGTTTTCCTTTCTTGAGATATCTTTATTTGGTTTGGGGATTAATGTGATACTGGCCTCATAGAAGGAATTTGGGAGAGTTCCATCTCTTTCAATTTCCCAGAACAAGTTATGAAGTATTGGTATTAGTTGTTCACTGAAGGTTTTGTAGAATTCAGCTGGGAACCCATCTGGGCCTGGGCTTTTCTTTGGTGGAAGAATTTTTATTGCCATTTCTATTTCATTGGTTGTTATTGGTTGGTTTAGGCTTGCTATGTCCTCTTGGCTGAGTGTAGGAAGGTTAACTGTGCTTAGAAATCTATCAGTTTCTTCCAGGTTTTCAAGTCTATTGGAGTATAAATTTTTAAAGTAGTTTCTGATAATGTTTTGGATTTCTTCACTATCTGTGGTGATATCTCCTTTTTCATTTCTAATTTTGATAATTTGAGTTGATTCTCTTTTTCTTTTGGTTAGATTGGCCAGGAGTTTACCAATTCTATTAATCTTTTCAAAGAACCAACTTTTTGTTTTATTGAATTCTTTGAATTGTTTTTTTGTTCTCAATTTCATTTATTTCTGCTCTAATTTTAATGATTTCTTGCCTTCTGCTGGCTTTGGGAATAGACTGTTGCAGACTTTCTAGGTCCTTGAGTTGTGTCATTAGGTTCTTTATTTGGTGGTTCTCTGTCCTTCTTATGTGGGTACTCAATGCAATAAACTTTCCTTTTAATACTGCCTTCATAGTGTCCCATAGATTTTGGTAGGTTGTGTCTCTGTTTTCATTTGTTTCCATAAATATCTTTATTTCTTCCCTAATTTCTGCTCCTACCCATTCATCATTCAATAGTGTATCATTCAATCTCCATGTATTTGAATAATTTATTTTGAGTTTCCTGTTGTTGATTTCTACTTTTATTCCATTATGGTCTGAAAAGATGCAAAGAATTATATTACATCTTTTGAATTTTCTGGCGATTTCTTTGTGTCTCAGGATGTGGTCTACTTTGGAGAAGGTTCCATGGGCTGCTGAGAAGAATGTGTATTCTGTAGTTCTTGGCTGAAATATTCTGAAAATGTCTATTAGGTCCATTTGGTTTATGGTTTCCTTTAGTTCTAAAGAGTCTTTACTCATCTTTTGCCTTGAAGATCGATCCAGTGGTGTGAGAGGCGTATTAAAGTCTCCCAGAATTATTGTATTTGGGTCTATTTGGGATCTGATGTCCAGAAGGGTTTGTTTTACAAATGTGGTTGCACCTGCGTTTGGGGCATAAATATTTACTATCATTATATATTCTTGGTGTATTGTTCCTTTTAATAAAAGGAGGTGCCCTCCCTGATTTGTCTTTTCTGATGTTTTGGTTTAAAGTCTGTTTTGTTGGATATCAGGGTTGCTACCCCTGCTCTTTTTTGGTCTCCAATAGCATGGTATATCTTTTTCCATCCTTTCACTTTCAGTTTGTGAATGTCTTTGGCTGTAAGATGGGTTTCTTGCAGACAGCATATTTGGATTATGTTTTTTAACCCACATTGCCAGTCTATGTCTTTTGATTGGTGAGTTAAATCCTTTGACGTTAAGAGATATTATTGAAATATGATTTTTATTTTCTGCCATTTTGTGTTCTGTCTACTATTGGGTGGTTTGGTCTTTCTTCTTTACTTAAATGGTCCACTTATTATCTTCCTCTCTTGTCTGGTTCTGAAATCTGCTTCTTTTTTCTTCTTTATGGTTTATTTCTTTAAGAATTTTCTCTAGTGTTGGTTTTGAATTCATGAATTTTTTTATTCTATTTATCCTGAAACACTTTTGTTTCCCCATTGATTTTGAATAGTAGTTTTGCTAGATAGATTAGTTTTGGTTGGAAGTTATTTTCTTCCAGGGTCTGAATCACGTCGTACCAGTCTCTCCTAGCATTCCTGACCTGGGTTGTATAGTCTGGGGTGATTCTTATTGTTTTGCCTCTATATGTCACCCGTCCTTTTGTTCTCACTGCTTTTAAGATTCCTTCCTTGGCCTCTATGTTGGTCATTTTGGTTAGTATGTGGTGTGGGGAGGTCCTTCTTTGGTCCTGTCTCAATGGAGTTCTGTATGCCTCCTGGACATGAAGATCCAAGTCTCTTTCCATGTTTGCGAAATTCTCTGAGATTGTTTCTTTGAAGAGATTATGGATGCCCTTGGTCTGTACCTCTATGCCTTCTTCAGTGCCTATTATCGGTAAGTTAGGGTGCTTCATATTATCTCATATTTGCTGGATGTTTAGGTTTTGTTGCTGTAAAGATTTCTGTATATCGCTGACCGGGTTTTCGGTTTTGGATGTAATGTCTTCTAACAGTGATATTCTGTTTTCTATTTCATCTACTCTTCCAGAATTTCTTTCTATTGCTGTCTTCATTTCACTTATGGATTCTTTCATTTCATTCCAGACCTCTTTCTGATTCTTTCTTAGTGTTTCTAACTCATGTTTCATCTCCTCTAGACTTGTTTTAAATCCTTTCATCATATTGTAAATCAAGATTCAGAACTCCCCTTTTTGCATTTCTTGTAGGTCAGTATTCGTGACTTCTCTCGTTTCTCCACTATTCCTGGTTCTCATATTTTCGAAGTTCTTGGGCCTGTTCTTCTGTTGTCTTCCCATTGATTGTGGGTATTGTGTATAGTCCAGTCTTAGTAGTAGGGATTTAGAAGGGTCAACAGGTAAGCAGTACGAATGGTGAGGATTGGATGATGGTGGAGTAGCTAGGGTGATGGGTGCAGGAGTCGTGTAAGGTAGAGAATATAATTAGGTTGTGGAGGACTTTAAGTATAATGGGGTTGAATCAGGTTGAATGGGAGAAGGTTAGATAGTAGGACTCTTGTATTTATCAGAATATTTAAGCATGGAGATGTGAGACACTTTGTGTGTTAAAGAAAGAGCTACAATTAGGGGACAAGGGGAAAGATTTAAGGAAGCTCGTTGATAGTCTGAATTGTAGACTTTTGTAGAGGGAGTGGGGGGAAGGCTCACATACAGATGGATAAAGTAACAATATAAGGTAGAAAGACTATTATACATCAAATATAAACAGCAGCATTGACAGCACAATAATGGAACACCAGAAGAGAACAAGAAAGGTTAAGAGAATAAACAGGATAAACATAAGGCAAAATAAAACAACCTAACAACCATGTGATATGCAGTGAAAGATCCAAACAAACAAGAAACCCAAATAAAAGTAAAAAAAGAAGAAAGGGAAAAAAAAAGAAATAACCCCCCAAAAAACTGAAGAACCGGAAAAAAAGACCCAGAAACCAAAAAAAGAGAAAAAAAGAAAAAAACAAAACAAAACAAAACAAAATTGGCAACAAAAAAGAAGAAAATAAAAAAAATAAAAAAAGAGAGAAGGAAACAGTCCTACTATTTTACTAACATACGGTGTGGCACTGTACAAGTGTCACGCCTTAAGCACTTTTGCTGTGTTAGTGGGGTTGAAGGTGTTCCCCTGTGCAGACACTGGCACCCTCAGTTGTCGCGTGTTTAGTAACACTCGCTGCATGCCCACTGGCTCCTGTGGCTCATCTGAGTGCGAGCTGTTACCTGGCAGCCTAATCAGAAGCTCTGACGAGCTGGCAGTTCTTCCATATCTGTTTCTCTGGGGGGATGGCAGGTCTGTGTCGGGGACCCTGCAGGTCTCTCAGTGTCTCTGTGGGTGCCTCTTCTGGTGCGCCAACAGTGCCGCTCAGGGGTTCAGCTAATCTCAAAGTTTGGGATGTTAAAGCTCTATGATCACTTTCAGACTTTTAGACAGTTCACAGGGCTGCCAGTGTTGCCATTCCCCAAAATCCTTTTTAGGTCTGCGGTTTGATATGTCACCTTTTGTGGGTGTTGCAGAGACTCTCGCAGGTTAAAATTACTGGATTTTTTTTCTTTTTTTTTCCAGTAGTTGGGTTGGGCCGCGCCTTCTCCTGGCTGCGCCTCAGATTGTCCGGATGGGACTGTGCAGGTTTGGGCCTAGGCCAGGTCTGTGCTGGGGCCTACAGCTGCAGCCTCTGTGAAGGTGCTCCACCAGTGCTGGGTGGGGGCTGTGCTGGAGCCTGGGGCTGCAGCCTCTGAGAAGGTGCTGGGCCGGGGCTGGGCCTGGGCCTAGGCTGGGCTGGGGCAGGAGATGGTAGCAGCCCAGGGGACTCTGGAAGGAGCGGAGCCTGAGCCTTGGGGCCCTGGGGTGGCTTACCGGTGGCTGTTGGTCCGGCGCAGAGGTGACTCCTGGGTCTCAGTGATTCCTAGGTCTCCGAACAAATGAGCTTTTGGGTTTTGTTGCCACATTGGTGTAAGTCAGGTCCCGGGACTACGGGTTGGGCTGGTAGCCCTGTCGGCGGCCCAGCTGTGATTGCAGCTGATCTGAAATTCGAGTCCCCCCCCCCCCAGTTCAAGGTTCCTGGTTTTCTTTCAGCGAGGTTCCTGGGTCAGTTTTGGTTTCTGAGCTCTATTTATTTTGTTGGTTGAGACACTGCTTTCTCGTTAGTTGAACTTTATTTCAACTACTGAGAAGTGCTGTGTCCCTCAGTCGCCATTTTGAATCCCTCTCAAGTTAATTTTTTAACATAAAAACTGACTTTGCGACTTCCGGGAAGATGGCGACCGAGAAAAGCGGGGCTTAAGAGTCCCGCTAACAACCAATCTCCATTACCACAAAAAGAGCGCCTTTCATAGCCAGAAAACACCATCACCAGAAAAACAAAAAAACCACCAGGCTCCAGAGAGAAAGCGGACTGAGAACAGAGCTCAGGGCCACAGAGGAGACACACGCGCCCGAGGACGCGGCAGCAGCGCCATACTGCCGGCGGCAGCGGCGAACTCAGCGGATGGCTACAGCAAGCCGAGGTGAGCCGATGCGGAACAGCCAGGCGGGATCTTTCGGCGCAGACAGCATTTAAAGCTCCCAGTGGCTGAGCTCAGCACACGCTGCAGGGATTCAGAGTGGAAATCAAAACCAGAGAAGAAAAAATACGCCAGCCTCATGGCCGAGGGCGTGGCAGAGGCGCCATATTGCCACCGGCGGCGGCAGCAGCAGTGAATTCACCGAGTCCAGTACAGCTACATCTACGTACTCAAGAACAGTGAGTCAAATTGCGGGCCACAGAGGAGAAATCCCAGTATTGTGCCTCCTGGGACTTGACCCAGTGAGGGAGTGGTGGTGGCAGAGATATCACACCATAGGAGAGCGTGCAACCTGGCACCCCCCATAGTTTAAAGCAGCCTCTATCGACTCCCTGGGTCGGAGACTCTGTGATACAACCCAGTAAAGGAGTAGTAGGGTCTGAGATAATACAGACTCGAGATCCAGAACACCTTAAGTGAAGCCATAGTGACCCAAGGGAAGAACCCAGAGAAGGCACAAACCTCCGAAATCATGGGAAAGAGGAATAACACTGAAGTAATGAATGTGCACAACCCCACAACATCAGAACCTGATAAAACAGAAAATCAGAGATTTCTAGAAGATCAAATCAGGAAAATCACTGTAGAAATAATAGAGGTGCTTCGAAAAGAACTCAGAGAGAGCCAAAAAGAGATAAAGGATGCAATTAATGAAGTAAAGGCCTCAATTCAAAGCACAAACAACCGATTAGACCACATGGGGAACAGAATCTCGCTCTTAGAAGATGAGCAATCCAAAAATGAATGCATAGTTTCTAATCTAGAAAAAGATATCCAACAGCAGGAATCTGACATTGAAGAAATATGGGCCCATCTTAAGAGAGCTAACCTAAGAATAATTGGAATAGAGGAGGGAAAAGAAAGTGATACCAAAGGGATCAACAATCTCTTCAAGGAAGTAATAGCAGAAAAATTTCCAAACATAGAGCAAGAGGTTGATACACAGATCCAGGAAACTTATAGAACTCCCTTTAGACAGGATCCGAGAAGAGGATCCCCACGCCATATAATTGTCAAAATGACCAATGTGGAAGCCAAGCAGAGAATCTTAAAGGCAACAAAAACAAAGGGCCAAGTGACATTCAGAGGCAAACCAATTAGAATCACTCCAGACTTCCCAAACCAAGTCATGAGAGCCAGAAGGGCTTGGAGTAACATATTCCAAACTCTGAAAGAAAACAACTTCCAGCCCAAAATTTCCTATCCAGCAAAACTTTCTATCAAATTAGATGGAGAAATAAGAAGCTTCCACGACAAACAGAAACTGAAGGAATTTATGTCTTCAAAACCAGCACTAGAGAAAATACTCAAAGAGATTAACTACAAAGAAGAAATAGGTAACACTCACCAGAACCAGAGAAACAAGAGTTTCCATCCAACAGACAACTAAGATTGGTTATCTGTGGAGATTCATTATTTATGTTAGTCTTTTACCTATCTCTAAATGGTATTGTTTGCCTTTATTGTTGTTAATTTTTAGGATTTCTAGTTGGAATACTAATATACCTTCAGATATAGCATTTGGAAATATTTTATCCAATTCTATTAGTAACTTTTAACTCTGTTTACATTGTCTTTGGATATACAATATTTTCTTTTATTTTTTAGGGAGTTTGTATATTCTTCTGTTGCCTGTGCCATTGAAATCATATCCAAGAAATCACTGCCAATTTCAATGTTGTGAGGTTTTATGACCCAGATTTTCTCCTAAAAGTTTATAGTCTTAAGATTTATATTTAGGTCTTTTATCTAGTTTGAGTTAATACTTGTATGTGGGATTAGGTAAGGGTCCAATTTTATTCTTTTCCATGTAATTATTATTTTTCAACAATATTTAGTTAAAAGATTATTATTTCCACCACCAAATCTTCGTGGAAACCTTGTCAAAAATAACTTGACAATATAGGGAAGAAGTTAGCTCTAGGCTTGTATTTAACTCCAATGGTCTATATATCTGCCTTTAGAACAGTACTACACTGTTTCAATTATTGTAGCTTTATATGGTTTGAAATCAGAAAATATACATCTTCTAGCTTTGTTTTTGCTTCGAGATTGTTTTGGGTATCTAGAGTCCATATTCCATATCAGGATAGATTTTTTTCTGAAAAATAAATATATGATAGTTTCACCTAAAAAAAAGAAAAAAATATTCTCTGGTAAGAAAGAAAGCAAAAAGAAATATTGAAATGTTATCTTTAAGTCATCAAAAGCTTGGTATCAGACAAATGAAACTGTTATGTGAGATTATCATTTTTAATTTTGGATAAATTGCTATAATACTAGATGTCAACCACTAAGCCAAGCATGGGAGGGAGGGATGGGGAGAGAATGGGGTGGGGATCGGGTGGGGGCTGACTGGGTGATGTGTGCATGTATGTTTACAAAAGTTTGTAACCCACTATGATGTATGAATACAGTGCACCAATAAAATAAAATTAAAAAAAATAATAAAATAAAATAAAAAAAACTGACTTTGCTAGCTTTATATGATTGGTTTTTTCTTTTTTATTTATTTTTATTGGTGCTCTATAGTCTCACATCATAATGTGATCATGACAACGGCGTATATTTACACAGTATTTGGTGCCCTCCCCATCCCATTTCCCTCCCTCCTGATACTGAGTATCCAGGTTAACAATGTTATATACACATCACATAGTCTAATGTAGCTTTTCCACTAATTAACCTTAGCCTTCTTCCTCCCCTACCTTTCCTTTCTGGATTTGCTGGGGTTTCCCCTCCATCATCTGGGGTCCTTCTGTATCCCTAATACTCCCTAGTTTGGGCATATTAGAGAAAACATAAGTCCCTTCTCTTTCTGTGCTTGGCTGATCTCACTTAGCATAATGCTCTCCAGGTCTTTACATCTGCTTACAAATAACATAATTTTGTTATTTATTGTTGGGTAGAATTCCATTGTGTGTATTTTCCATAATTTTGGAATCCATTCATCTGTTGATGGAGACCTAGGTTAGTTCCATATTTTAGCTATTACGAATTGTGCTTCTATGAACCTGGGTATCCATATGTTACTGTAGTTTTCTGATTTCAACCCCTTTAGAAAGATACCCAGGAGTGGTAAAGCCGGATCATATGATGGGTCCATTCCCAGTTTTCTAAGGAAACTCCACACCGATCTCCATAGCGGCTAAACTAGTTTGCACTCCCACCAACAGTGTAAAAGAGTTCCTCTTTCCCCACATCCTCGCCAGCATTTGTTGTTATTTGATTTCTTTATGCTTGCCACTCTCATTGGGGTTAGGTGGAATCTTTTTGTGTATCTATTGGCCGTTTGTATCTCTTCTTTTGTAAAGTATCCATTCAATTCAGTTGCCCATTTCTTGATTGGGTTTTTGCTAGTGTAGATTCTTTTAAGCTCTTTGTAAATTCTGGATATTATGGCACATCAAGTAGGGGGTACTCATGGAAGAAGGTGTTGTTCTCTGACCCTAGCCACTATAACACCTGCAGGATGACCTGCCACCCCTCCCTGGGAGGCTGATCACCAAGGCTGAGGTCTGAGCCTTCCAGAGCAACGCAAAGAAGCCCGAGGCTGCCGCCAAGAGCTCGACTCTGGCTTGAAGGGAGACCATGTGACAGTGTCGGGATTGCCTACTGCTCCACCTGTGTCAAGGGAGGGAGCCTGCCTCTGCTGAACACGGCCCTGGCCACTGTGATGGCTTGCCCGCCCGTGGTCCTATGCAAAGGCCGCACAGGAGCGCCTTGAAGCTTCCTCTGAAACATCCTCCCCGAGGTCGATGAATCCACAAGCTTGCGTCTACAGATGCTGCTGGACAGAGGAGGGGGATGAACTTGCCCGTGGCTTCCTAGTGGGGCCTTCAGGAACCAGGAGGCAAGGGCTCTGCGCTTCAGCCAGCAAATGCCACCGTCCAGTTGTTCATGATGACCCCTGCAGGAGGACTGTGTGGGAGCAGCGGGCCTCTAGGATGTCACGGGAGGGTAGAACGTTCCGCTTGGTACAGGTGGAGAGCCACACCTTGGGCTGCCAATGAGACGAAGCTCCTCTCAGGAGAGTCAGAGTGGAGAGATTGTGTGGGTGTGGACGAGGGCCTCGCTTCTGCACAATGGAAGTGGCCTCGGTATATTTGGTGATGTGTATGCGGCATTCGGTTCTGGTAGGGGTCTCAGGTTGACGTGAGTGACCTCACTGGCGCCGCAGCACAGACCCAGGCTTTGAATGGACAGGCCGGAGGCCACCTGGCTGAGGGAGGTAATCAGAGCAGCCACGCCATCTGGAACCAGGATGGGTGTCCTGCTCCATCAGGATATAGCACGTGACTTTAAGTGTCTTAATTCTCACAGATTTATTTCCTTTTTTTTAATTTTGCAGTACTAGGGATTGATTTTACCTCCAAGCTACACTACCAGCCTTTTTCTTATTCTTTATTTTGAAACAGGGTCTCACTATGTTGTGGAGGGTCTAAGTAGCTGACACCGGCCTTGAACCTGCGATCCTCCTGTCTCAGCCTCCCAAATACTGGAATTAAAAGCGTGCACCACCACACCCAGCTGAAACTCAGTTTCTCCATCCGGAAAGCTGGGATAACACTCCTGCTATCAGATTGTCACCAAACTGGATGAAAATCATCTGCCTGGCACACAGTAAGGGCTTAGTGACCGACTACTAGAATGGTATAATGAGGACTCACAGTATTCTCATCTGTCCTCCTACTATGTGTTCAGAACTGAGAGGACCCCAACATGGGCCAGAGCTGAGGGCATAAAGTCATACAGCCAGCGCTCATAACTTCAGGGAGCTTCTCACATCGAGCCCCCAAACCCAGAGGCGGGAGAACCCCGGATCATGAGTCTCCCACTTTTCATTGCTTCAAGCACATCCAGCTGGTAGTGTCTTTTCCTCATGGTGGGGCTTTTCCTCCCATTTAGTTCTGGAGATGGTGGCTGTAGCTCAGCAGAGTGACCGCGCAATTTGTCTGGCCTCTGCGTGTGCAGCAGGTGCGTGGGTCCTGGGGTCAGGCTCTGCTGGCAGGCCTGCAGCTTTGCTCCTGCACTGTGGGGTGTGCCGTGGGCTGGGGCCTCTCCAGGGGAGCCTCGCTGGCTGCAGGAGAGAGCTGTGCCCAGAGGGTCCAGGCACTTGGCCCAGAATTCCTCTGCTTTGTTCTTGCTCTATTTTCCTGGTAGTGGGACTCGGCGTCTCTCCTAAACCTTGCAGGAGATTCCTGATGACCTCCCTCGATCCATCCTGAATCTGAGTTAACAGAGCTGTGGTCCCTTCGTGTGCCTGCCGCATGGACCGGGCCACCTCACCTTCTCTCCAGGTGGCCTTCCCAGCCCGTGCTTCCTCCTGGACCTTGCACGGTGGGGCCTGCGGACGTCTGCCCCTGCATTGCTGTGGCCTCACATTCCAGACCCCTGGAGCCCCTGAGAATTCATGTCTTTCGATCCCTTCCTCTCTCCCGTGCACTCCCTGCACACTGGCCCCTGTTAGACCCTGGGTGTTCCCCTCCTGGGTCCTGGGGACCCTGAGGGCAGGTGCCTGGCTGGGGCACTCCCTTCCTTCCTCTTCCTTCCCACTTTAAGTGTTTAGAACAGGTGTCTCTTTCCACGACACAGACACACTGAAGAGAAACACACTGAGTTGTAGTGGAATAGGTTGAGGGCCAGAGTCAGGTTTTCAGTGGCTGCTGCTCCTGTGGGCTGGGTTTTGCCAGGGCCAGCCTTAGCCCTGCCCTGTGAGTGATGGACTTGCCCCACATTTGGAAAGCGCCCTGTGGGGTGCCCCACCGGGCCCTGTCCTTGGTGCAGGAGGAAGGCGGAGCTGTGGGTTTGCTCGTCGGCTCTGTCACCGAGTGGCTGCCACGTCCGCCATTCTCTCCGTCTTTTGCCAGGCCTTCTCTACTGTCTGGCCAACTTTCCCTCCTCACATAGAAAACGCACTCTCTGCTTGGAAGACTTCCCTCCTAGGACCTAGAGAGGTGGCCCTGGAGCTGTCACTCTGCCATGGCTTCTTTCTTCCCCGTCATCGGGAGAGGAGGGCTTGTGCGGGCCTACCCTACATCGCAGGCACAGGTCTCCAACCAACGGGAGGCTGGCCAGGGAGCAGAGCACGCCTCCTGGGAACCTCACAGGTGGCCGTGGGTGAGGACCAGGCTGAGTTCTGAAGCAAGGGCAGCCGCATATTCAAAGCCAGAGCATTTGGGGAGAATTCATATATTGGAATGAAGGAAGGTGTGGGGTGATGGGTTGGTAGAGAGAAAGCTGGAAGGGGGAGAGGAGCCTGGCGGTGAGTTCTCGTTAGCTGAGATTGACTGGAGAGGCTGGGCTGACTCTGAGTGCGCACGTAGGATGGCTGGTGTGTCCGCTAGAAGCCAGAGGTAAACAGAGTTGAGTTGGGAAGGAGCCGGCACAGGTAGCTCCCAGCGACCTGAAGCCCCCCTTGACCTGGAGGAAGGGTGCCATGTCGTCTTCTTTCAAACCTCTCTGCCTCCGCGATGGATGTGTGTCTATGTTCCCTGGCAGACCTGTGCCTCCCCTGGGGCAGAGGGGTTCTTGGGTGCCCATGCCCTTGGCTCTTCTCTACGAGTTGAGCTTCTGGTCACTGTTGGATGTGGGTATGGAGGCAGTGCGCCACCTGGAAGTGCCCTGGCCCGCCTCCCTTGTGCCACTCCAGAGACCGCGCACTCCCGCCTTGGGCTGCGGCACCTCCCCAGGCCTCTCCTGTGGCTACTGGCCCCCGAGTCCTGTTCTGCTTCTCGTCCTCCTCTTTGATTTGGTGACCTGTTTAGACGCCTCCCTGGCTTCCTGAACTCAGCTCTCAGTTTGAGGCTTGGTTCTATATATTTGTTGAATAAATATTGAATGAATGGAGGCCTTTGATCTTCCTGCCCCTGACGGCTCATGGCGAGATTCCGCTATAACCTTGATCTTCTGAGAACCTCGCTGGCCACCTGAGGAGGAGCCGGTGATTTCTCGCCTGAAGAGTTTTGCGGGTGAAGTCATATTCTTCTCTGTGAGGCGCCAGCTGAATTCAACTTGGCTTTGGAGTCAACGAGAACACCCACAAACAGGTTTTTTAAGCCTTTGTCCTCCCCATCACTATTTGGCAACCCGCGTCTCCCACAAGGAGCCCTGGTGACTGTTCCTCTCGCTGTGGAACTGACCTTGGTTACCATAGAGACACGCATCCCCATGGCAGCTGTCCACAAAGCCCGTTTCATGAAGTTTTACCTTCTTTTTCTCTTTCAAGGCCCCTCTTTTTATAGCAACCTTCAAAACCCAACAAGTGGAAAATGTCAGGCCCAAAGCATCTCCGACAGTTCCGCTCTAGCGAGGGATGCCCTCGCGGCACCCAGGCGCGCAGGCACACCACAGTCACTTGACAGGTGTTTCCAGGGCTGCACCCCACCCCGGAGGATAAATTACCCTCTTCAACTGAGTCAGACACAAAAACAAATTTTGCAGTCATTGTGTCAGTAGTCTGCTCCTCTGTGGGTTGCAGCATAGAAATAGCATTTCCACTCTGAGGTCTGACAACTCTGAGAGCCCTCCCTGCTTATTGGAGGCGGTGGAAGGTGCTGTCCTGGGGTTCCATCATGTCTCTGCCTTTACAAATCGCATGGCTTTGAAAGATATTTAAGGACACTCCTCCCATTATTTCATTTTTCTCAGGTGGGTGTGTTGACCAGAAAGGTTTTCACTCTGGTCAGATGTGGGTTATGGAATTTTTCTCTTCTCTTCTTTTTCTTTCTTTTCTTTTCTTTTTTTGGTACTGGGGATTGAACCTAGGGACATTCTACCTCTGAAATATACTCCCAGGCCTATTTTAGTTTTTAATTGATAATTAATTGTAGTTCTAGCTATTAAACTCAGAGGCATTTTACCTCTATACCCCTAGCCTTATTTTATTTTTTAGTTTGAAACAGGGTCTTACTAAGTTGTGGAGGGAGGGCCTCGCTGCACTGTTGAGGCTGTGATCCTCCTGTTTCAGCCTCCTAAGTACTGGGATTACAGGCATGCACCATCGTGCCTATGGCTTCTCGGCTCTTTAATCATAGAGAACGTGGGTCCTGGACATCAGAAGGCTTTTAGCGAGTCAGACCCTGGCTCTGTTCTGCACACACTGAGTGGACATAGCTAAGTTACTTCCTCTCGAGATTTTGCTTTTCCTATCTGCAGAATGAGCACCTTGACCAATTGCAGCCGAAGGTCCTTGTGGTCCTCTTATGGTGTTCCCTAAAGGACTAGGGCAAAGCTGGATAGGAAGGAGTGAGCGATGACAGCTGGACTGATTGATCCCTAGCTGGCAAGCGAGCTCACGGTGTTCTACTTGTGTTGAATAACATTTCCCGTGGGACTGCAAATTACTAATATGCACTGCAAAAAAATTAGAAAAAAAGGAAGAGCCCCCAAAGAAACCTGAAATCCCCTTACTTCTATACTCTTGAAGGAGACAGGGGTTTGGGGGAAGTAAGTCCATGATACTTATTCTACAGGCAGTAGTGTCTGTACACATTTTTGTTTATTACTAAAAGTGGTGCCCCCGCTCCTCTCCCTCCCAACCCGCTGTTATGGTTTGAATGTTCCCCGGAAAAGCTCATGTATTGACAATGCAAAAATGTTCAGAGGTGAAATCATTGAATCCGGGCTCCAGTTTTATCAGGGGTAAATCCATGGAAGGGTTAAGAATGTGAAGGGATTTACTGGGTGATCACTTAGGCAGGTGGGCGTGGACCGAGGGTAGGTCCCTGTGGGTGTGGCCTCGGGGGCTCTATTGGTCACAGCCATTCTCTCTGCTTCTGGCTGCCATGACATGAACTACTGTCCTCTGCCATGGCCATGCTGCCATGAAGTCTGTCTTGGAGTTGGTCAACTGTGCACTGTACTCTAAAACTATGAGCCCCAACTACCCTCTTCTGTGTGGTTCCCGTATTGGCCCCAATAATGGGAACATGAACCAAAACACCTTCCTTGCACTTGTCTACATGTCATAACATATTCATCCCCCAGGACCCCCTCAGATACTGAAATCCTTGTATGCTCAAGTCCCTTACATAAGATGGCATATCATTTGCATATAGCCTATATACATACTCCTGTACACCTTAAATCATTTCCAGATAACTTATCTAATACAATGTAAATTCTGTGTAACAAAGTACTATACTGTATTAATTAGGAGATGATGATAAGAAAAAATCCTGCATATGTTCACTACCGATGCACCTTTTTTCTGGATATTTTCAACGAGGAACTCATGGATATGGAGGACTGACTATATCAGAGTATTTTGTGTTTTTCTTTGGTGTTCTTTATAGTAATGTTCCTTTACGGCGATGCACCCAATCATACATTTCCTCCTGTGGCTTTCATTTAATGAGTTTCTGATATTTTTCTACTATAACTAATATTGTGGTAAATGTGTGTGTGTGTGTTTGAACGTTCTTCAGTTTTATGGCATTAAGATAGTCCATACAAAACATGCATTCAAATGGATTATGCCTTAATTGTGCCTTAATGACGTTATAATGGTCTTTTTTTTCCTCATTTACTTTCTTAGGTAAATAATCTTAATTTTCAGGTGCATCTAAATCCAGAATGCGTACGCGCCCATTCCTTAAGTGAGACATTAACACCGTTTGCTGATCAATGCTTTAGCCACGGATACAGTCGTTGCAGATCCTGGCTATTCGTATCATTGATCAGTATGTTACTTATTGATTATTTCTATTCCTTTTAAGAATGAGGCTAACCTTTGGGCTTTCTCATTGTAGCGTTTACTCTCATTTCTTCTTTTCTTTTCTTTTCTTTTTTTTTTGTGGCACTGGCGCTGGAAGCCAGGGACATTCTACCTCCGAGCTGCACCCCTGGTCCTATTTTATAGGTCCATTTTTATTTTTTGAAACAGGGTCTCACTGAGTTGTGAAGGGCCTAAGTAGCTGAGGCTGTCCACGAGCCATGATCCTCCTGTCTCAGCCTCCCGAATGCTGGGGTTCCAAGTGTGCACCACCACGCCTGGTGTCTCATTTCTTTTTTTTTTTTATCTCATCCCCTCTCTTCTTACATTCTTTAATCCTATTCTGAGTTGATTGCTTTCATTTTTCTTTCTTTAGGAAAGGTAGATAATGCTTTAATTTTTTTCTTGATAATTTTGTCAGCCTTGAGTTTGAATATATCCTTTTTCATGTATGATTTTTTGAAAGTCTTAAAATTGTTCAACTTTGCCCGGCGTGGTGGCACACGCTTGTAATCCCCGCGCTTGGGAGGCAGAGACAGGAGGATCGCGCAGGTTCGAAGCCAGCCACGCGCGCTGGCTTAGGAGACCCTGTTTCCAAATAAAAATGTAAAAATAGGTCTGGGAGTGTAGCCCGGAGGTAGAAGGGCTTCCAGGAACCAGTACCACCAAAAAAAAAAAAAAAAATTTGTTCAACTTTTTATCTTTAATGCCAAACTGATTGTTTTTGTTTGTAGATAACACATTACCTTATTAGTAGTGGTGATGTAGTTTTTAAAAAATCTCATGTGTATGTATCTCATGAAATGTAATGATTTAGTGATCCTTCATGACTTAAGACTTGAACCTCTCCTTAACTCCAGGAGGTTCAGACTGAATTTTGTCAACTTCCAGAAGTCTTAACTGGGACCCTGAGACTTGCCTTCCATTCAATTTACTTCATAATTCAAATCTCCTTAACTCTCTCCCATCATCATTCTAATTCATTGATTTTTCTGGACATTTCGTCTCTCTCTTTTTGCATACACTGCGGTCGTTTGTGAGAGGCTATTGCTTTATGTATTCTTTCCTGACTGCAGATCCTGGCTCCAGGTCTGTGGGTGCTGTGCTCTGAATTGAGACCATAGCTCGCACATCCACCTTCCACACCGTAGTCCTGTTTCCCTGCAGGGAGGGGATGCTCTCAGGCCATCAGCACAGTCTTTTTGCATTTCTCTGCTTTACTCTGCCTTCCTCTCTTATTGCATATCTGAGAGAGGTCTGTGCTTTTCCAGGAGGGAGCCCGGCTGGGCTTCGTTGGTGGTTATGTGGCCTCCCTAGGACTCTCATCATAGGAAGGGGAAGGTCGAAAGCTTGGAGTCTGCTGTTTGGCCTTGTAGCTCACGGATGGGCCGCACCCTTCATCACACATGTGGCGTGGTCTTGCCAGCCTTGGTGCTCCTGGACTAATGTGAAGAACAATTAAATCAGACAGAGTTGAGATATTCTGTAAAGCAACTAGCTCAGGCTGCCCAAGCATGGCTGTCGAGGACGTCAGAGAGGTGGAGGTGATGTGGGGCTGTGCTGGGAGGTGGGAGAGTTGGAACAGGAGCTGGACAAGGAGCAATACCTCTACCTCAGTGTTCATTCCTTGAGCAGAAGAAGGGGGCTGTGGTTATATAAGAGCGTGTCCTGCTCTAACTCGAAGCATGCTAAAGTATTTAGGAATTAGTCATGATATCTGAACCTCGTGTGTGTGTGTGTGTGTGTGTGTGTGTGTGTGTGTGTGTGTATGCGTATACATCAGAAGGGCAAACATTCTTATAACATGCAGAGAGAAAGATAAATATGGTAAAAAAAATTAAATCTGCATATGATTTTGGCATTCTACCAATTATATTTGTAATTTTTCCTTCTGTGATACTGGGGATTCTACCTCCAAGCTACACCCCCTGCCCTATTTTATTTTTATTTAAAAAATGAGACCTTACTAGGTTAATGAGAGTCTAACTTCTTGCTGAGGTTGCCCTTGAACTTGCGATGCTCCTGCCTTTGTCTCCCAGCTACTGAGATTACAAGTATGTGCCACCACACCCATCTTACATTTGTAATGTAGCTCAAACATTTTCCTGTTAAAAAGAAAAAAAGCAGCCAAGAAAAACATAATAAATGAAAACCAAACTTACAGAGTACACGTACATCCAAATACATTATTCCTAATCTAAATAAAATGGATTAATTTCACTTTTGAAAAGGCACCCCAAGCATAGGTCACCAAAAGGTAATATAGAAAAGAATCATACAAGATCTGCTGTACAAATGCATATAAAATGTTAAAAACTATTAATATCAGTAGAATATAGATCGATCAATATTCATTAAGGAAATTGAAACTATAATTAAAAAACATTCTCAAAAAAGACACCAAACATAATGCAGTTTTACCTCCAAATAGCAATTGTCTGTCATCATTTAAAAGTTGTTTTGTATGACAGAAAAAGGAAGGCCATCAAATCATATTATGAGGTTGGTATTAGTCATAGGATAAACTGGACAAAGTCCATGAGAAAATAATCTTTCTTACAGATGTGGATGAACAAAGCTATGTTAAAATCTTGCAAAATAGCCGGGCATGGTGGCGCACGCTCGTAATCCCGGCATTCAGAAGGCTGAGACTGGAGGATCGTGCTTCACAGACAGCCTCAGCTACATAGTGAGGCCCTCCTCAACTCGGTGAGACCCTGTTTCAAAATAAAGAATAAAAAAATTGGGCAGGGAGTATAGCTCGGAGGTTGAATGCCTCTGGGTTCCATCTCCTGACCTAAAAAAAAAAAAAAAAAAAAAATCTTGCAAAATAAATTATTGTGTAAAAAGCAATTCTACATTATGAAGTATCCTCATAATAAAAAGATGTCTTAACATCAGAAAATAGCTTGCTAGAAATGTTCAGTTTTTGATCCTTTTAATAGATAACACATTTAGTGAAATTTAATACCATTTAATTATGAACTACTTATCAAACTAGAGTGAAAAACTGCCTTAAATTAATAAAAAAAATCACCTACATTTTACAACAAACATAATATTTAGTGAGGAAACTTTAAATGCATTCACATTAAAATAACAAACCCCATGATGGCAGATACTACCTCTGCTATTATTTAACACTGTACTGAAGGTTTTGGCCAATGCAACATGACAGGAAAAATAAAGAGTTGGAAAAACTAGAAGAGGACAATTTTTTAATATACCAGAAAAATTGGTAATCCATCTGAAATGTATGCAGTTAGAACTTACGCATACAATTTCTCTAGTAATCCAGGAAAATTTAAAAATAAAATAATGAGATATATTTTATGATCAAATTGACAGAAACTTTCAGATTTGATAATATAATTGTTAGCAAGAATAAGAGAAGCTGAAGCTCTTTGATCACTGGTAAGAGGAACTAACTTTATACCAGTACTTTGGAAAGTATTCTGGCAGTAGCTGTAAAAAATGTGCACTGAACAAATGATTCAAAAATTCTACTTCTTGGTTTATAACAACCACAGAAAATCATACAAAATATACACGGGCACATATGCTAAGGTGCTTGTCACTGTTTTGATATAGTAACTAGATTCATCAAATGATGCAGAAGTCTTTCAGTAGAGAAGTACCAGGTCATTGCATACAAAATGGGTAGTGTGCAGCAGTTACACCAACAAACTAGCTCGTTAGGAACCAAGATGAGTAGATCTCAAAATATAATAATGAGTAGAAAAAAAGCAAGTACAGAAAGACACACAGACTGACTTCATTTATATAAAACTAAAAAGAGACCCAAACTGTAGATAATTTTTATATATAGTACAGCAGTACCGGCAATTAACGTGTATTCTTGGTGATCACTGATCCCTGGTGGTTCTGCGCAGTAGTGCTTGGCATTTTCTTTATTAGACTTTCCTACCTTAAAAGAAACCTTCATGCTAAAATAAAGACGTTCTACCTCCACAGCTCCTCACCCACCCGGCCCACTCCTTTGGGTGGGTGCAGTACCTTGTTAAACTAATGGGACTCAGACCCCGAGCTACTGCCTGTCCTACCATTAGACATACCTCCCACTTGATGGGCGGCTTCTTGCCACCATGTCTAGCCACGTCATGGCCACTGCGTTGTTGACAGTCTCTAAGGCTCCCTCTGTTGCCCTTGCAGACTTCAGGACCTCCTACCCAGTGCCAGAGGGGTCCTAGCATGAGCCACGGCGGGTCTTCTCATCAGGGTTGAAAGTCTTCCTTTTGGCAGCGAGGGCGTTGGGCCTTTTAAAAGCACCTGCATCTTGAGCTTTGGAAAGGAATAGAGGTCTCTTGGGTTTCCTGTGACAAGGCTTTTAGCGGAGGGATGTTTCCTTCCTGTTATCTACCGCCTGGCCCCTGCGGGCTGGGTGTGGGTCACTGTGGGGCTGAGGGACAGCTAGCCTGTGGGGTAGGTTGCTGGGTGGCTTCTATGTTGTTAGGCTCTTCTCTGAGCTGTTTGTTTACATGTGGATGGAGAAGGCAGAGTTTGGATGGGTGTGACTGATGGTGAATGCTTGTGAACAAAGATAGAAAGGTCAAAGGGCCGTGCCAGGCCCACCACAGGGCCTCCATGGGCTTGGGAAGAAATGTTCTATAGAAACGTGGTTCGCCACCGAGATGGGGATTAATTCCAGAGTCCTTCAAGAACCGCTGGTCTGCCCAGCTCGATCTGATGAGGCTGGGTGTTTGCCACGGAGTCAGTCTTAATTTCCTCCCCATCCACTTCTGAGATGGAGGCGAGCCAAGAGAAGGCCTGGAGGGACGGCAGGTCAGCGGGCTGAGCAGGAGGCGCGGGGGGAGCCGCACCTGCGCAGGGCTCCGTGGCTCCGAACTGGAGCAAATGCTCTGATTAAATCACATCTTTTCTTACCGCAATCAGGAAAGAGGAAGTGGTTTGACACAGCGCTCTGCGTCAGTTATGATCAGACTGGGGGACATTCCGTCTGCTCTGTGTTTTCTGCCAACCTGGGCACCTCACGTCTGCGGCAGTCGGCAGCGGAGGGGGCTGTAGCGCGGGCCAAGCTTCACAGCGTCTGGTTCCAGGCTCCTCCCTGCTCGGAGCACTTGCTTGTTGTCAGGGGCATTCAAGTGCTGCTCCGAGCTGCATTCCAGCCTCTGCCGGGTGCGCAGATCCGGGCTTCAGAAGGGGAAACTGAAAGGCGTTGACTATTTGGCAGGGCGTAAGCAATGAATGAGTGATTTTAAAAACAGAATTCTGTCATTGGGATTGGGTTTTGTTTTTGCTTTTGTAAGAGGAGTCCTGGTCCGACGGGTTGGTTGTGAGCGAGGTCAAAGCTCTCTGAGATGGTTGCTGACAGATGGCACAATCCCAAAGGAGGAATTAGGGCACCAAACCGTGGAGGAAGGAGCATATCTGTGGATGCCAGAGGCCTGGGCTCATATCAGGGCAAATCAGACCTGGCTTCACTAGGATCCTGTTCTCAATGTGGTTTATAGCGTGGAATGAAACACAGAATATACGTGTGTGTGTGTGTGTGTGTGTGTGTGTGTGTGTGTGTGTGTGTTATAGTATAGTGCTGGGTACTGAACCTAGGGGCATTCTACCTTTGAACCATACCCTAGCCATTTTTATTTTGAAATAGGGTCTCATTAAGTTGCTGAAGCTGGTCTTGAATCTTTGATTCTCCTGTCTAAGCTTTCTAAGTAGTTGTTATAGGCATATGTTATTGTGCCTGGTTGAAACGCTGAATTTATAATCAGTTTTATGTACTGAGAATCACCTTACACAGGTGAGTTGACGTACTTGGGGCATACTTTTCTATTTTTGTGGTACTGGGGTTGGAATATAGGGGTGCTCTGCCACTAAACTACATCCCCAGCCTTTAGAAACCTTTTCTATTTTAACTTTGAGACAGGGTCTCACTAAGTTGCCGAGACTGGTTTCCCACTTGTATTCCTCCTGCCTCAACCTCCTAAGTATGTGCATTTCACTAAGTATGGTGTATACCACTGCACTTAGCTTACAATTTTTTGTGTATGTTTGTGTGTGCATAGAACTGGGGATTGAACCCAGGGGCATTCTACCTTTGAGCTACACCACCATCCCTAACTTTTATTATTTATTTATTTATTTAGGTAGTACTGGGGTTCCTGGTAACCCTTCTACCTCTGGGCTACACTTCCAGACCTATTTTATATTTTTATTTGGGAACAGGGTCTCTTAAGCCAGCAAGGCTGGCTTCGAACCTGCGTGATCCTCCTGTCTCCACCTCCCAAGCATGGGGATTACAAGTGTGTGCCACCACGCCCGGCCCTATTTTTTTTTTTTTTATTTTTGAACAGGGTCTCACTAAGTTACTGGGACCTCACTAAGTAGCTGAGGCTGGCAGCAAACCTGTGATCCTCCTGTCTCGAGCTCCCAAGTACTGGGATTACAAGTGTGCACCACCATGATCAGCTCTAGCTTACATCTTTTTAAGTACATTTTTATTTAATGTATACAGATTGTTATGGCTTGGTTTGGGATGCACCCTCAAAGCACATGTGCACTGAGTATGGTCCCAGGGCGGCAAGGTCCAGATAGGGCCCACGTGGAGAAGGCGGCCATGGGGGTGTGATCCTGAGGGCTGCATCTGTCTCTGGTCCCCTTTTCTGACTCTCCCTCTAGGTACCATGGGCTGAGTGGCCTTTCTCCCCCATTCCACCATGATGCTTCTGGCTTGAAGCCAGCCAACCTCGGACGGTAAGACCTCTGAAGTCATAAGCCCAGATAAGCATTCCCAGCCCCACGTTGCCCTCGTTAGGTGTTTCTGCCGTGCTGATGTAAAACTGCCTAAATACTCATTGCACATATTCATGGGACACCATGTGATACTTCAACACATGTGTACCATGTGTAATGAGCAGGTTGAGGTCACTGACATGTCTATCATCTTCGACATATAATGACCTTGCGTTGGGAACATTCAAAATCTCCTCTAGTAGCTCTTTTGAAATATATAATTGTTGTCCACCCCAGTTATTTAGTTGTGCCACCTAGAACATTCTCCAGAAACCATCCTCTCTCCATCTTCCCTGCCCCATTCTTCCCAGGGTCTGCTCACTGTATTCTGTTCTCTATTTCTTTGAGATCAACTCTTTAGCTGCCATATGCAAATGAGAGCACGCTGCATTTGTCTTCCTGTGCCTGATTTATTTAACTTAACACGGTGTCCTCCAGTTCCATCCATGTTGCTGCAAATTTATTCTTCGTAGCGGAATAATATTTCACTGTTTATATATGGCACAATTTCTATGTTCACTCATCATTTGATAGATACCTAGGTTAGTTCTGTGTCTTGGCTTATGACAAGTAAACTTGCGAGGGCCGATGTTTCTTTGATAAACTATCTTCATTTTCTTTGGCTGTGTACCCAACAGTGGGGTTGATGGGTAACGTGATAGATTTATTTCTAGATTTTAGAAGAACTTCCATACTGTGTTACAAAACAGTTGTGCTAATTTACATTCCCACCAGAAGTGTAGAAGAGTTCCCCATCCTCCACATCCTGTCTGGAATTTATTTATCATTTTTCGTCTTTTTTATAATATCCATTCTAAATAAGGAGAGGTGATATCTCATTTTGGTTTTGATCTTCATTTCCCAGATGATTAGAGACATTGTACATTTCTTATATTCTTGTTGGCCACTTGTACTTCTTCTTTTGAGAAATTGGTTAGTCATATTCTTGGCTTATCTTTAATCAAATTAGGTTTTTTATTTTTTATTTTTCATTGAGTTTCTTATATAGTCTGAATTTAATCCTTTGTGAGATGAATAGTTTACTTTTTTATTTTGTAGGTGTTTCTTCAGTCTGTTGGTAATTTCCTGTGCTATGTAGAAATTGTATTTATTTATTTATTTATTTATTTTGAAATTTTTACTTGGACGTAATCCCATTTGTCAATTTTTGTTTCGTTGCCTTTGCTTTTGGAGTCATATTCAACAATACTTTACCTAAGCCAATGTCCTGCAGCATTTCCCTCATGTATTCTTCTGGTAGTCTCATAAATCAGGATTTATATTGGAGTATTCAACCTATTTTGGTCTCATTTTTTGTATGTGGAGACAGGGGTCTATTTCATGTTTCTGCTATGGATACATGGAAATGCTTCTAAGCATTGTTTACTGAATAGACTCTTCCTTCTTTAAGACATGTTTTGTGCTGCATTTGCTGAAAATAATTTGGCTATAGTTGTGTGGATTTATTTCTAGGCTTTCTATTATGTTTCACTGGCCTTTGTGCTGATTTCCATACCAGTGTTTTGGTTTAGCTTTCTAGCGTGTTTTGGAGTCAGGTATTATAATACCTCCAGCTTGACTATCTTTTTGCTCATGACTGCTTTAGCTATTTGGGGGTCTTCTACAGTTGTATACAAATTTTAGGAATGTTTCTATATTTATCGAGAACATCATTGGTATTTTGATTGAAAATACATTTAAACTGTAGATTACTTTGGGTAGTACAAACATTTAGCATATTACTTCTTCTGAACCAGGAACATAGTATATCCTAATTTTTGTGCATCTTCTTCAAAATCTTTAATTAGTGTTTTGTAATTTTTCTTATAGAAGTTTATTTTTAGAAAAACTTTAAAAAGTTTATTCTTAGGTATTTTATTCATTTTTGTAATTCTTATTGAGACTGCTCTCTTGATTTATTTCTTAGCATTTTCATTGTTGATGTGTAAGAAACTACTGATTTTGTATGTTAATATTATATCATGCAATCTTAGCAAACTTATCACATCCAACAGGTTTTTGGTAGAGTCTTTATACTTTTGTGTATATGAGGTCATGACATCTGCAAACAAGGATTATTTGATTTTCTCCTTGCCTACTTGGATCTTGACTTATTTTCCTGGATATTACTTCCAATGCTACTTTGAATAAGGGTGATGAAAGGGGGCATCCTTGTAGCTGATCGTAAAAGGAACAGTTTTAGTTTTTCCCCCTTCAGTATGATGTTGGCTGTGGATTTGTCATTAAAAGCCTTTGTTCTGTTGAGGTGCATTCTTTACCCAATTTGTCGAGAAGTTTTACCATGAAGATATGATATATTTTATCACACACTTTTTCTATATCCATTGAGATGAACCTATAGATTTTGTTCTTTATTAAGTTAATGTGATTTCTTACGTTTATTGCTTTGCATATATTAAACCATCCTTACATTCCTGGGACAGATTCTTTTTTACTGTATTTTACAGTAGTTTTCTGGTACTGTTGGATTTGACCTGCTAGTATTCTGTTGAGAATTTTTGCATCTTTGTTGAGAAGAGAGTATCATTCTATAGCTTTCATTTTTGTTGTGTTATCGTCTGATTTTGCTATTATGGTAATCCTTGATTCAAAATGATTTTGAAGTGCTTACTTCTTTTAAGTTTTTTTTTTGAATAGTAGGAGAAGAATTGGTATTAGATTTTTTAATGGTTTGGCAAAATTCAGCAGTGAAGCCTCACCTGTGACTCTGGGCATGGCATACCTGGCTATTAGTGTAGGATGCCCCTCAGTCTTTGTTGATGATGTGGGAAAACGGATGCTTTAGCAGGGCTGTGAGGCGAGGTAGGTGGTGTGGGGGAAGAGGCAGGATACCTCTTTGTTTTCAAAGGCTCAAGGGTAGGCTCACAGGGGTAGAGCACAGCGTTTCCAGAAGAAGGGGTGCCTGTCAAGCCCATCGGTATCTGAAGTCTACACAGGTGACTTTACAGTGTGCCTCAGTCAGCATTATCACCCCAGCATGGGGGAGGGAGGGGGAGAGAGAGAGGAGGAGGAGGAGGAGGAGGAAGAGGAGGAGGAGGAGGAAGAGGAGGAGGAGGAAGAGGAGGAGGAAGAAGAAGAAGAGGAAAAGGAGGAGGAGGAAGAGGAGGAGGAGGAGAAAGAAGAGGAGGAGGAGGAAGAGGAGGAGGAGGAAGAAGAAGAGGAAAAGGAGGAGGAGAAAGAGGAGGAGGAGGAGAAAGGAGAGGAGGAGGAGGAGAAAGAAGAGGAGGAGGAGGAAGAGGAGGAGGAAAAGGAGGAGGAAGAGAGAAAAGAGAGATGCTCTCACATCATGGAGGCTATAAACCAGAGAGAAAAAGAGAGAGCAGGAGGAAAGACCCTATATAATTCCCAAGACCACCCCCCACGGACCCCCTCCTTAGCAATCAAACCCTGATTCCAACATTGTCACCTTGTTTCTGTGAGTTTTGGGGACATTCTAAATCTAACCGATTACACTGTGCTCTGGTGTTGATCTGTTCTGGGCCGGCCATTCTGCTGGTTCTTGAGGCCAGGGGCGGGAGGGGAGGGCTTCCCAGCTGGTTCACAGGGCTGAGTCAGCTGAGCAGTTGGGTGGTGCAGGTGCCTGGGTGGGAGAGGGCACAGCAAGGGCTGGGCTCCTCTAGGGAACACAGCCTGAGCTGTAGGCTTTTCCACCAGCAAATGCTCTGGGTGTTCTGGGTATCTGTAGCCTGGGCAGGGAATGCTGGGGCTTCCTGCTTTCCTCATGGACTGAAGAAATCCTTTGTGGTTCAGGGTGGACTTCAAGAGGTGAGACAGTCGTTGCCCTGATCCTCGTTCCTCTTCTTGTAAGGCCATCATTCTCGTGTGCTGTGACTTTTCTGCCACAGCCCCACTGACCTCTGGCACTCTGCTCCAAGCACACCAGGGAAGAAGCTGTTGTTTTAGTTTGTTTTGGAGGGGGGTGTGCCAGGCACCTCAGCTCAGCCTCTTGCTAATGCCCCCCTCGGGTTATCAGTTGTGTGCATAAAAACCCCCTCCCTCCCTCCAATTATTCTCTGTAATTAAAAAACCTGAAAAGCGAACACTTGGCTTTGTCCTTTCCCTCGAGGGAGCACTTAGGAAAGTACCATGGCACGTGCGGTGGCGACGCAAAACTTTCCCTGTTCTCCTGGATCTGTGTAATGAAAAAAGAACAGGTTCAAGTGCTTCTTGTCTATAGCAGAACGGGTTATTGGGAAAAATAAAAGAAAGGGGCCTTTTTGACTTGCACACTTGATTCCGAAGACTAAAAAATGCAATTTTCCATTTCCCTCTCTGGCACGTGATTATCACATTTCAAGTGAATGAGTCAAAACATGTCCTCCCGATCACGGAGACACCTGACACCGCACCATGGAGCCTTTGGACTCGCTCATTTTTCTATGCGGAGAATGTAGTTCATGTAATTTTTACTGTACCTGAATTTTAATTTGCAAAAATTATTGCTGCAATTACTGGCCCAAACAAATTATAAATTAGCATAAGCATTCCTAAGAGCACTCTTCAGGTGCTTTATTCTTACTTCAGCTTCTACCCTTTTGTAAAGACCTCTTACATCACCCTGTTCATCAGGAGAATAGGAAGGAGTGAGGCACCCCTACAGGATCCAGGGTTAGGGTGCATTGGAGATGGATAGATCTTCTGGCAACTTTTAAAACAAAATTAGAATATAAAATCCATTTATTTTCTCTCCCTGTTAGGATTCAAGAAATGTGTCACTTCTAAAGGCTATCTGCAAAGTCATGCCATATTTTGAGTTTTTCATAAAAGGAGAAGGAACTTGATAGGCCTCCTCAGTTCAACTGGCTCAGCGTAGCTTTCAGGCATCCAGTATTGGCTCCAACTCAAAGTTAATTGGTCTTTAGGGATAGTGCTAATGACACTCGTCACGTCTTTCCCACCTCCCTCTTGTGCTAATTTCAAATTCTAACACTGCTATAATACAGGCTTATAATGGTGGGAGGCTGAGGTTAGGGACAAGGGTGGGTAAGACAGTCTCCAATTAGGCCTTCCTGGAGAGTCTAATTGGAGACTGGAAGAGGACTTCTGATCTGGAAGAAAGACCAAAATGGTGGACACTGGCAAATTATAGTTGAGTGCCTCTTGATGAGATTCAGAAAGGTTTTAATGGTTTGTGGCTAGACAGCCCAGCTCATGTGTTGCCTGTGGTTTTCCAGAAGGAGGCAGGTGAACTGTTTGGTGCCCAAGCAACCAGCAGGCAAGGTTCTAGCTGGGATTGTGGTTTCACTAATGTAGGTGTACAAATTCCTGTCTGCTTTGTAGAAATCCAGACACAAGATGGTGAGGAGCTGGGCAGGGCAGCCTTGGAATAGAGGGTCCACAGTTGGCAGGGAGAAGGGGCTTCAGGGTGGAGGTCCCAGGGATTCTTAGTGTCTGTGTGTGGATGGAGACATTAGGTAGAGCTGGGTGGGCAGGATTCTGCCCTGAGGGTAAGGCAGACTGGAGTTGAAATGGAAGTCCTCAGCTGACCACCCCAGCCAGCCACCACCCACCTGGCCTCAGCTTTGCCCACTGGGAAAGGGAGGTGTTGGTAGCTATGTTGCAGAATGGTTGTGAGGGTAAAAATGAAATAATGCACATAACATACCTTCTATAATGGCTGGAGAAAATAGCCACTAGGTGACTGTTTTATTCAACGCTTTCTGTTAATGGTAATGTTTTAATGTAATGCCAGGGTTTTACAAAATTTTTCAGAATGGCTTTCTGAAATAAGGAAGTACGACTCCCCAGAAATGTGTAACAGCTTTTCTCTTACTCTGTTCTGGTTTTTTACTTTCTTTTTTTTTTCTCTATTTTATAAAGCCAACTAATTCATCCCAGGGAAGATCCTTTGGTTACAAAAATTTTGTTTTAGCTGGGCGTGGTGGCGCACGCTTGTCATCCCCGCGCTTGGGAGGCTGAGACAGGAGGATCGCACGGGTTCGAAGCCAGCCTCAGCTACTTAGTGAGGCTCTCAGCAACTTAGTGAGACCCTGTTTCCAAATAAAATATAAAAAAGGTCTGGGAGTATAGCCCGGAGGTAGAAAGCCCCTGGGTTCCACCCCCAGCACCACCAAAAAAAAAATGTTTTATGAAATGCCATAGCTCCATTCACATTTTTTTCTTGTTCTTCTGCTTGGTATATTCAACTTTCAAAGCTCTTGGATTTGGAAGGCTAAAAGGGCCCGGACTTCGAATTAGTGTCTTGTTTTCACTGTTTTTGTTTTTTTATTTTTTAACTAAAGCTATGTAAAGCTTGTGGATTAAACAGAATAAATTTCTTAACTAAAAAAGAATGTCTTTTGTAACAACTTATCTAAATATATTTATGGCAATTTGTACCAATGGAGGTTCTTCAAAACAATGTTTGCACACACTGCTTCCTGAGTGGCATGGGTTGGACTGTGTCCTCCCCTAAAAAGATAAGCTGAAATTCTGACTCCCAGAAACTTAGAATATGACTGTGTTTGGAAATAGAGTCTTTGCAGTTGGAACAAGTTAAGATGAAATGGTTGGAGTAACCTCAACACGCTATGACTTGTCCTTATAGCAAGGGGGGATTTGGGAGCAGACACAGAGAGAATAGACATCAAGACTCAAGAACACCAGGTGAAGGCGGAGTGATTCAGACACAAGCCAAGGAACAGCAGGAACTGCTGTCTGTCACCAGAAGCCAGGAGGTCACCGTGAACACCCTCCCAACACGCAGTTTCAGAAGGAACAAACTTCAGGAAACTTTGGTCTCAGACCCCCAGCTGCCAGTATTGTGAGGCAGGGTATATCTATTATTTAAAGCCACCTAGTTTGTGGTTCTTTGATATGGAAGCTTTCAGAAAATAACACATCTAATATTTTCCAACCATGACCCATATGATGGGAAGCAAAGGACAGCTGTCATCTCCTCATGAACTAGGAGATCTACTCGGGCTTGTTGGCTTGGACCTTAGGGGAAGGTCTCCTTAGGGCTATGAATCGACTTGGTCATGCGATGGTGTACTGGCTTACTCTTGACTACCAGCAACAGATGCATACATCACCGTGCCCATCTCTAGCAAGGCTATACGTGAGTTTACATGTGAATTTTTGCTTAAATAAGAGAAAGATACCTTTACAAGTTAAGGTTTAATTATCACTTTCTCTTTCCCAAGAGTGATGAGTTTTAGTAAAAATGTAATGGTAAGTTTTATTTAAGAAAAAACTAAGAAGAATAAAGATATTCTCCAAGTCATATGTTATTAAATAGTGTAATGGTATATAAAATTTCACTTCCTTAAAGCTGGAATTTAAATTCAGACGCATCCGATATGACTCACACCCAGGTGGGGGGACCAGAAGAGTTCTCGGGACTTCCTGATGAATGCAGTCCCTTTTCCTTTCCTTCTTCCAGGACAGGTCCCATGTGGGTGTGGGTGCAGACTGAGAATTTGCAAAATCAAGCTGGGAAGGACTTTAGAGCTCGGGCTCTTATAACCTCACTACCTACATGCACATTACAAGACCAAGCAGTCCAATTTCATGATTCTTCAGATGAAAAGACACAGGTCCTGGAATAGAGTCCACGCCGGAGCAGTGCTGAACCAAAGCTCAGCATGTCTGCCAGGCTGAGTCTCAGCCCAGGGAGCACGGGCCTGCCGTGTTGAACTCATGTGGCAGTTGGCATCTTTTCTCCCAGCAAACAAAGTATCAGTATTTGGTGACTATGGGAACATTCAGATCTCTTCCTATTCCGCATCTTGTTCTGTGGCAAGAGTGCATTCTTTCCTTGTGGTTCAGTCCACCCAGCAGTAAGTGTTCGCACTGGCTGTGTTCAGAGTTCTGTGACAGGCGGGTAGCAGGGGAGGACCGGGCTCCCACAGTCCCCTTTGGGGTACAAACACAATGGCCGAGGTTCTACAAAGCTCCGCCTCTCAAAGGTCCTGCCACCTTCCAGTAGCACCTCCCTGGGGAACAAGCGTTTAACACAGTCTTTGGGGGCCATTAGAGATCGAAGCCACAGCAGCTTCTATGAGCACACCTTATTGTTCTTTTTTAAAGATTCCACATACAAGTGAGGTCATTTGGTACTTGCCTTCTTGGGTCTGGCTTATTTCACCGTAATATCCTCCAGACTTACACATATTGTCACAAATGAGAAGATTTTCTCCTTTTAAAGGTGGTCTTCCTTTGTGCCTACATACCACGTTTTCTTTAGCTGTTCACCCACTGGTGAATGTCTAAATTACTTCAAGATCTTGGCTGCTGTACACGGCACTGTGCAGAGCATCGACGTTCAGCCAGAACTCAGCTCCCTGACGCCATTTTCTTTGGACATATTCTCCATGGTGGAATGGTAAACAAATCCATTTATCACCTCACACCTGTTAGGACGGCTACTATCAAAAGGATGAAAGATAACAAGCATCAGCGAGCATGTGGAGAAGAGGGAGCCCTTGCTCCCTGTCGGTGGGAATGCAAATTAGAACGGTCACCATGGAAAATGGTGTGGAGGCTTCTCAAAGGTAGAAAACAGAGCTACCGTGCGATCCAGTCCCTGTGCTGGGTAAAATCAAACTAGTTCTAAATCAATGAGACAACACATACCCAGAATAAACAAGACAATTTGAAAGAGAAAGAAATAGGAGGCCTTATTCTAGCCGATAGTACAACGTGCTAGGAAATAGGAGGGAAGTTAGCACATCCCGAGAGAGATTGACCCCTAGAGCAGAGAGATAGAGATGGGTCTCAGAGAGCGCATGTGTCCACAGACGATCTGGCGGAGCTGTGCATCGGAGCAGAGAGAGGGATGCTTTCGTAAGTAGCGCCGAGGTGAGAGTCCGTCCTCTGAGCAGCGTAGTGGGGCTGGGAGCAGCCGTGGACTGGACTTACGAGCCCACGGAGGCAGAATGCTGGAACTTGCTCTAAGGACAAGTGTGGGAGTGTCTTTATAATTTTGGGTGTGGGGGGAAATCTGACAAAGTGCCTGAAAAGCACACCCATCATGGAAATAGATGGGTGCCACGGCTCCATTGCGCTATGTCTCCTGAGCACAGGACTCTGTGCAGCGAGCCAATGGTGACCGCTGGGGAGAGGATCCTGCCAACTTCTGGACCCCACTGGAGATCGCCACCCACAATGCACAAGCTAGCTCTGCAGGCAAGAGGGGAAGAAAGAGAAGCTCAAGGAAATGTGCAGAGAAATGAACAGGCAATTAAGAAAAGGAGAAAGTGAGCTGGGCATGGCGGTGCGCGCCCATCATTCCAGCACTTGGGAGGCAGGAGAATTGTAGATTTGAGGCCACTACAACTTAGTGATACCCTTCCCAACTTAATGAGACCCTCTTTCAAAATAAAAAATAGGAGCCGGGCGTGGTGGCGCATGCTTGTCATCCCAGCATTTGGGAGGCTGAGATGGGAGAATCACGGTTCAAAGACAGCCTCAGCTACTTAGTGAGGCCCTCTGCAACTCAGTAAGACACTGTTTCAAAATAAAGAATAAAAGATAGGGCTGGAGGTGTAGTTTGGAGGTAGAATGTCTCTGGGTTCCATCACCAGTACCTAAAAATAAATAAATAAATAAATAAATAAATAAATAAATAAATAAATGAAATAGGGCTGGGGTTGTAGCTCAGAGGTAGAATGCCCCTGAGTTCCATCCTCAGTAACATACACACACACACACACACACACACACACACACACACACACACAATTTTAAAACACCCAGGTTCTTACTGGATAGGAGGAGAGATATTGACTTCAGATAAAACAAGAGAAGAACCAAAGGAAACGACATTCTTTCATTTTGAACCCACTGGACTTGCAAACTTCAGTTGGTAGGGTGTGTGGAAATGCATACCGCAGTACACAGACAGCTCTGACGGGACAAAGCTGGGCACTGGCTTTGGCCACAGCTGCTGTGACTAGTGAGGGTAAAGGGTCAACGTGCCCCGTGCCTGAGGTCCCTCCTGAGCGTGTGTGCGTGTAAAACGGTGCCCCACTGCCCTGAGCAGAGCTCCAGCTGGCCATGGACGCGGGCCCCAGAGGCACGAGGTGTAGCCGAGTTGGGGTGTCGATGGGGCGGAGGCTCCCGTGGACTGGACGTCAGCGCACCTGCCCGCGGCCCCGTGGGAGCGCGCCTGAGAGCACTGTGGAGTTTGTTTCCTGCTCCATCTTACTCGCAAATAACCAGTCGTGAGGCAAGCAGGACATTTTTATGTGATGACTGCAAAATGGAGAAGGGAAATTCATGCCACAAGATGCCTTCACCCAGAGCAGGTCTGGGTCTGTTTCTGTCAGACTGAGGTGTTAAGGGGCGTGGAGTGGGCATGCTGCCCTCTTGGGGGGCTGGCAGGTGGCAGCTGGGAGCAGGTGGCCCTGGGCTGCAGCCTTAGTTTTCACGGGCAGCACCAGTTCATGGGCAGAACTAACAGAGCGCAAGTAGGTTCCAGCGTGGGGAGGGCTCCTGTCGGGGAGAGGACGGGTGACAGGCAGAGGGGCGCTCCAGCCGCACTGGAGCTCAACTGCAAACCTCGGTGCGTTCTTCAGATGCAGAATCATACTTAAAGTCACAGGGAGTGGCTCTCTGTCGGTGGGCAGGCGGTGGGGACAGGATTTGTGGGTGTAGATTGAGGATTAATTGGAAAAATATATAAAATGAACTCAAACAGAGCAAGGCAGGGTGTCTGCGCGGTTTGGGGAGGGCTGCTGCGCTCACAGAGTAAAAGTGTTCTTGTAAGTACTTAGGACAGGAAGAGGCGCGCGGCAGAGCCTCGGGAGTGGTTACATATTTGCCGTCAAGAGGGGCCCGGCCCCTGCTCTGTGCAGCCGGCAGGCCAGTGTGGCGCGCGCAATGGGACCGGACTTTGAGTCCAAATCCAGCAGACTCCAAAATCTATCTCCTCTAAGCCACACGATGGGTTCTGACGTAGAAAACAACAAAACAACAAAAACCACCCTGGCCAGGAAGCGTCAGCCAAGGGGGGCTGAGAGGCGGGAGGCGGGAGCAGCCATGCTGGGCAGGACTTGGACGTGGGCTTCCGTGGCTGCTGTAGGGTTTCTTAAGGCCTTCCACACTGAGAACGGCGTTGGAAAGAGTGTACAGGTGTGGAAAGACTTTGATCTGGGAACAGGAGGGCAGAGGGCGGTGAGAGCCGAGGAGGACTTGGATGCTGGGCAAAGGTATTCTAATTCGATTCCTGAGCAGAGAGGGGTAATCGGGAGGCGTCTATGGCCGTTGATCAGGGTAATGGTGTGATTTGCCTGGTTTTAAGGAACAGGCTTTGGTGGAAGAATCCATTCCTGAGCAGATGGCAGTGGGAGCACACTTGAGAGGGGCCAGAAGATTCACTTGGAGGGTGCGGAGATTCAGGCAGGAGGAGCTTTTCGGCTGAGCACACACAATATTTCCATAGCAGCCCATGGATACCGAGAGACGGGATGCAGGGTTTGAGGGCGGGAGGAAGAGCGCCTATGTTTAAATTTCTTTGCTTCCATAATTGGCCGGTCATTCTCCATGGCCAAATGCTGGATACTGGGAGAGGGTGAGAATTAAAAGTCTTGAATGCTCTGCAGGAGAAAACTGTGCTGAGAAGGACCCCAGAGATGTTCTGTGATTGAGAAGTCTCCAGAAACAAGTTAAGATGGGTGATGTGGGGCGGAATCCCCCCTGAAACCTCATACACAAGTCAGTGTGGGGCCCCCCAAAAAATGTAAGAACCGGGTGAGTCCCTGGAGGGGCCCATGGGACACAGGCCCTAGCCTGCCCGCAGAGAGGTCCGGTAAGTGGGAGCTCAGCCTGGCCGGTCCCTCGGTCCCACTCAGGGCTCCCACCATGGATGATGATTTTGGGGCAGGTATCTCCTGCATGAAGGGTGTCTGCCTTCAGAGGGAGTGGGAAGCTGCCAGGCCTGGTGGAGACTTCATTGAAAGACCTCTCAGGTGGAACCCCAACTCTGACTTCGGTCTCAACTGGGCAAAATGGTTGTGCGTCATTATCTTCGCAGCCGGTGCTGTTTCTGTGGTACCGCGTGCCCTGGCGTGAATCACTCTTGCCCACCGGGGTCAGGTCTAAGACTGTGATGCCTGCGGAGCCAATGGTGCACAGAATGGCTGCATTTCCACTTGGTAAGTGAAGCTGTGTAAGTGCGTGTGGAGACGTGCCGTCTCACTTTGGCAGGCCTGTGTCCTCGGGCAGCAGTAGGTGGTAAGAATCCTCAGGTGGGCAAAGCCCACTTCTGCCCAGGGCTGTCAGGGATGGTACTAGTGGGCGGTCCGTATGCATATCTCTGGACCATGGTGGAGGGCAATGACCCAAGTAGCCTCTGACCTCATCTCCCTACACTCAGATCTTGTGCTTAAAAGAAGAATAACTCATTGTTACTGTTGTGTTAGAAAAAGGTGAAATGTAAAGATGTAGTTGTCAGGTGAGCTGAGGATGGGAGGAGTGGCTCCATGGTCTTCCTTGAACCCGGTCTTGCCTGGTTGATGGAGCAGCGGCCAGAATACCTCGCCAAAGGAAATACTCCCTGTTATAGTCTGCGTTTCCATCAGTGTGACACAAACACCATAGGAACGACGTAGAGGAGGAAAGGGGTACTTGGGTCACGGCCGCAATGGTATATAGTCTGAAGTCAGCCAGCTCCAAGCCAGACATCATGGCAGTACCGTGTACGGCAGAGGATGGCAGCAGGAAAGCAGAGAGAGAGAGAGAGAGAGAGAGAGAGAGAGAGAGAGAGAGAGAAAGGAGGAGGAGGAAGAGGAGGAGGAGGAGGAGGAGGAGGAGAAGGAGTGAGTGACCAGGGACAGAAACAGTCCCCGCCCACACACCCAGTGACCAGCCTCCTTCAGCCCTCATCTGCCTAAGTTACCACCCAGTGAATCCACTCAGATTATCAGTTCTTCAGTGGACTTATTGTTACGGTTTGGGGAACTGTCCACAGGGACCCCTGGTAGGGTCCTGGACACAATTTCCCTCAAACTACAAAAAAAAACCACATAAAAACAAAAAACACAGGTTCTTGTCCTGAGCTAAGGATAAGTATACAATAGCCCAGACTCTTGCTGAAGAGTTAAAGAAGTTTATTAAAAAGATAGAAATACAGAAGACAGTTACAGCCTCATGTACCCAAGGGTAACATGAGGGGGTGGTTCGAACAAATTCACCAAAGATATAACACGTGGACCAGACTTTTTATACACATGACCTCCATCTTGTTCACGTTCAAGTAATTCTGACACAGTAAATGTCCCTGTAAGGTACCTCCCCTTACTTTACCGCCAAGGTGTACTTTCTGGCTTAGGTGTCTTTCACAAAGGTCCATCCCCTCCTCCCATCCTGGCTAGATTATTATGTAGATCTGTCTTCAGAAAGAGGAAATCCAGGCAGGGCGGAGACAGGAGTGTCACAAAGGTTCAAAGCCAGCCGTGCGGTGCTGGCTTAGGAGACCCTGTTTCCAAATTTAAAAAAAATGTAAAAAAAAAATAGGTCTGGGAGTGTAGCCCAGAGGTAGAAGGGCTTCCAGGAACCCCAGTACCATAAAAAAAAGAGGAAGTCCTAGTTCCCCTCTCCTATGGACTTGCTAATTACTTTTAGCTAAGTCCATCTAAGTTTCAGTAGCTGTTTGCTTCCTGACCAAACCAAGACCAAGTCTTTCACAGATTTGCCTCTCACCCAATTTTTGAAATAATCTTAATAATTAGAGCTTTCTCAAATTTTCTTAGGCCATTCCCAATACTGGTACACTTATTCCTTGATGAGGCTGATTGCACCTCTGAACTTTGTTGAATGGCCAACACCTGAGCCTTTCAGGGGACACCCCATATCCGAACCCCCACACTCCTTCATGGCTAAAGCTGTGGACAACTCCTGCCCCATGGCTGGAGGCCAGTGAGGGAGATTCCGCTGGCTCTGCAAGGACGCTGTGTACCATCTCATCTTGTACCGCCCGGCCAGCAGGGCACCAGGGCCTGGGGGGCTGTGCACCTGTGGGATCAGGACCCTGCATCTTTGCTCAGTTGAGTGTGATCGGAGGGAACGCCCTATGATGGGTGGGCGGGGCCTGACAAGAAGCGGTAGCGGAGGAGGGCAGGTGCAAGGGTGCTGTTTCCAGATAAGAGATCTGCAAAGACTGGTCCAGTTCATGGTTCTTGAGAGGCTTAGAAATTTGCTCTGGGGTAATTGATTAGGAAGACACCCTGTCATGGGGCCTGAGGCTTCATCCTAACGTTGAGCAGACAAGCGTTGTTGGCTCCCTGCTGGGGCCCCTAAGGAAGGGCTTGGGATTTCAGGTAGACTGCTGCAGTCCACTTTCAAGCTGCCCCCATGGATTGGATCAAGGCCTATACTTTTGAGCTAATTTATCTGTTAATTGAAGGTTTTCATGAAAAGCAGATTTAAAAAAAGGTATTTGAGAGATGTATTTTGTAAAATATAAAGCAGAAAGGTAGTCTTAGGACCCTTTTCCCTGGGCACTCCTGCCAAGACCTGTTTCCCCTCACAGTGCATTTTGAATCCCATCTGCTCTGGAGTCTGGGAAGAGCCCCAGCTGTCGACCTTGAGCAGCCCTCAGCCTGGGGTGGGCAGGGGAGGCCGCTCCTAAATCACTCCTGGAGTCTCCCTGCATAATCGGCCTCCCGGTGGGGCCAGAGCTTTAAGCCTTGCTGGGGGCCTGGTGGGGGCTCTGCCTAAAGCCTCCTTCAGTGCTGGGCAGCGCCTCCTGGCTGCGAGCCTCACGGGATCTCTGGGAGCTGGGGCAGCTCCTGGCCAGGTTCCTTCCCAACAGAGCTCACAAGGTTGGCACTTTTCCCTCCCCCTGATTGAACTTTTCCCAATATCCCCTTATCTTCACAAAGAGACACACCGTTTTTCTACACTGGGAGCTGGTAAAATGAATTTGTGCTGAGAAAGCCGGGATGCTGGAGAAGGCCCGGCAGGAGGCCGGCGGCCCTGAGAGGTCCTGGTGTGCAGTCCCCTGCGAGGGAGGGAGGGGCCTTACAGTTTCCCGCAAACTGTTGCTAAGCTCCCCACCCCTCCTTGAAGATAGCCTGGCTGTTTCATTAATTCTGAAAACGTGGGGAAAGGGCCCTTTCAAGGTGCCACTTGTGCAAATATATTCAAATGATCATTCCAATGATTTAACTCGCAAAGGGTCAGCCTTCCCCGAGTAAATCCAGTTTTTAATGTGCCTGTCTGAGTGATTTCATTAGGTTGCAATGTTAAAGAGAAGTGTATACCGATGCATAACTTATACAAATGTATGCAAATGAGGCACCCGGAAGGCGCCCAGAGTGTAATTCCTTGGAGATTCCCCTGAATTCCACCACTGCCGTGGTGGATCAGCTGTTATCATCACAAAGAGCAGCGGCACCCAGCAGGGACTTGAGTGTTATAAAGGCTAAAACGGGGAGGGGGGGCGCTATGGGGGGAGAGCAACGGGGACACCCAGAAAGCTCTTCCAGTTTCAGAGCGGTCTCGCCCCGGGCTGGCTGTTCAATCGCCGTCCCCCACAGAGCTGGATTTGCAGCAGTCTGCCTGGTGCTCCGAATACAAATCAGCTCTCAACTTTTGAACCCCTTTTGGTAGGAAAAGAAAAATAATCACAAAAAGAAGCCAATTCCTGGGCCAGGCAAGGGATGGGTTTAATTTCTTTTCAGGTCGGGGAAGTGGGGAGAAGAACCCAATGAAGCCCTCGGGGCTCTGCTCTGCTGCCTGAGTGGGTGGTATATGCGGGTTACACCTCTGTGGCCTGCTCTCAGACCATGTGCTGGACAGAGAGGAGGACTGAGTTTCTTCGAATTGTTAATAAAAGTCTGTCAGCCGGGCGTGGTGGCACACGCTTGTAATCCCAGCATTCGGGAGGCTGAGACAGGAGGATCACGGTTCACCAACAGCCTCAGCTACTTAGTGAGGCCCTCCGCAATTCAGTGAGAACCTGTTTCAAAATACAGACAAAAAAAAATAGGGCTGGAGATGTAGTCGGAGGGAGAATGCCCCTAGGCTCCAGCCCTTGCATCATAAAGGAAAAAAAAAAGTCTGCCATCATCAGTTGCAAAGAGCTCAGGTTGTGTGGACATCCTGGACTTGAATTCTGGGGGCAGGGGATTCCTCCCTTCTCCTTCCTCTGCCATTTAGCTCCTTTCAGGACACGAGGGACTTGCTGCGTCTCCAGCAGGAGCAGGTGGGTATGATGTTTGAAAGGGTCCCTAGGCCATGACACCAGAGCTTCCTGACACTCAGAAAAACCAAGAAGGTGGGGAAAGGCTCGTGTTGTCTTCCAAGCATCTTTGGCTCCCCCAAAACACTGAGCACGGACATGCCCGGCAGCCTGGACCTAGGCCCTGGGGTCTCCTGGGCAGTATGGTGCTGTTCCTTTTTTGAGGGTCACTGGGTCCCCTCTGGGTTAATGGCGGGTTTGGATAGAGACGTGGTGTTGCCGCCCCTGGCTCGCTTGCTCCGTCCTCTTATCGTGCCCACGCTGGCTCCTTGAGTGTGCTCACATCTCTGATGCCCCCGTCACTCTCCTAGACCCAGTGGAACAGCCCACTATTGGCAGAGTCCAGAACCCCAACCCATCTCGGGCCAGGCGTGCACCTCACACCATCTGCTTTTCCTGGTGTGCATCTTGTTGCCACTAGAAACTTCTCCTTCTCTGCACCGCAGCCCTAGTCCACCTTAGGACCCAGAAAACACTCCAGAGAGCCTTCCCAAGCCCCCGGGCTGCGTGCGATTCTGCTCCTCAAAACCCTAGTACCTTTTCACTCACCAGCTGAGCCTGGTCTTCCCTGTATTTGTGCCAGGAATCCCACATCCGTCCACAACAGAGACCATGATGGTAGCTCAGTGGGTCGCATGGCCAGGGTAATAATTATCCCTGCATTATTCTCCCCATCCACAGTTTCGTGTTCCATGGTATGAAATACCTAATGTCAACTGCAGTGTGAAATTATTAACTGGAAAATTTCAGAAACAAACACTTGGTAAGTTTTTAATTGCACCTCTCTCTAAATTGTGGTGCAAAGTCTCAGTCTGTCCTGCTGGGTTGTGAGCCATCCTCTGTTCAGCGTTTCCACTAGGTATGCGTCACCCTCCTGTCACATAGCAGTGCCCGGCTCCTGGGCCGGCTGTTGAGGGCTACTGCACTGCATTCACCTACTACTGGCTGTAGAGCCTAGGAGCACTGGTGCTGGCCCTGCCGACACGCCACAGAGATGCTGAAAAGTGCCTCTTTTCTCTGAAAGGGCGAACATTCTCAACAGGAAAAGAAGAAAATTATCATATGCATAGGCCACTGAGATCTATGATAAAGTGGCCCCTTTACAAATTAAATTTTATCATCCGGTATGTATGTGTAGGAAAAAGCGTGGTGTATAGAAGTCTCGGTGTTCTCCTTGGTTTGGGCATCCACTGGGGGTTTTGGAATTTATCCCTCTCAGCTGAGGGGCACCCTGTTTAGCACCTACTGTGTGCTCAATTTTTTGAGATATTACATCAAGTCTGCTATAGCCCTCTGAAGTGCATTCCTCTTTCTATATTTTTGGGTACTGGGGATTGAACCCAGGAGGATTTTACCTCTGAGCTATGCCCCTAGTCCTATTTTTTATTCTTTATTTCTTTTATGTGTGTGGTACTGGGGTGGAACCCAGGGGCTTTCTACCTCCAGGCTATACTCCCAGCCCTATTTTATACTTTATTTAGAAACAGGGTCTCACTAAGTTGCTGAGAGCCTCACTAAGTAGCTGAGGCTGGCTTCGAACCTGTGCGATCCTCCTGTCTCAGTCTCCCAAGCTCTGGGATTACAAGCGTGTGTCACCATGCCTGGCTTTATTCTTTATTTTGAAACAGGGTCTCATTAAATTACAGAGGGTCTCACTAAGTAGCCAAGGCTGGCCACAAACCTGTGATCCTCCTGTCTCAGCCTCCCAAGCGCTGGGATTACAAGAGTGTGCCACCAAGCACAGCTTGCGTTCCTCTTTTATTAGCTTCTGTATCACTGAGACCACAATTCCTGACATGAACAGCATAGAGAAAGTAAATCTACTTGGCCCATGGTTTCAGAGGTAGAGTCCATCGTCAGCCAACTGAAAGACAGACATCATGGTGGCATGGAATGTCAGAAGACAGCTGAGCTCAAGTGAGTGGAGTCCAGAGGCAGAGACAGGAAGCAAGCAGGGACAGATACAGTTCCCATGGCCACACCGCAGTGCCCCACCTCCTCTAGCGGAGCCCACCTCTACAAGTTACCACCCAGTGAATCCACTTCAGTTATCAGCCTTTCAGTGATGACATTATATCTCTGATTTAAATATTTGATTTCTGAAATATTTGCATTGCCAATACACTCGCATTTCTAGGAGATAGTCAGTGTTCAAACCATAACGGCTTCCCATGTGCACATGACTGATGGCTGCCAGGGCCACCTGTGGTCTGAGAGAACAGAGCCTGTCGGGATTTGAACTCGGCTCTCTCCCTGTATCCAACACACACTGTGTGTGTGCCAGACCCTGTGCTGGTAGCTGAGTGTACAGAAATGAGCAAAACTGGCCTGTGTGATAATACTCTTTCTGCGCATGCGCGCATGTGTGCGTGTGTGTGTGCGTGCGTGTGTGCGTGCGTGTGTGTGTGTGTGTGTGTGTGTGTGTTACTGGGGTTGGAACCCAGGGGCATTGTACCTCTGAGCTACACCCACAGCCCTATTTTTTATTCATTATTTTTAAACAGGGTCTCACTGAGTTGCAAAGGGCCTCACTAAGTAGCTGAGGCTGTCTGTGAACCATGATCCTCCTGTCTCAGACTCCCAGGTGCTGAGATTACAAGCGTGCACCACCACGCCCGGCTTACACTCTCTTCTTAGTGGATGCCTTATTGTTAGCTTTTTGAGGACATGCTGAAGAGGTTGGAAAAACCTTTTTTATAGCTGAAGTCCCAGATGACAGTGAGCACTGCTCTGGGTCATGCACTGAGCGGAAGGCAGTGCGGCTGGGCCCATGGTCGTGAGAGGAGGCCTGGGAGCAAGCACAGACAGGATCGCCCCCCACAGCGGTGCCCGCCTCTCCTCCAGGCCCACACTAAGCTCCTGGTGCCACGTCATCCCGTGAGCCTGCAGTGTAGCTGCTGCGCGTCAAGGGTGGGTGTGGGCGCCGTGAGATCTGACTGTGAGGTCCGGCCACGCGGGCATGCCAGAAGAGGACAGAACAGAGGAAAAAGAAAGAGAAGCGCCCTGCCCATCGCCCTGCCCCAGATGACCTGCCACTAGCACTCCCACCCACGGCTTGCACGACTACCCTGGACCCCCCATTCCTTGCCCCACAAAAAGCCCGAGCCTGTAAGGAGGCGGCTCTCTGACCCTCGTGGTGGTCTCCTGTCAGGTGCCTCCTTCGAGGTTTTATTCCTGTTAAAGCCTGCTCCCTGCTGTGGGGCCGTGCTCTTTACCCCCATCAGCGGGAGCTCACCGCGCAGGGCCCGCTCCACATAAGGGCATGTCTGAGTGGAAGCCGCGGCTGCCGGCTGTCGTGTGGGGGACAAGACGGTGGTAGACATGGTCTGCCTGGCACAGCTGCCTTCTAGAGAAGTCATGAGGACACTGGCTGGGGAGGGTAATGACAGCGGGAAATGACTCAGCTGGGATGACATCAGACTTGACTCAGGAGACGCCATCCTCCAACGTCAGTGAGCTGGACCCTGGAGGCTGCCAACGCACAGGCGCCATGTGTCACCCTGAAGCCATCAGCCTCAGGGAAGTGACTCCTGGCCCTCCAGGGGTGGAGGCCGGTGTCCTCGGGACCAGCATCCCCTACTGTACCTGGGAGGGGTGATTAGAACCCAGGCCTCCTTGCCTGGCTTTGGGGGGTGGATGTGGGGACACGTCACTGGGCTGTGTGGGGGATCCCTCCAGGGAACTTGCTATCTGCCGTCAGCATTGACGGTGGAGAGCAGTGGGCGGTGGGGGGGGCAGCCTGCTGGAGAAGCCAGTCTCGTGGCCAATGCGCTCCTCTAGCCCTGCACTGAGGTGGGGGGGGCATGGGCACACAGGGACAGGGAGGCCACTGTGAGACATCGGGGTGTTCAGAGGGTGCAGCATGAGGAGTAAGCAGGTGGGTGCTCAGGGAGGGAGCAAAGGAGAAACCGGCCTGCACCGTGGGTCAGAAAGGGCGCCGCAGAGGTGGTAAAAGGAGGGGCTGCGAGGTGTGCTGGACGTTTGGGGCTGGCAAGCATCTGTGCAGAGGGTGCTGCCAGGTGGCCCAGTGGCGGTGGCCCTGCAGAGGGAAGGTCCTGGCATCAGGTGTCCAGGGGAGGCCCTGTGACTGCCACCGCCTCTGCTCCCCACAGTGGCCTTGGAAGTGTGCTGAGGTGGGCACTAGCTGCGCTGGAGGTGCTGGGGACACAGTGTCCAGATCCTCAGAGCCTGGACAGGACGGCCCTGGACTGGGAGCTGCTCTTCCTACTCCTCAGAGGCCCTTTGAGCATCTGTGAACCTCCCAGTCGCTAGGCGGAGCCTGCGCGCTTGGTCAGCATCAGTCCCAGAAGGAGAAGGTCCTTCGGTGGCACTGATGACCAAGTGAAAGGTCACTGTCTCTGCAACACTGGTGACATGCTAAAATCAGTGTGTGGAGCGTTTGTGTTGAAGTCCTATAAAAGGCACAGTGAGGGCTGATGGAAGACATTCTACAGGAATTAAGAGCCAGCCCTGACTTTGCCTCCCCGTGGGCCGCGGCAAATGCCTGGCATCTCTGGAGTCGTGGCCACGTCCACTGAGGCACGTGTCACCCCACTGCTTCTGGCAGAGCTGCGGCAGCCACCCAGTGTCACCGCTGTGGGTGTGTGGGATACCCAGGAGCCCCAGGCACAGGCAGAAGGGTGTGACCCTGAGCGCCTCATGGTTTTGAAAGTTTGAGCTGCACCAGGGAAATAACAGCCTTGCTGTTTCTATGGCTCTGCTATAATTTGGAAATTGCGTCCCCCAAGGGCTCACATGTTAGAGTCTTGATCGAGGTGCAGCACTATGAGAGGTCGGGGGACTTTTAAGAAGAGCAGCTTAGGGGGAGACCCATAGGCCACTGGGGTCCTGCCTTTAGAAAGGATTAGGTATCCTGGTAGGACCCTGAGTGAGTTTTCTAGAGAAGGTTGTTATACAAGAAGCAAGGCTTCCCCCAACCCTTCCTGTCTCACCATGTGGTCTCCCTCTTACACGTGTTCCACCGTGATGCCATCTGCCACCATGATGGTGGCCAAGGGCTTCCTTCACCAGAACCCGTGCCATGCTGTTTAGACTTCAGCTTCTAAATCTGCAAGCGGAATAAACCTTTGCTTTTGTAAGCTAACCAGCCTCAGGTACTTCATTATAGTCATGGAAAGTGAACTAGGATGAGCTCTGACCATTTTTTTCCAGTTGGTTGGGCCCGCAGAAGCCAGAAATTCCCAAATAAAATTAGCTTCATGCTTCACAGATAGTAGGTTTTCAAAATAGTAGCTACTTCTCTCCCTGTCCCTGCATTTAAAAAGCTATTGCATAAGTTCAAAAGTCTACAAAGATAGTTTGCTTGAAATAAAAGATGGTTATAGTCTTGGTGGCAATGTAAGTATCACAGCTCTGAAGCCGGCATTCTGAACATAGCGTGGCGCTGGACCAGGGGAACAAGAGTTATGGGAGCAATTTAATCCAAATACGATTTGACAATCACAGCAATTACGGCCCCGAATGACACCCCGCAGGACGTTTTATTGTGGGTATGGGTTTTCTATTCCCGTTGCTAACAACCAAGCGAATGTTTTGCTGGGTGATCCTAAGTAAAACAAGGGAATCCAAATAAGCTGAGAAGCATGGTCTGAATAATGTGGGAAGTTCTGCCTCGAGCCTGGGGAGCTCTGTGGACCCTCATACCACAGTGGACCAGGTCGCCGGAGTTCATCCTGACAGCGCCAAGCTACTGTAAAACACTCACGAGTTACGATCTTTAGAGCAGCCATGTTGACATTAGCACTACTGTTAAGTACGTGTGTTCTTCATCTATTTCTACACTGAGACCAGTGTACCTGACAAGAACAATCAGGAGAACAGGTTGATCTGGCTTACAGTTTCAGAGAGCCAGTCCACGGCCAGCTGGCTCCAAGGCAGAAACGCTGCAACGGCAGGGTGGGCGGAGGACGCCACTTGGCTCCCGCAGCCATGGAGCAGATGAGGGGAGGTGCGGAAAGAGTCCCAAGGCCGCCTGTGATTCACCACTCACTGCCTCTCGTCATGCCCCGCCCTTGAGCCTGGCAAGGACCAAGCTTCCAACACAAGCTTCCAGGGCCATCTCTGGGCCCAAATCCCAGTGCGAGAGCGGGAGACTAAAGTGCGGGGTCCCCAGAAAGCGCGCGGCACTGTTTGCTATCACTCTGAGGGTGCGACGTCTGCACCCGCGCTCGTGGGTCTCCGTACTGGCCTTGCTGGAAACCTTAGTTTCCCGTTGGTTCTTGTCCCCTCTCTGGGGTTCTGCCGCCGGCTTTGTCTGACACCGTAGCTCGCTTTGAGGGTGCCACCTGGGTCGCCTGTGCTTCTGCGATGGACCACGGGATGGATGCTGTGCTGGAGGTTTCAGGGGGTCACTCACCTTGTAGGTTCTTCTCCAGCACTATAGGGGTTTCCTGATTTTCCCACCACTTTCTAGCACCTCTGTTTTGTTTTGTTTTGTTTTTGGTGGTACTGGAGTTCCTGGAAATCCTTCTACTTCCAGGCTGCACTCTCAGACCTATTTTATATTTTTATTTGGAAACAGGGTCTCTTAAGCCAGAGAGGCTGGCTTCGAACCTGCGCGATCCTCCTGTCTCCACCTCCCAAGCACAGGGATTACAAGCCTGTGCCACCACACCCGGCTAACCCCAGGCCCATTTTATTCTTTATTTGGAAACGGGTCTAAGTTGCTGAAGGTCTTGTTAAGCTGCTGAGGTTGACCTTGAACCTGAGATTCTAGTGTTTCAGCCTCCCAAGTACTGAGATTGCAGGCGTGCAACACCATGCCCAGTAGTGATGGGTATCAAGGGAAAATAAAAACAAGGTCAGAGGAGAGAGGTCAGAGAAGCAAGGGGAGGGGGTCATGTGGCATTCTCACAGATATCGCAGGACTTGCTGTTAACCCGTGGGATAGAGAGCTGGTTTGGAACAGAGCAGCAACCTGGTCCGACCTTCGTTTTGTGAGCTGTGTAAGTCAGTGATTAGCACTACCGGCTGATAAAGTGGACTTCGGGTCTTATGACCCCTTCTGACTGGAGGCCCTCTCCAGGAGGGAGAGCTCCCTCCTGGTGGTGACACAGGGACCCAGCTGTAGCCAGCTGTAGTGCTCAGGCTGGAATACAGGGCTGCAGAGTTTCTGCACCAAGAGAAGGGGCTGTGGAGGAGGCAAAGTGCTCTTGGCAAGCCGCTCCCATTCCAGGTTTCTTGGTAAGAATGTCTCAGGTCACAGCCCAATGCCAGGGCTGGGATGTGATGTCATCTGTGTTCACAGACAAGGACAGCGTGCTAGACAGAGCATGTCCACTGTAACGCTGCCGCCGCCTCGAGAACAGATGGAAACAGAGCCACAGTGAGGAAGCAACCCTCCGCGCAGCTCCTCCGCTGTCTCCAGGCCTGCTCCTGGGAGTAGAGACTCCCGGCCCTCCCTTGAGACCAAACACAGGCCCAGGCGTGCCACTGGCGTGCTCCAAGGCCACCACTTGCACTGCTGGGAGAAGGCCAGAGGATATCTCGAAAGCTTACATTTCACCAATGAAGAACATGGCGTGCACCTGACTCGCCAATGGAGAAGCAGAGGCGATCCAAGTCCTTGTCCCCTGGCTTCTCCATCAGCGCAGGGTTCTGCAAGCACAGGGCAGGAGCCTGCAGCGGCCCCAGTGGTGCCTGCCCACGTGGGCCAGAGAAGAAAAGGTGGCCAAGTTCTGTGTTGTTCATGAAGGCAAGAGTGTGCCTTTAAGTGACATTTTGAGGTTATATTCTTTTTATTTCTTTGGGTATATATAAGATGAGTATAATGGTAATACAGTCATTTAATGCCATATTTAGCGATAAAAACCATTGGCAGCACCAAATGGCTTCCATTTTCTGAAGAAACTTGTCCACTTAACAAATATTGACCAACAGCCTCTTCCACCCCAGGATCAGTTCTGGATTCTGTTCTCACCAAGTTGTTCCCTGTACCTGGAGCCTCGCCCCTGCAATCCAACTGGGTTGACACAGGGTTCCAATGAGTAGGCCCCCACTTTAACTTTATGGGTACAAAATGCCGTGCTCAGATAGAAGTATATAAGTACCATTGTGGACGGCAAAATGAGTCTTACAAAGAACGAGGATGCTCCCACTACTGGCTGTGTTTATAGAGTTGGAGAAGCGTTGGGAGCCCAGCCACACGGCTTGCTTCCTGCGACACCTTCCCTTCCATGGGGGAAGCCTGTTCCTGCCTCATGGGGCCCGTGAGAGAGCCTTTCATTCCAACATTAGGGGCCTTATTGAGCCCGTGGTATCCATCAAGTCCTGTTATGGGAGAGAAGTTACAATAATGGAGACTGACCCCTGCTAGATGTAGTTTTCCAGAATCAGGCAAAAACCAGAGATTCATCTCCACCAAGCAAGTCACAGGGCTGAGAGAGCGGGGAAGCTAGATCGTGGGGGATCTTGGTAAGACCCCGTCCTGCTGTGGGACCTGCTATGTCACCTCTTTGACCCTCAGCTTTGTGGCATGTCAAATGGCAATGATAATATTGGACGAATCAGGCAGACCCTCTTGCTGGAAACCCTGGACTGCATCAGTGATTCATATGCTCACCAGGGGCCCCCAGAAAGTGCCTGGGCTGCGACCACCTTCACACGGCCGCTGAGAGCAGAGTGTTCTACCCTATGACTGCCATCTCAAGGGCTTCCAAGGCCTCTACTTGTGGACAGGATGGGAAGCAGCGCATGGAGAAGTCCCGTCTGCTTCTTAAAAGCCTTCCTGGAATGTATGCACACCATTTCTGCCCACTTTCCCCTGGTGAGAATTATAAAGCTACCTGGGAGCCAGTGGACCAGAAAATGGTCCCAGACGGGCTGCAACACCAGAGCTAAGTCCACTTCACAGAAAGAGGCCACCCCCCCTGGTAGACAGGTGCCCACCTCCGCCACACATGCTAGCTCACTGGGCTGCTTGGCGTCAAATACGGTGTGTAGCCCTGACTATGGGAGTGCCAGCCAGCTCAGGAGAAATGCTGTTACCTCGTTAAATGAATTCTAACTTATTATTGCATATTCTGGAATTAAGTTCCCTAATCCCTTCCAACTTCAGTTTCCTCCCGAGTGAAATTGGGCAGAGTAGCACTGATTCTACAGGATCGATTTAAGGATCAAATAACATCATGTATGGAAAGTGCCTGCCATACGGCGGGCGCCAAGAAGTGGTCCTGCTCTCGTGGTTGCCATGGCGGCTGTGGAAGCCCACAGTGCTCCGTCCTCCCGGGGTCAGGAGGGTGGGGACCCTGTTCGCGCTGCCGGGGGGAGGGTGGTCAGTCTGCAGTCCACTCTTCTACGACTGGCGGTGCCCTCTGGCCGTCCAGGTGCGGTTGTTCACTTGCATTGACGTCGGTTTTCCAATCTCTGGTGTGGGAAAAACAAGAGAAGCTTGCTAACGTAGCAGAGTGCGTGAAATTATATTACTTTAATTGCTGCAAGTCCTCTGCCATGCAGGTTCTAGCTAGAATCTGGATGGAAAAAAAGAAACAATATAAATGGCAATGCTGAAATGTGCCATTGTGGGGCTGGAGTTAATTGCGAATGCACAATGCAGACCATACACAGACAGGCTTTGCCTCCTTAAATATGAGCTGGTCCCTACTGGGGATACACTTCTCTCTCTGCCGTTCCCTCCTGCCACCGGATCCTTTCTAATCCATACGGGGGATCGGTGAGACTGTTAATGAGGGCTGATGCGGGGAGGGCACACACGCCACCCGTCTCTGTCCTCTTCAGAAATGCTGGCTGACGTACCTGTGTATCTGTGATTGACCAGCATCCGTGCTGTGACTCCTGCAGCATTCGGATAGGGGAGCTGGGACGGGTCTTAGCGTTGGCGGTTTTGCTAACCAGGAGGCTGTAACGCGTGATCACAGATCACGGATGAACAAATACAAAATGCCAGCGGGCTCTGTGGAGCGGGCAAGGGCGCGTGGCTCCTGTGTTGTGGGTCAGGGTCTCCCAGGGCACCTGCCCCTCCTGCAGACACACAGTATCCCAAAGCTGCACGGGGTCTCTTTGAACTCTGGCTTCTGATGGTTTTCAGACAGTAAAATTCAGGCTATAGTGTGTTGCTGTGTGAGCTACTTGCACAAATCATTGTGTATCCACCACAGTCAAGAGAGAATATTTCCACCACCCAGAACCATGCCCCAACCCCGCGTGCTCCTCCCCTCCCCGGTGGGAAGGCCCCCAGAGCGGCTTCCCCAAATGCTATCTGTAGGATCCTGCGGTGTGGGAGCTGGTTCTCTGTGACTGCTGTGGATCCCAGGGACAGTCATTTCACGGCCGGGCGGTGTTCCATTATTGTTCAAACAAGCTGCGGCTTTCTAGTTCACGCACATCTGGCTTGTTTCCAGCTATGGGTGAGGCAGGAATTCGACTGCACTCTCCTGTGCTCAAGTCTTTCTTCCGTACCCCAGCCACCCAGCACCTGCCTCATGGTTGTTTTGAGGTTCCCATGAATCCTGCTACATGTAGTGCGTGGCCTGGCACCTGGCAGGTAGGTGTGCGACCTACCTGTAAGCTACCACTGAGCGATGGGGGATGTGCTCAGACACTGCGTCAGCCTTGGCCGCTCCTACTATTAACTGTGCGATCTGGGACAAGCTCTTAACCTCTCTGTGCCCACGGTTCTTCATGGGCAAATGATGATAACAACAAGGCCCATCTTGGGGGATTAATATGTTGACGTATGTTGAGGGTGATCAGTATGCCTTTAAGAACTGTCAACATCCTGTGCTCCTGTCCATCACTCTGCAATCCACCTACAAGTCCCACCCCTGGAAGGCTTTCTCTGAAGATAGAGTGGAGGGTCTGGTTAAACCACCGACCGTTTACATGGCCACTGTGGGTACTGTGAGGTCTGGCCATGAGGTCATGCCAGAAGACCAAGAACAAAGAAACAAAGCGAGAAAAACAGCCCTGACCATCTCCCTGCCCCCAGGTGACCTGGCCATCAACCAGTGGCTTGGATGAGTACTCCTGTACCCCACTTCCTTGCCCAATAGAAAGCCCCAAGCCTGTAGGGAGGCAGTTTTCTGACTCTCATGGGCTCTCTCCCTGGTCAGATACCTTCTTCCAGGTTTTATTCCTAAATAAAGCCCATTCCCTGAGGTTGGGCAGTGTTTTCTTTGCTCCCACAGACACCAACAGCCACATAGATGCCATTCTCCCTGGACCTCCGCGGCTTATCTATAAAACGAGAGCTTGTTTATGTCTGTGTCTAGGACCCTTCTGTGAAGAGGGCCTGAGAGTTCCTCTTTCTCTGTGCATAATTCCATCGCTAGGGAGGACCAGGCACAGGGGGCTGCAGATTTTGCTGCTACAGACCATTCACAGGAGCGGCTTTGCTTCTTTTACCACGCACCTTTCCTTGTTTCTATTAGTTTGGGAAGAAGAGATCACAGTTGCTTTGATTTGGTCTAGAACACACATCCTGCGTGAGGACATCTTCACCAAGGGCGGGGCCAGAGGTTTCTTTCCCCTGTGGGTGGTGAAAATGCCAACTTTCATCGGAGAGAGATGGCGGCCTCACCCAGTCCAAGGAGCACGGTGGCCCTCCTCCACTTTCTCGTGGGCTGTTGACACGTCGATGCTATTTTCCCACCTGACTTTCTGAGTTGAAGAATGATTTTTCAACACTCCACGGGTTGAACCGCCAGCCCACTGGGGTCTCTTTTCCTTTGTGAGCAGGTGCGCCCCTTGCTGCTCACACTGCTCAGGGGGGCTCCCCTGGGGCTGACTTGAGGGGTGACCAGCCCCGAGAGCCGCCCGCTTTCAGAAACCCATTCTCTAGCTCCTTCCTCACGACGCCCTCATCCTATCTGTACAAGCTTCTTCTGGTTGGATGACGCTGCCAGAGTCCAGGGACACAAGTGCTGGACAGCAGGGAGTCAGAGCCCCGAGCATCGGCAGCCGGCGGCTATATGAGAGCCTAGGGTGTTCGCTTCAGCATGAGTCCACCTTGGGGTGGCTGGGAGTCTGTGACCCCAGCATTCAGAGACAAGACCATTGTACCTGTACAGCTGTGGGTTTGGGAGACGCTGGGTACCATTCCCCAAACAAGCACACAGGGTGGTCTGTGCAGGCCTACCCAGTCTTGTCTTCCTAGAGGGGATGGGAGGGGAGGGCGCACCTCGCGCATGCCCTGACGCGGTCCAGTCCAGCCAGCAGACTCCCAGGCGAGCTTGCTAACACAGGTAGGGTCAGCCGGCGCGTCCTGTGCCTTTCACCACCGTCTCTGTTTCAGGGAGCTGGGAGGTACGGGGTTCGTCCTACCAAGGGTTGTTTTATGTTCTAACTGAAGTGGTCCTTGAGGATGATGGCGTCGGCTGGATTTGACAGAAGTTGTCACAGTAGGAAAGAGGAAGGCGCTTGTCTCCTTCACGTAAGTGTGGAGAGGGCCCGCTGCCCGGGCCCGCGGGTCACCTGCCCCAGGACCTGCCTGTCTGCTTCCCTGCTATCTTCCAAGCTCCTAGGTCTCATCACACTGTGGTCACTAGGGGCTCATGGAAGTGTGGCCCCGCCCAGCTCTCCCACTGTGGCCAGCTCCTCTGTCCTCCCGGTCACTGCACGCACGTTCCTGGGATGGCCCTGTTCTGATGGATTCCAGCCATGGAGGCCTGGGGACCACCAACTGCTGGGAACTCATGGCCACCAGACCTCGGGCTGCTCCAGACCCCAGCGGCCAAGTCCTTAAATGTGCTCAATTCCCATCAACCCCGCCCTCCCCCAGGAGCCTGGCCTGGTCTCTAGCCACACAGAAGCACTGTGGCATCTGCTCCTGTCACCTGCTCGGTCCCAAGGTCTCCATGACCTGCCCTGTTCTCCACCTCCACCACCCCGGCTGGAGCCAGGAAGAGCAGGTGTCCCAGCCTCCGCCAGGGCCAGGTATTGCTCCCCGGCCTGGGCCTTCTGTCCCTCCTCTGTGGTTCCTGAAGCTGCTTCCCACAGTGGCCCTGGCAGGGTCTCAGTCCCCTCTAAGAGATGGCCATCGTCAGCCCTCTGCTCTCAGAGTGGCCACTCCTGAGACCGCCCCTCAGCAGAGGTGCCTCGAGTTCCCTGCCCTCCTGCCCACCTGGCCCCACATGCCTGCCGTTATCCCCGCCCCTTCCCCTTGACCCCTGCCTATCTGCTCCTCTCAGTGTGCCCACATGTTCCCTGCCCTCCTGCCCACCTGTCTACCTGTCCCACTGCCCACTGCTTTCCTGTCCCCTTGCTCACCTGTCCCCCGCCTGCCTGTCCCTTGCTCACCTGTCACCTGTTCACCTGCTCACCTGTCCTCCTGCCCCTGCCCACCTGGCCTCTGTCTCAGCTTGCGGAGTCATGGACGTGTGACCAAGCTGGGTACAGAGAACCAGAGGGCACGTCCTGAGGCTCAGCCTGGTGTGGCAAGGGCACAGCACCCCGTCAAGATGGACTCCAGGAAGCGCCCAGTTCATGGGGACACGCCGGGAGAATGGCTACAACATGTGGGACTGAGTGAGCCCAGGAGCCCGGGGGAGGGAGAAGGGGTGAGGGCGGCCGGAGGGAGGGGGAGGGCTGTCGGTGACGGGATGATGGAGCGGACACATGGAAAAGCTGGCATGTAATGCAGCATGTGACAGGGAGAAGCCCTGGCAGGCAGAGCCCGTGACAGACATAACATGGATGGAGTGAGCGCATGACGGCAAACTGTAAACTGTGGCCGGGAACACCTGCCTGGCTGGCGGGCTCCTGGCAGAGGACCGCAGGGGAACTGGGGTCCAAGCCCATGGCCCTCTTCCTACTGTCTGGCTCCTGGCCTGCAGTGGCTCCCTAACGGGGCACCACCTCTCCGGTCCCTGGTCTGCCCCTCGTGTAGTCTCCACTGAGTATCTGCATAACTGAGAATCTCAAACCAGATCCTCTCCCTCCCTTCCTTAGAGGCGGCCACTCCCTAGCCTTCTGCTTCCTCCCCACTCCCGCACCCCAATGCCAGCCTCCTCCTCCACTCCTCTCCTGTATCACCACAGCCACCCAGCGTGTGGCCTTCTCAGAGGAGCCATTCTCAACCCTAGCCTGGCCCCTCATGGAGCCATTGAATTTCCCTGTGGTTGGTCCTTGCCTGGATTGCCTACACCCCTGCCAGGCGCAAGCCCTGATCCAGCAGCACCCTCGGCGGGCAGGCTGGCGGGCGGGCAGGCAGGGCAGCGGTGGGTGCCAGCGAGCTCTGTGGTGGGGATGGATGCAGGTCTCCCTGCGGTCGGTTTCCTGCGGCTCCCTGCCCTAGTTTCTCTGCTTCTCCCTGCACTGCACAAGAGCCTGTCCAGGTCTGGCTGCCCATGACAGGAGGAGGGGGAGAGAGGAGGGAGGAGGGAGGAGAGGGACCAAGGGCAAGGTGGGAAGGACACCTGAGCTGTGTTCTAATCAAAGCCCCCACTTGCTGATTGACCTTAAAAAGATAGGTGCTCCCCCATTTACAATGGTTTGACTTGTGGAGGTGTGAAAGCAGTGGTGTTCAGCAGAAAGCACACGTGTGTGTGTGTGTGTGTGTGTGTGTGTGTGTGTCTCACTGTGATGGAACCCAGAGGCATTCTACCTCTGATCTACACCCCCGGCCTGATTTTATTTCTTCTATGGAAACAGGGTCTTGCTAGGTTGATGAGAGTCTCACTACTTACTGAGGCCGTCCTAGACCCTGCGATCTTCCTGTCTCAGCCCCCAAGTACAGGGATCACAGGCATGCGCCACCACGCCTGGTTAGAAATCACACTTTAAATTTGGACTTTTGGTCTTTTCCTGCACTAGCAAAGAAGTGTGCTGGGCAGTGGTTACGAGCTGAAGACCTCAGGCTGCCTTTTGGTCAAGAGGAAAACAACCAGGACCCTACGGTGTGCTGTGTTGCTGGGCCAGGATGCTCAGGAGTCAGGGGTATTATGTGCATTTTTTCCCTACTGTGGTATTTCCAGCATGGGTTTATGGGCATCGTCTCCTCGTTTGTCAGAGCCACCTATAACTAGTTAATAGTCTATTACTATGACTAGTTATAACTAGTCAAATAAGCATTTCCCCTTCTAGCCATCTCCCAGCAGTAGCCCACCCTTCTGTCCCATACCCTCCTCACTGAACTGCACATGTCAGATAAGATACATTTTTAGCCAAGAGCCTGCTGTTTTGATGTGACATTGACCAGATTTTCTATTTTCTGTTGTTGACTAAAGGGCTTCTTATGACCTTAGAGTGTCTGGGAAAGTTATGGGATCAGCCGAGGGTTTTGTTGAGGGAAAGTAATCAAGAGGCAGGCTTGTAAGATAATGGCGTGAAAGAATAAAGTGGCTTTGTGCTTGCAGCACGAGAGCCCACGTCCTCCAGTAGACTGGTTACACCCACAACTGTGGGCGCAGCTTCTGTTAGCATTTTACACTCCTCCTTTTGATCAAGCACAAGGACGTTGCTTTCCAGCAAGGTTGTACAAACACATTTTCTAGAAGCATCTAACGGAGGACTTGGTAAATTTGTCTTCACATTCGGCAGCACTGACAATAGCCGATTACAATGGACCTTTTTGCTTACACTAGTTCTTTATCCGCAGGGGTAAACATTCACAGTGTGTGTGTGTGTGTGTGTGTGTGTGTGTGTGTGTGTGTGTGTGTGTGTGTGAATAAGAACTTTCTATAGCTGGTTTTTGGGTCATGTTGCAGGTAAGTCACAACATTGTCAACAGGAGCTAGCTAACATGCTTGTGCACCTGCTGTGCGCCAGTGATGGAGATTTGCTGGACTGCACACTGGATGAGCTTTACAAAGTCCTGACATAGATGTTCCCCAAACGGCTTCCCACCATGATGATGGCTGAGCGCCGTGACGGTCCCAGCAGGGCTGGGGCCTGCTTCGCTGTGTTCAATTGCATTTTGTGCTCGTGTTTAACATTACAGCCAGGGAGAGTGGGGCAGGATGTGGCTGCTTGCTCACCTCTCTGCAGAGCTCTGAGCAGTGAGTGAGTGAGGGCGGCTTCGGTCCTGTTTAAGAAAGCGCTGTCGTGGTGTTGTGCTCTGGTAAGGACATGTGCCACGTAAGTAGGAGTGGAGGAGCATATCTGATACAGAATGTAAGGAAAGAGGGAGCTACTCCGGGTGTCTCCAGTGGAAGGGGATCGATCCAGGTGAGGGGTGCAATGGACCTGCAGTCAGAGCCTACAGCGAGGCCGGGAGGTGCCGCTGGTTGTCAACATATTCCGACACGCGGGAACTGCTGGGGCATCTTCTAGATCAGGGGCTATAGGGATTGCAGGGACACCACTGCCAATATCTGATGATACACAACCCTGGGTGGGTGATTTTTACCAAGGTGCCAGAAAGTGTCTACAGCAATCCTATTGATAAATATGTGATGTCCACACTCGCTGCTGCAGAAAATGCTATTTTTCCATTTCTGTCTTTATTTCCCATTTCTGACCTTTGCTGGGGTCTCTGGGTACCAGAGAGTTTGGGAAGCAAAGGGGGGTGGGCTCCTTCTATCCATACATAATGTGCAGCCTGGTTCTGTGATTTGGGGGCATTTTCAGGTAAAACCAATGTGCTGTGAGATGCGTCAGGGAACATAGAAGGCTTTGTTCATCCAGGTGATTTCTGGAAGTGTACAGTTTGATCTGCGGTTTTTAGGGTGTCTGGGAGTCGACACAGGGCTAGACTTCTAGGAAGAGAGGGCAGTGAGTCAACACCAGCAGACATGTTTTTTGAAGTTTCCCAGAGATTCCTTCTTCTTCAGTGGGAGAATGGGCTTTAGGGAGAACAGGATGGGCCTGAAAATGTGAGTTCTCAGATGATGTTCACAGACAATGGAGCCCTGATCCCAGCCTGGCATGGAGGGGGGCGCTAGCAAGGATGCTGGGGCTCAGGGCTCAAGTACATCAGACTGGCTGGGTGAGGTGGGAGAGGGAGACGTCTGTGGCCCCTGTGGCTTTCATGAGGATTGCTCCACTGTGGTGCCATTACCTTGGGACAGGAATGTACAGGCACAGGTTTTATGAGTCCCAGGTAGAGCCCATACTTGCCTACCTCCCGATTGCTGGCTGCAATCCTTCAGCCTGTCTTAAATCAGGGTTGCTGCTTGGTTAAAATTCTCATTAAGTTCTTTGGAATGTCTGGCAAAGCAATTTCAGTCTGCTCTGTGGCTGGGGGATTGGATGGAGCCGTGAAGGCAAGAGAGCCCGAAAGTCAGCCGTAAGAATGACCACTTTGATTTTCCACATCGGAGCCGGCCCCGTGAGCGTGGTATGGGACCGGAGGCTGCAGAGCTGGTGTGGCCAAGCCGACCTCTGGAGTTGTCAGGAGTGGGCTGGGAGGGCGTCTGCCCTGAGACAGAGGGCTCAGGCTCCCAGCCTCTCCTTTACCAACTACACGGCCATCACTCTGCCGGTACCCTAGGAAGGGAGCTGCACGCTGGGAGAGGCAGGCGACCGGCTCAAGGTGCATGTGTGTGGTGTGTCCAGTCATGAGCTCTGGTTCATCGCTCGAGTCCTCTGTGCTCCTGTGATGGACGGGTGGCCCTCCCAAGGCCTCTGTGTACAAGGTGTCCATGCTCATCTGTGATGAGCACATGGGCAACAGAATCCCACCGCTTCCCAGTCTCTCTTTCCCCCTGAGCTGGACGCCCCGCTTAGTGTGGGCTTCCCTCCTTTTTCTGAAATACTTTGTCCTTTTCAAAGACCGATTGTTAGGTTTATTTTAAATTATTTAAGTTCCGAAATCCCTTGATTTACAAAGGGCTTCCTTCGCCCTTGGTGTATGACATGGCCCTACTTTACATTTAACTCATTTAGTTGTCCATTTGATCTTCCTTTCCCCCCATTTTCCCAGTATTTCATCGACTGAACATATTTTGGGTCCTATTATGTGTCAAGTGCTGGGAATATAAAATGAGGCAGTGTCGTGCGTGGCCTTTGGAGTCATTTTGTAGCCAGGAAGGCCCAAATTACACAGAAAATTACAATGGAATATGATAAGTACTGTAATAAAATATAGGAGCTCAAGCATTAATTACGCTAGCATTCAGGGGGAAGGGCCAAGGGTCCCAGGAGAAAGCTTTGGAGGCCAAGCTTCGCGATGGAATGGGAAGCCCTCCAGGTGGCCTTGGGGGACCTCTTTCGCCAGAGAGGGCGTGGGCCCGAAACTCATGAAGTGTTCACATGGTCGCTTTTTGTGTAATTGGTGCCTTAGTGTGTGTGTGTGTGTGTGTGTGTGTGTGTGTGTGTGTAACAGCAGTAAGACATGGGGCCCAAATGCAATGGACCTCCCACGTCCAGTCACAGTGCAGCCACAAGAAGCCAAGGACACGGCTGCTGAGACCCTCAGCTGTGCGGCCGCCCTGCCACGGCCATGACTCGGGGTGAGCAGCACAGGCGTCCCTAGCCCTGGCTCTGCCTGGCGGCACTGTGACAGGGCAGGAACCCCCGTCTGTGGCTTCACCCTCCATGGTGCTAGCTAATCCTGGCCTGAAACGATTAAATGGAACATTCTGAGATTTTTATAGAGAAGCCACACTCATGGAACTTTTATTATGGTATGTGGTTGTAACTATTCTATTATTGTTGTTCATCTCATACTGGTAAACTAAACCTCATCATAGATATGTGTACACACGCACACGCACGCACACACACACACACACACACACACACACACACACTCTCACACTCGTGTCCGTGGGTCCTGCATCTATGGATTCAATCAGCTGTGGATTGAAAATGTTTGAAGAAAAATCTCATCTGGGCCTAACTTGTACAGACTTTTTTGGCTTGTCACTTTTATCTAAACAGTATGGTATTTTCCCCTAAAGTATAGATATAGCATTTAGATTGCATTCGACATTCTAAGTAATCTAGAGGTACTTAAAGTAAACCAGAAGATGGGCACAGGTTATATTGTGCTACTCTATAGAAGAGGCGTGGACATCTTTGTATTTGGGTATTGATGGGGGTCCTGAAACCAGGCCCTTGTAGATACTAGGGAACAACTGTGTAGGAAAAAGTAGGGCTTGGTGTTGTCCTCGGTTTCCGGCATCCACCGGGGGTCTTAGAGGTATCACCCATGGATCCAGGAGGAACTAACACGTCCAGTTCCAAGCACCAGATTTACTTCTGATTTTGCCCCGGAACCTCTGCTCTAGCCTCAAGAGCAGGCAGGGCTCCCGGAACTGAGCACCACGAGCTGGGGCTCAAAACAGCACACACTCATTCGTCCCCAGTCCCAGACGCAGGAAGTCCAAGTCAGGGAGTCCAGAGGGGACCCTCCTCAGCTCCTCCAGCATGGTGGCTCAGGAGTCCCTGGGCCGTGGCAACACTTCTCCGTCCCTGCCTGCGTCTATCCGGCATCTGTCCTGATGTCTGTGTCCTCAGCCCGCTCTTCTGCCTCCATCTCTTCTCTTACAAGGACACCAGACGTCCTGGATCAGGCCCTGCCCCAGTGACCTTGTCCCAACCAGTGACATCTGCAGAGACCCTCTTTCCATATAAGGGCATATTCACAGGTCCCAGGGATTAGTTAGGACTCAAGCGTGAACTTTGCCCATCATAGTTCAGCCTAGAATGGCCAGCTCCCTGTTCAAGCAGGACGGAGGCACACTGAGCGGGCTGCCTCCACTGCCCCCAAAGACCCGGAGCCCCGACAGGCTCTTGTACACTCCTGAGCTTGGGACAGTTACTAATGCAGCATCCCTGTGGCCACAGACAGGAGAGTCTGAGGAGACAGGGCTGGAAACCCAGGAGGCGCCCGTCCTGAGAGGCCTGTACCTCTCCTAGGGCTAAGCGGCCAGGGCAGAGGACCATGGGATCCTCACAGTTAGAAATCATTATGTGGGAAGCTCAGTGTGTTGCTTTGAGCCACCTGGTTCTCAGGTTGCCAGACACCCACCCCACCCCCATGCTCCTGGGAGCCAGCCCGCTGGCTGGGGCTCAGGGTTTAAAGCAATCCTATGGCCTTAGGAAAGGGAGCCTGGCTTCTAGAAGATCCCTAGGGGTGCCTGCAGGGGAGGCTGCTTCTCAATCCCCTCTGCATTAGGTAATGATGGCTCTGCCCCCCTTGGGGCTGCGAAGCCCCGCACAAATCGCCTTCCTGCCAGTGAGGGCTGAGCTCTTTAGAACACTGCTCTCCCATGCCCAGGCCAGCAGCTGTTGGCAGCGTTGAAGGGGGGGGGTGAGGGAGCCTGGGGGACAGGCTCGGTGGAGAGGGGCAGAGGACGAAGGTCCCAAACCTCACCGACACTGGCTTTGTGATTTGTTCAGAGAGTCTCTAAATCCCCCTCCAAACAACAAAGGGTGGCGTCTGGGTCTGCGGATTAGAGAAATCCTGAAATAATTAACTCACTAAGTGAGGACCCTCTGAGCACCTGCCGCTGTGAGCTGCCTGCTGGCCGTATGGTGTGGAGGTGCAGGGACTGGGCGCCGATCCCAGAAGATAAAGCAGCTCCCACCCCTGGTGACACCACAGCCAGACAGCCACTCGGAGTGGGATGGCGGTGGGGTCCCCAAAGACCTCCAAGACCAGAGTGGAGTCTGTGCCTCCCCATGCGGAGAGAGGAGGGGCTGGCAGGCATAGCAACAGTGTGGAAGATGCTTCCAGATCAGGAGCATCAGGGCACACTCAGGGACTCTCTGGACAAAGTCCCGGCAGGAATAGGAGCTGCCCAGGGGAGTGGAGATGGGGCTGGGTGGGCTCCGTGCGCACACGCGCCACCTCCTCACTGGTGGCTGGAATCATTAAAGGTAACGGGCACTTTCTGGGGCACAGGCTCCTGTTGCTGCTTGTTCTGAAGACAAGCTCTTTAGCGTGTGAGACTGGTGCTGGCAGGTCAGAACGGCAGCCCAGAGCAAGGGCAGGCTGTGGGAAGGACCCTGGACCAACGCCATGGGGGATGTCTGGCACCTTCCAGGAAGAGCAGTAAAGCTAGGCTAGCAGAGTCCTGGGCTGGAGTGGGGCGCTCCTCTCTTGAGCTGCCCTGAGAGTCACCGGAGGATTCCACGCCTGCAAAGGGGCTGCCCAGGTTCCCCAGTCCTCCCCAGCTCCGCAAGCAAGGATCCTTGGCCACTTCCTCTGAGAATGCGTGCTGAGGTTGATGTTGGGGTCAGAGGTGTTACAAAGGGTAGCGTGATGAACAGGGCAGTGATCAGTGTGGAGTGATGGCCACACTGCTTACGCTAGGGCAGCCATGCAGGGAGGGGAGGGAGCAGCACCCACGTACAGGCTGGAGGGGGCACCGCACTCTGGCCCTGTACAGGACCTGGCCCTGTCCTCTGCCATCTTACCACGGCTGGTTCCCATCAGCAAGTAGGAGGGGGCTGCTCACTAAGAGCTTGAGCTGAGTGACAGACTGATCTTCCCATCTGCCCGGGAGCCATTGATTGGAGGGTACGCTGAGCGGGCCTGGCGCCAGCCCTTTGAGACAGCACACCACTCAGGCCCAGGGCTCCAGGGCGCTTCGGTGGGTGTGTGGAGCCACACGAGGGTGTGCCTGTAGGGCCCCTGCATGTCTGCCTGGGCAGCCCTCGAACTAAAGGGTGACCCAGGAGCAGCCCTCCATTACCCTCAGAAGCATCGCGTTTGGGGACATAAGTGAAACGGTTTATACAAGGAAGGGAGAGGAAGGGGCTGGGGATGTCCTGAGGCATGGTCCTTCCGGTGACCAGAGGCGGGAGGGGGGGAGAGAATAAATATGAGCAAAAGAGGGAGAGGGAGAGAGGACAAGAGAGAGAGGGAAAGAGGGAAAAGAGAGAGGGCGAGGGAAAGGGAGGGAGGGAGGGAGGGGGAGAGGAGAGAGAACACAGCCTGCAGCAGCGGCAGGATGGCCACTGGGGTGTTGAGGGCCAGCTCTGAGCCGTGTGGGCCGAGGTCCCTGGGCTGTGACTGGTCAGTGGGCAGGGGGTCCACGCCTGAGCACATCCTCAAGCTCGTCAGCCACATCCCTGTGGAGGCCGTGGCCCCTTGCCCCTGGTGCGAAGGCGGAACTCTGACAACTCCTGTTCTCCCTGGCTGCCCTTGCGGTGGCGGCCCCTCCCTCCAGAGCCCCCCCCCCCCCGCACCCGCTCCAGGCTTGGCTTAGGCATGGTGATTCGCCTCCCTGTGACCAGACTGTGTCTGTAACTGGCCGTATCTAGCGCCCTCTGTTCTGTTGCTTCCTAGGCTTCCCCAGCCTGAGCCCAGGAGGAGAGAGAAAGGAGCCAGAAAGGCCGCAGGGATCACAGGCCGCTTCCCAACCTCTTAGAGCAGAGGCCGGGCACCACACCCAGCACCTCCAGCCACGCCTGACTGGGGGGTGGTGTGAGTCTGTGTGATGTGTGCAGTGTGCATGTATAGTATGCATGTGCCCATGCACACGTGTGTCCTTTGTATGCATGTCTGTGCACACACACAGGCATGGCAATACACATGCATGTGCGTAGTATTTACATCTTTGTGACATTCATGCTTGTGACATGTGCACATGGCATGTGGTTTGCTTGTGTATGTCTCTGTGTTTAATGTGTTTAATGTGTGTATATGTGTTGTGTGCATGTATATAGTTAGACCTGTGTCTTATGTATAATATGTATGTGTAGAGTGGGCTGTGTGTGCAGGTATTGTGTTTGTATTTATATAGTAAGTGATGTGCTTGTGTGTTATACAAATGCATGCATGTATGATGTATATGTATACACATGTGTGTTATGCGCACACATGTGTGCATGTGCACATGTTCATTTCTATGTATGGTGATTGTGTGCTTGTGTGTGTCATGTGTGCATGTGTATCTATATGTGTGTACATGTCTGTATAGGGTGTTTGTATGTGTTGTGTGTGTGCTATTTGTACATGTGCATGTCTGTATAAGGTATATGTTTCCTGTGTGCTATGTGGTGTGTGCCTGTATGTGTGTGTACACCTCTGTATAGGGTGTATGTCATGTGTGCTATGTGTCTCCGTGTGTGTGCATGCCTATGTAGGATGGTTGTATGTGTCATGTCTGCATGTGTGTGTGCATGTCTAAGTAGTGTGTTTGCATGCTTCGTGTGGTCTGTGCCTTCACATGTGTGTGTGCATGTCTATGTAGGGTGTTTTTATGTGTTGTGTGTGCTCTGTGCCTGCACATGTGTGTGCATGCATGTATAGGGTGTGTTTACATGTTGCATGTGTGGTGTATCTGTACATGTATGTGTATGTCGGTGTGGGGTGTTTGTATGTTTCATGTGTGCTTTGTGTCTGCATGTGTTCATGTCTGTGTAAAGCATTTGTATGCATTGTGTGTGCTTTCTGTAAATGGTGTGCCGTGTGTCTGCACATGTGTATGTGCATGTCAATGTAGGTTTTTTACATGTTGTGTGTGCTGTATGCTGTGTGTCTGCACATGTGTGTGCATGTCTATGTAATGTGTTTGTATGCTTCATGTATGCTTTGTGTCTACACATGTGTGTGTGCATGTGTATGTAATGTGTTTGTATGCTTTGTGTGTGCTGTGCATCTGCTCATGCGTGTGCGCATGTCTGCATAAAGCATTGTATGTGTTGTGTGTGCTATTTCTGTAAATGGTGCCATGTGTCTTCACATGTGTGTGTGCATGTCTGTGTAGGGCTTTTGTGTGCATCATGTGTGCTGTGTTCCGTGTGTCTGCTCATGTGTGCTGTGATCTGCATGCACCTCAGGTGCAGGCTTGGAGGTGAGGGGTCCTGGTCAGGGGCCTCCCAAGGGGAGCTCTCCTGGACTCCCCTCTGCGCTCAGCCATCCGCCCGAGGGCGAGGGCGAGGGCTTCTGTCTTCTTCTGGGGCTCCTCAGCAGGGCGCCCCTCTTTGATCCTGGCTGGGCTGCTGAGCATGGCTGAGGAAAGTGACCTTGGCTCACTCTGTGGGCCTGGTTTCTGGGGGTGGGATGGGGGCACAGCTTGCCACACGCGGGGCTCTTTCTCCAGGGCGGCGGTCATGGTGGGAGCATGTGCGAGCGCCGTGCTCATCAGGCACAGAGATTGCTAAGCCTGCCTTTTTGCTAGGCCATAAATTGTCAGTGGCAAATAGAATTTCCAAACAGGCACCGGGGAGTTGGGGCCCAGTCTCGCCGGTTTTATTGAAGGTTTATGAGAGATGGCAGAGCGGTTACCGGCAGGTTTATGGCGGTGTCGGGGGATGGCGTGGAAGGCATCCCTGGCGCCCTGCCTGTTTGTTCTCGGAGCCCCCACCCGAGTCAGCCCCTCCGCCCCTGCGGCAGAAGCAAAGAACAGGCACTGGGACAGCGCAGGCTCCATGGTCCTCCGAGGAAAAGCTTCCCAGCACTCAGGGGCTTCAGGGCGGCCTTCTTCACATTTCCCTTTGCTTTTTAAAATTTTTCTCAGTGTAATCTGTATTTCTGTGGTCAGGGCTCGTGCTGCCTTTGGGATGAAGGATCCCTGTCTGTGAGCATGCTAGGGCTCTGCCCCTATGCGCACATCCCTGTTGGATTCACGTGACATCTTGGTGCCTTAGCACAGAGAGAAGCCAAATCCAAAGTGAATCTACTTCCCACCTTCTGGAGAGAGGGGTAATAAGGAGAGACCCCAACCAGCTCTGGACAACAACTCAGGCCGCCCTCACTGCAGAGGTATGCGGGCGCTGTGCCGCGCTGGGGCCTGGGCCAGGAGGAGGCCATGAGGCTGATGAGCTCAGCTTCCTGTGTGTGACAAGGACAGATGGCCCCAGAGCCATCCCTGGAGATTACGTTCCACCTCCAGCCAGCCGCGTCCTGCTGAGTCAGCTCTAGATCAGTGTCTGGTCTGGAAGAGGTCTTGGCCAATCCACACGAGGATCCGGAGGCTCAGGGAAGATGTCCGAGCACTTCTGCATCACAGGCCTAGAGGTTGGGAAGATCCAGGCCATCATGTTTGTTGGTGTGGGGCAAAGACAAGGGTCAGCACAGTGCTAGTCCTGAAATTTATTTCATTTCTGCTTTGTCATCTGTGAAGTGGTACAAGCACAACTTTCTTGCCTTCGGCTGAGGACCAGCGAGCTGCCCACGGGTGAAGTGCTCCTGGGAGGAGGGGTGTGCTGAGTGTGGGTGTCCACCTTCCCACCTGGTCCAGGCCTGGGCCCTTGACACCCTCTCAGTCTAGGCCCAGAGTTGCTATGCCTGGATCAGCCAAGCCCAGCACCCCCAATGCACAGACACACTGGCCTAATGCGTGCCAAAACATGTGTGAATGCACAAACTTACGCAGACATCCATGAACAGGCATATTGGCACACATTTAAAAACATGTACAACACACAAAAACATGTAAACACTGGCACACACATTCACATGCATATAGAGGCATACCTGTGTGCACACATGTATACCACATACATAGGTACACAGAGACACATGCATTCATTCACACATGCACAGAAGTACACATAGGCACACTTATGTGTATGCAGGTGTGCACACACACTCTCAGCATGTAGAGTGGGCACAGATTCTCTTGCACAAATGAAATTCCAAAATTGTATTGAAGATGGTGAGAACGCATCACTGACTGGCTTTGAGAGTGTAGGCAAACCATTTACCTTGCTGGGATCCCGTGTTCCATTATGGAATGTAGCCATTGGATGAGTTGAGGTTTGTGTTCGACAGGACCCAATAGCACGCAGGAGGAGCGCAGGCTGGCCACCCCACCGAGGGCTTGTGAGGGTCTGCGGACCAGGAGCTGGAGTGCTGAGCCCAGGCGGCCGGGCTGCTGCAGTGTCGGATCTCACCACCCCAATCCTGCAGAGATAAAGCATGAGGTTTTACCAAGCCTTGGGGAGCTGGGCAGAGACAATTCCTAGGACCCATGTCCTTTGGTCTAAGCCTGGGGCTGTGGTGACCTCGTAAGGAGGGAGCTGGGCAGAAAAATGATCTCTCTCCTCTCTGATGTATCCTGTTTTCTGAGCATAGTCAGGCCAGCAGGCACAGGGCCAGCTGCTGTTGTCCAAACAGACAGCCAGGCCAATGTGCCTAGGGCATGGTGCACAGCCACAGGCTCTGTTGGGCACACGCCTGAGCCTCACCCAGCTCTGCCTCTCCATCACCTGATCTCTTCCTGGGGCAAGTCACCCCTCCCTGTGCCTCTGCCTCTGTGTCTGCGGGCTGACACCCGCCCTACCTGGCTTCTTCCAGTGTGATGTGGGTCTCAATGGCAGGAGAGGGAGGAGGAGGCTCCGAGACACCCGAGGATGCGTGGTACCACTCTCCCCATAGTGGCAGGTGCTCACTGAGACCTGAGCAGGTCCCTCCAAGGCCCCAGACCACCACCATTCCGATAGCAGGAGTCCAGTTTGGGAGGCTCTTGCCTACCTTGCTGGTCACCTGTGGGAACCAGGCAACATCTGTCCAGCAGCACAGTGGCCCTGCAGCTCTATCATGGCCCCAGTGCCCACCCCAGGTGACCACTGCACCTCCTGGTGGTTCTATGGTGGAGCTAACAACTGGGACGATCCAGGGCCAGGTGTCCTTGAAGAGGCCCCAGCAGCCTCAGCAGATAGATGTCTGAGGAGTCAAAACTAGGTCAAGTCCCATGGCCTTTCAGAAACAGAGGGAGCAGGGGCTCTCAGAAGGACAAGGAAGGGCATGGGCAGGGCCTTCACCATGATGGGAAGAGATGCTGTCCAACGACTCAGCTCCATGCTCAGCACTGGGGACAGAAAACCCCAATGCTCCCAGTGTGGGAGATGAGAGAACCTGCTCCTAATTAAATGCTAATTTATCAAGAGGAGGTTGCCAGGAGATAAAGGGCTGGCCACATCTCAGGGAGGACCCCAAGACAAAGCCCTGGAGTCCCAGTTCTGTAGGGACATGGATCCTGCAGTGGGAGCCCTTGGCGTTCCAGGCTCACACAACCCTCTTTCAGAGCAGGGTCTGGGCTTAGAAGGTGGGGAAGACTGCAAGAGACGGATCCTTTTGAGGGAGCAGTTGACATTGGGCACACCCAGATTGGAGAGAACACCTTGGCAGGGCTCCCTAGGAAGGAGGGTGGTGGCGCTGTCCTGTCCACTCCAGCTACTTGTCCCCAACTCCCTTTGGGATTCACTCTTTGGCTCTTTCTGCCACCATCCTGAGAGGGAAAGGGAGGAAAAAGCAGGCAATGAGGGACAGAGAAAAGGGCGATCTCCAGGGGTCTCTCTGAAGATGGAGGCCCATGGGGAAAGCTTGAGAGGTGTACGCGTCCCCGCCTTAGGGTTGGTGAGAGCCGCCTCCTCCTGGCCAGTGCACACACAGTGGTCTTGTGGAATATGCATGAGCCTCCGGTAACCAAACAAAGCCCGTGTGTGCATGTGTGCACATGTGTCTTCACGCATGTGTGTGGAAGACAGGCAGATGGGGAGAGGGGATCTGATGGTGTGTGGAGTGAGAACTCCGTGTTCAGAGCAGTTGCAGGCACACCTGCAGAGGGACACACAGGCTTACCGTTGCCCTGATGAGCTCTCTGCTGGGCAGGAACTGGCAGGCACAGCATATTGGGATGCCACACCCTCCACTGGAGGCAGCGGCTCCAGGCGGAGGCTTCTTGCTTTTCCTGAAGTCACTGTGCATCTACTGTGGTGGTCTGAGGGATCTCCATACAGAAGACACACCAGGTCCAATTTGGCTGGCGGTCGAGCTTTGCCTCTGCTCCAGAGGGGCTCTGTGGTCTCCCCTCACCCCAAATGTCACACTTCCTGAGCTGCAGTGGACATGGGGGATAGGACATGAACTGCTCTGGCCCTCCTACCCCTCCTGGAGCTAGTCTGAATGGCCACGGACAGAGGGCAAGGACATTCTTGGCATGTTTGTGGGTTTGACATTCAATGTTTTACTTTTAGCTAAGGCAGGACTCAGATGAGGCTGACGTCCCAGAGGCTGATGGGGGCTGCAGGACCCATATATGCCCTGTCTGGTGTCTCCCTTTTACACCTCTTCACCCCTTCCCTGACCAGATCTCCTTCTCTCTTGTCTCCTCATGTTGCTCCCATCATGGAGAGGAGGTTGTGACATCTTCCACGTCTGTGGAAGGTTAAGGACAGTGTCACACTATGTCACCTCTTAGCAGGACCCAGCCTGGGTCCTGTGTAAGAAATGGAAGAATGCCGGGCGTGGTGGCGCACGCTTGTAATCCCCGCGCTTGGGAGGCGGAGACAGGAGGATCGCGCAGGTTCGAAGCCAGCCGTGCTGGCATAAGAGACCCTGTTTCAAAAATATAAAATAGGTCTGGGAGTGTAGCCCGGAGGAAGAAGGGCTTCCAGGAACCCCAGTACCACCAAAAAAAAAAAAAAAAAAAAAAAAGAAATGGAAGATTATGTCCTGGTGAAGAAAACTTGTTTGGCATTGAGGACGGATTACTTCCAGAGACCCTTGGTGCATAGTTTGTGGGTAACGCCCGGTGATCTACTTGGCACCCAGAAAGTGGCCTTAATGGACAAAGGTTATGAACACATTGCTCTGTGTCCGTGAGCATGCAGAAAGACTCTGGTAACAAACATTCGTGCACACTCTCTCTCTGTGAGCATCTGTGCGGATGCTAAGCCAAGCATTGCATCTGGACCAGTTTGAAGAACTTGTTTCCAAAAGAGGCTCCCTCCCTTAATCTGGAAGTTCACAACCTTATTGGGTTCCTGAAGTTTCCAAAAATAGTATATCCCATTACATTTTTATATGAACACTAAATTAGGAAAGAGAGGGTTTCCTTATTCTAAGATATGGGGCCATATCTACATAGACCTGCTGACACATCTGTATAGACTGGAGAATATGTCTACACAGACATGAAGACACCTCTGTACACATAGAAATGAGGTCACATCTATCTAGACCAGATAATAGGTCTACAAAGACCTGAGGCCATATCTACATACCTCTGAGGACACATTTACATAGACCTGAGGCCATATCTACATAGACCTGCTGACACATCTGTATAGACTTGAGAATATATCTAGAGAGAACAGAGGTCACATCTTTAGGGACTTGAGAATATAGATCTACATAGATTCAAGGGCACATCTACACAGACCTATTGAAGGGCACATCTACATAGACCTATTGACATATCTGTATAGACTTGAGAATGTATCTACATAGATACTGTATAGACCTGAAAATAGATCTACATAGATCGGAGGTCACATCTATATATCCTTGAGCCTACATCTCCATAGACCTGAGGGCACATCTGCAAGCACATTTACACATACCTGAGGCCACATCTGCACAAAGCAATTGGTTTCCTTGGGACAGAACTCCCTCAGGGCAGGAATGATCTCTGGCATTCTCTCCACAGCCTGTAATTTTAGGTGTGTTATTCCTTAACTAGAAGAACCAGGATAGCAATAAACAGACTTCAGAAATTTTTAAAAGCTCAGGGAGACATCTGCTTGTCTGCATTCTTCCACTGTTGGTGTTAAATTGTCCATTTCCAAATTATAGCATGAATCTTAGGGAACTCAGTGGAATATTGTTTTTACAAATAAATAAAAACAACTGTTCTAGTTCAGTTGTGCTCCTAGAACAAAACACCATGGACCAGGTAATTTATAATTAATAGAAATCTATTTAATAGTTCTGGAAGCTGGGAAGTCTGAGCTCAAGATGCAGCAGGTTCAGTATCTGGTAAGGGCTGCCTTCTGCTTCCAGGATGGCTCTGGTTACTATGTCCTGGCTTGGCAGAAGTGACAGGAGGACCAGGAACTCACTGAAGCCTCTTTTTAAGGACACTCAATGCATCCTAATGGGTGGAGCCCTCCCAGCCTATCGACTTCCCCAAAGTTCCCCCTCTGCATACCATCACTTTGGGGTTTAATTTCCAACATAAGTATTTTGAAGAAAAACATCCATTCAAACCATAGCATCTCCCCACCCTACACACAATTTGTACCCTTATTCTCACAGGCAAGACACATCATTTCATCCTGACAGTCAAATAGTGTGAGATCTTTCTAGCATCAACTCAAAAGTCCAAAGTCTAATCAGTGGTGAGATTCACAAGTATGTTTTGCCCTGGGGCAAATTCCCCTCTCTCTGTGGCTGGTGAAATCAAACTTTTGATCCAGTTGTGGAGCAGACATAGCATAGACATTCTCATCTACCCAAGAAAGAAATCGGAAGGAGGAATGGCAAGTCTCAAGCCTCAAGGGTCAAGGATAATCTTCTCTGGTTCAGTGTTCTGTCTTCCAGACACAGGAAGGTGGGGATCCCGTCTCCACAGCTTTCCATGCCGGTGTTTGACCCCAAAGGCAGGAAACTCCACCTTCATCACTGCCAGGTATTGCCCCAGTGGAGGACTTCTCCGTGACCCCCTCCCTGTGGTGGCTCTCTACATGGCTCCCATGACTCTCTGAGGCATTCTTTGAAATCTAGGAGGTGACATCATGTCCTGCAACTTTGCTGCACACAGTGCATGCTAGAACCATCTGCCAGAGGCACCTTGGGCAGCTCCTAATCAGAAAACAGGGAGGAAGGCCTGGACTGGCAGGCGGGCTGGCCCTCTGAGGCTCCTTTGAAATTGTTCTGTCTTCAGGCCTTTGCATTCTGGGCCTGTGATAAATTCTGAGGTGCCTTTGGAGTTATTCTTTCAAGATCCTGGATGATAGTCCCTGGCTTCTGTGTGGATGGCTGACCCACACTAATGTCCCTCTGAAGCTTTAATTTGACTACACTCTCATTCTGGTGTCTTCTGAATAGGTTTTCTCATTTCCCAATAGATGAGCTGAGAATTTCTCCAGTTTTATTAAAGTTCTACTTCTCCTTTGATTAACAATTCTGTCTTTAAGTCTTTTCTGTCATCTCCCATTTTACTATAAGCAGTCAAGCGGCCACCCATTCAATGCTTGTTGAGATATTTCTTCAACTATTACTCAGTTTGATCACCCTCAGGTTCTACCTTTCACAGAATGCCATGGCTCAAGCTCATGGCAGCCAAGGTCTTTGGCCCTTGATAACAAGAACCACTTTCCCTCCCCTTTTCAGTGGTGTGTTTCTGTATCCATCTGAGACCTCATCAAGAGGGCCTTTACCATCCTTATTTCTACCGACACTCGTTCATGATCATTTCGTCATTCTCTAAGAAGCCCCACCTTTTCTCTATAGCGCTCCTATTCTCCTGAATCACCTTTACTGATCGAATTGTGCCTTCTGCATGAAGTGCACCTCCAAACTCCTCCACCCTCTACTTGTTACCAAGTTCTAAAACCACTTTCATATTTCTAGATACTTTTTACAGCACAACCCCACTCTATTTTTTTTTATGATACTGGGAATTGAACCCAGGGGCATTCTACCTCCAAGCTACACCCCCAGCCCTATTTTTTTATTCTTTGTTTTGAAACAGGGTCTCACTGAGTTGCAAAGGGCCTCACTAAGTAGCGGAGGCTGTTGGTGAACTAGGATCCTCCTGTCTCAGCCTCCCGAATGCTGGGATTACAAGCATGTGCCACCAAACCCAGCTACAACCCCACAAATTTCTGTCTTATTTTGTTTGGGTTGCTATAACAGACTAACATAGACTGAGTGAGTTATAAAATAGGAGTTTATTTCCTATCTTTCTGGAGTGTTGTAGATATAAAATATCCTCAAAAGAGTCCATTTATTAATGTCTGGAGTTGAAGTAATTGAGTCCTGAGGGTTGTAATTCCAGCACTGGACAATACATTGCAGTGGATGATCTGGGCGTTGGCTTGAGCCAGCAAGGTGGGCTGGAGGGGGCGGATCCTGGAGTGCAACCTCAGGGATTATAGATGGTTCCTCCTCCCCCTGCTCACTTGCTCTCTCTCTCTCTCTCTCTCTCTCTCTCTCTCTCTCTCTCTCGGCCTCCATGATGTGAGGAGCGCAGCCCATGTTCGTTCTATCTCCCTCCTTCCCTCCCTCCCTTCCTCTCTTGCTCTCTCCCTCTTTTACCCCCTCCCCCTCTCTTTCTTATTCCTGACCTCCATGATGACCTACTCTTCTTACAAGGACCCCTTCGCTGAATACCATTACAGTGCACTTCTAGGATGCTGGCATTTCTTACAACAGAACCACTTTCCGAGGAATGAATTTGATGTACAATGACTAATATCCATGTAAGCGTCTAATTTCCCTGTGAAGTTGGGCCCGTAGAAGGTGCAGGTGGAGGCCAGGGTGTCTGGCCTGGGGTGTGAAGACACTCACTTTAAGTGCTTTTACTCAAGCGTGCTTTAAGTGCCTTATGTCAGACCCTGGTCTACTTGGATCTGAATGAGAGCTTGGATCAAAGGGCCCCCAGTGGGCATGTGCTGATTTGATTGGGTTTTGTCCACTAAAGTGTTCTTTGTAATACTGTGTGGCCTCCAGAAAGCCACTTCAGGGACCCAGGCCATTCACCTTTAACAGACAAGATCAGGATTCCAGGATAGGTGATGTGCATTTCAAGCCTAAGAGTGCCACACACATGGCTAGGTGTCCCAGCCCCATCTCCTCGGGGCCTAATGCAGATGTCAGGTAGATGAGGCCACGCATGCGCCTAGGACATGGTGCAGGCCTGCGGGCCTGCTGCGGGTGTACCCACATCTTTCTCTACAGAGTGTGCACCATGCAGGCATCTAGCCATCCTGCAGTTTCAACCAGAGCGGGCGGTTTGCTCAGGGACAGCAGTGATCCAGGGGCCCTGTGTGGGCAGGGAGGCCTGTCCAGGGCTCACTGCCCATTACTGGTTCTACACCAGGGGTTCTGGTTGGTGGTCACCAGGTGAGGCTGTGAGGCCCACTCCAAGTCCTGAAGGGGTTTTGTTTGCCATAGGACTCAGGGGTTAACATGCAATTACAGGCCTCTCTCGATGGGATGAGAACCATTTTACTAAACAGGAAGTTGTCAGAGAGACACTGCTGGCCTCTCTCTTTTTTTATAATCAAACATTTGTTTATTATGAATAATGTGCGCAGAGCATATAAAAGATCTATCAAAACTCAAAAACCAGCAAGGAACCCAACATACATATACCTTTCATATGGTTTAGACAATCCATGTCTATATATTTTCCAAAGAGGAATCAGAAGATATTTCTATAATAAGTGTGCACAGGTATTTGTAGCAGCTTTGTATGTTAATACACAAAAGGTATAAATGATCCCATGTCCTTTACCAAGTAGATGGATGCACTAGCCAAGTGTTATCTCCACATAATAGAATACTATGCTGGCTCTCCTAAAGTCCCCTTCCTTCTCCCCAGAGCGCCTGGTGGCAGCCACTAACAGGGACCGGCCACAGAAAGAAAGCAGCGTGTCTTGAAAGCAGCTTGTCGGTGTTTTGCTGTGCTGCTCAGAGCCCTCTCTGGGGTCACCGCGGCAGTATGGCACTGATCTGGGCCACACAGGCAGCCCTGCGACCCTGGCCCAAGGACGAGCAGCTCTAAGGACAGCAGGTCAGTGCCTTGCAGGACCAGAACGAGCCAGAACGAGCGGACTGTCCTCTAGAGGTGCCCTGAGGTCGGCAGGCTGGACTCTCCTCCCTGAGCTGCTGCTCTGTGCAGCTTTGACGGGGTCCCTGCCCACTCCAGCTTGGCCCACACCCCGCTCCGGCACCATCTGCCTGCTCCCGGCTGGCACTCCGTCAGCCTTCGCAGCACCGCGACGAGCCTTGGAAAGCTGGAGCTTGGCTTAGCAGAGAGATGAATTTGAAATCTCCCCTCTGGGCCCCCCTCTTTCGGTTCCCCCTCCTCGCCCCCTCCAGGACCAATTTATCTGCCAGTCCAGCCTCCAAGTGGAGTCGGGGCCAAGTTGGCGACCTGCCCACACTCCTCAGCCTCTGTGACCAGATGGCAGGAGAACAGCCCACGCAGGCAGGACTGGGCTGGGGAGGCCCTGCTGCAGTATGTGTGCCGGGGCGGCCCTGCTGCAGTGTGCATTCTGGGGAGGCCCTGCTGCAGTGTGCCTGCTGGGGAGGCAGGGACAGAAGGCGCTCCCTGGCTGCAAAGGAGGTGGGAGGAGACAGGCGCCCTGTCCTCTGGGAGACCTATAGGGCGTGGTGTCTATGTGCTCACGCAAGAGTGCACATGTGTGATCATGCACATATGCAATTGGCCACGTATGCATGCATGTGTGTGCACGTATATTTGTGTGTGACATAGATGGAGAGCATGAGCACATGCTGGTGTGGTGGAGAAAGCAGCAGACACTCCCTGGCTCTGTGGGCCCGTGTGTTTCTGCCACCTGGCCCTGTGTTGGCCACGGCTCGTGCGGTCAGCTCCAGGACCTGCCACCTGTCCTGCTCGGGCCAGCTGTGCCCTTCATGGCAGAGACTGCGTGGTGGCTGAGGCTGTGGGCGGGCCAGTGCCTGCCCGGCGGGACCCTGGCTTAGGTCCCTCTGCCGCTTGCAGGATGCAGTGCTCATGTTCACTTCAGCCATTCCTGCTCCTCACAGCAGCATTTCCTGTGTGACCAGACCTCAGACCTCGGGACTTGCTGGCAGTAGAGGTGAGAGAGAGGGCCCAGGTGGGAGGAGGCCTCAAGTCCCCCTGCTGCTGCCTCTGGACACCGCCTCCGGGTGACCTTGGTCAGTGACCAAGTGCCCTCTCCCTGGGGAACACCAGCTCTGGGGCCTCCACATCACCCCTCGCCTGCTTGTCCTCCAGCCCCTGGCTCACTCTCTGCTGCCGCAGCTCCACTCTGCACCTGCACACAGCTCCCCCCCCATCCCGCCCAAGGCCCACCTCTGTCCCTTCTCTAGCCCCAGGCCACAGCCCACCACTACAGACCCCGGGCCGGAGACTCACAGGGGGACACACGGACCCTCTCGCCAGTGGGGACAGTTCTGACTTCACCCCAAACTTCTGCATGCTGTCTTGGGAAGCTCCACTCTCCTCCCCAGTCAAAACCAGGAGGCACTGGGTCTTGACCATGCCCAGGGCCACCCGCATTTTCACCCACAATCCCTCCAGGGATCAATGTTTGGGTCCCAGGCTTTCCTTATCCCTGGTTTTGAAAGCCTGCCTGTACTTCTGTGCCCCCGCCTTACAATGCCCATCTCCATAAAAGGCTCTTTTTTTTTTTTTTTTTTTCGGGTCTAGGGATGGAACCCAGGCACATTTGACCTCCAAGCTACAGCCCTGCCCTATTTTTTATTCTTTATTTTGAAACCAGGTCTCACTGAGTTGCAGAGGGCCTCACTAAGTAGCTGAGGCTGTCTGCAAAACATGATCCTTCAATCTCAGCCTCCCGAATGCTGGGAGTACAAGCGTGCGCCACCATGCCCGGCTAAAAGGCTCTTTTGACTCTGTACTGTCCCCAGAAAGCCTCCTGCTCACTGTGACTCAGTGCGGTCTCACACTGTGCCCTCAGACTTCCCATGGGTGCCCGCCTGCATGGCCCTCGGCCTCCGCCTTCACGTCCTGATAGATCGATGTGCTGGGCCCCGCACCCCAGCCTGCCTCCTCATCAGCACCCTGCCTGGCTCCTACGTGGACTCCAGCTCTCAGCCTCTCCTTTGCCTTTGGTGGGCCCTTGTCTCAGCCCTAGAGCAGGCTTGCTTTCCTTTCACCACCGTCTGAGCCGCGATGGTGAGTGGGCTTGGCAGCCAGCAGTCCCCCCTCAGCACCTGTAGTGGCCCAGGGCCGGCTTCTTCCTGCTGGTGTCCTGACCGGGACCAGGGCTCCGATGGTGGGAGCTGGCTGCCTCTGACTGTGCGTTGTCCTCCAGGACAGGGCTGAGCTCCGAGCCCAGGACGGAGGGGACAGAGCGTCTCCCTCCTCTTTGAGGGGCTGTCAAGCCCCTCAGGTAAGTGATTTTTGATTATGCCTCTCCTGGGTTTTCCCCCTTCTGAACTGACAGGAGACCTCAGATTGGCTTCCAACCCTGCTCTGCAGAACCCAGAACTTGAGCTCAGCCTCCCCTGTACCTTGGTCAGGGCACTCTGCCCAGAATTTGGCCTGGTTTTGTGTGTTACTCATCTCTCTGTGTCTCTGTCTCTATCTCTGTCCCTCCTTCCCTCCCTCCCTGTCTCTTTTTGTGGTATTGGGGATGGAGCCCAGGGGCATTCTACCTCTGAGCTATACTCCAGCTCTACTTTTTTTTATTTTGAAGCAGGGTCTCACTGAGTTGCAAAGGGCCTCACTAAGTAGCTGAGGCTGGCCCTGAACCCTGAATCCTCCTGTCTCAGTGGAATGCCTGGCTTTGTTTCTCACACCTCTGAATCCCTGGGTATCCTGTTCAAATGCAGATTTTGATTTGGGGCTTGGGGTTGGGGCCTGGGTTTGGGGGAGAGAGCTGGGCATTTCCAGTGTCCCTTAGTCCTCTGTCCTTATGGAACGGTCCTCTGCACAGGGCGTCATAGTCTCTGTCTTATTCTGATTGTGCTGCTACAACAGACAGCCAGAGGCCAGGTAATTTATACAGATTAAAACCTTATTTCTCCCAATTCTGGGATCTGGGGAGTCTAAGACTAAAGTGAAGGCCTTCTCGCTGTCCTCACATGGCAGAGGGCAGGGTGGGGCCAGGCAAAGGCTGCTCCCCCAGGTGGAAAAAGAGCAGAAGATCAGATTACCTTCCCAAAGCCCCTCTCTGAACATTAGTCCATTTACCAGGAAGAGCCCATGGCCTACGCCCAAGGCCTAGGCCTGAGGCCTAAGCCCCTCCCACCAGGCCCACTTTCCACTGCTGTGCTGGGGTTGTTCCCGCCACAGGAGTTGGGGCGCACTGAGACCCTAGCAGGTGCCTCCACGGTTCAGGGTGTCCTACCTGCCTGGCCCGGGAACTGGAGGTCCTGAGGAGTCAGCTGGCCTTGGTTCACAGCCTTGCCATGCAGAAGCCCTGAATGCACCTGGCACTCAGCCCCTCCTAGCTCTTAGGACGGTTCAGGTGGGGTGAGGGTTTCCATCTTGGACAACTGTCCAGCTGTCCAGGAAACCAGTGGATGCCTTCTCCAGTCTGAGCCTCCTGCTGAGGGGTGGGTCTGAGCCTGGGGTCTGCTGGCAGAGTATGTGGGCCTGGGGATTCACTGGGAGGGGTCTGAAGCTGGGAACCACTGGGGGGGCAGGTGTGAACCTGGGGATCCTTGAGGTCCAGAGCAGATCTGCTAGGGACAAGGTGTGAACAGGAGGTCTACGAGGGGAAGGGCATGGGGCTGCGGACCTACTGGGGGGAGGGATTCCCTGGTGGGAGGGCATGAGCCTGGGGATTTGCTGGGGGAGGGTGTGGACCTGAGAATCCACTGGGGGCAAGGTGTAAATCCCAGAGTTCACTGGGGGCAGGTGTGAGCCTGGGGTCCACTGGGGGCTAGGTGTGAGCCTGGGGTTCACTGGGGGGCAGGTGCGAACCTGGGAATCTGGGGGCAGGGTGCAACCTGGGAATCCACTGGGGGCTAGGTGTGAGCCCGGGGTTCACTGGGGGCAGGTGTGAGCCTGGGGTTCACTGGGGGCAGGTGCGAACCTGGGAATCTGGGGGCAGGGTGCAACCTGGGAATCCACTGGGGGCTAGGTGTGAGCCCAGGGTTCACTGGGGGCAGGTGTGAGCCCGGGGTTCACTGGGGAAAGTGAGCGTGTGGGTCTGGTGGGCTGAGGGCATGAGCCTGCGGGTCCACTGTGGGAGAGCATGAGCCTGGGGATTAGGTAGGAGATGGTATGAACCTAGTCATTCACTATGGAGGGAGGGCATGATCCTGGGATTGGCGGGGCGGCGTGTGAGCCTGGGGACCTCCTGGCCTCATGAACCATGGCCCCTTTAGCCCCCTGCAGGACTCCCTGTCCCCTAAGGCAGCCTCTCTGTCCTCTGAGGAGGGTGTGGAAGGCGTTGCTTACTCCTGGCCCGTGGTGTGTAGGGTGGTGGGAGGCTGTGAGAGCCGCCGCAGCTGGCCAGCCTGCACTCAGTACTGCTCTGCAGCCAAGCCCCTTGGCTTGAGGAAGCTGAGGGGCCAGCCTTCCTCCATCTTCCGGCAGTCAGCAGCGTGGAGAGCCTCGGGCCGGTCACTGCTGCAGGGGTGGAGATGGACGCTGTGTCCCTGGGAAGCTGCACAGCGTCCCACTGCGGCAGGCCGAGGGGCACAGGCCCTGTCACCACGGGCCACGTGTGGGCCCGGAGCCAGGACAGCGTACCTGACGGCTCAGGGCCAGTGCGGATCAGCCTGGACAGAGGGGCGGGAGGGACCACCGGCTGAGCAGAACCCCAGCGCATGTGAGGAGCAGCCCAGCCCGGGGCCACGCAGACCACTGGGGTTGCGGCAGGTGGGCAAGCTGGGCCACACAGACAGGACCCATCTGTGCTCTAAGAGGAAGAAATAGAAGAGGAGGAGAGGGAGGGGGAGAGAGACAGACAGACAGAGACAGAGAGAGAGCGGGGGAGGGAGGGGCAGGCAGAGAGAGAGGCGGAGAGAGGGAAAGAGGGGCAGGCAGAGAGAGTTGGAGACAGAGACAGAGAAATGGGCAGAAAAAGGAGTCAGAATCACTGACACACACGCGCGCGCGCACACACACACACACACACACACACACACACACACACGGGAAAGAGGTGGTGCCTACACCAGATGGGCCCGATGCGAGTCACCTGGTAGCACCCCCTGTCCCCCGCGTGGGCTCCTGGTGCTGAGGCTGCCTTGTGGATTTGACCTTCATTCCTGACCTACCACATCAGGCTGCTTGAATCCCCAGGCTCACCTCTGTGGGCTCCTGAGGTCGTGCTCTCCACCGGCCCCCACCCTACCCTGGCAAGCCAAGGACAGGGCAGAGCTGGTTGTGCTGCTGCCTTTGTGGGTTCCCAGCAGCAAGGCCATGCTCAGCTGTCCCTTGGTTCCGAGCTGCACTAGTGTGAGGTGCACTGCACAGCCTCTGGCGGGCGGCCTCCTGCTCTGGTGCCAAGCTCTGTGCTGCTCTCAATCCCTGTGGGCTCTCCAGGCGCCCACTTCCTCAAAGCCAAGAAAGGGTGTTGCTTCCCCATGAAGCAGAATGGCCCAGGCTTTTCTTTCCACACCTCGAGACAGTTGTGTTGTGAAGTCATTAGCGTGCGTTTACAGGGCACCTTTGTTTTTTTTTCCAGCACTGAGGATGGAACCCGGGGGCATTCTACCTCCAAGTTACACCCCCAGCCCTATTTTTTATTCTTCATCTTAAAACAGGGTCTCACTGAATTGCAAAGGGCCACACTAAGTAGCTGAGGCCGTCCTCGAACTGCGATCCTCCGGTCTCAGCCTTCCGAATGCTGGGACTACACGCCCAGCTGGAGCACCTTTTAAGGTAGAAATGACCTCTTATAAGAGGAGAGCGGGATGTCCATCCGCTCCCATCAGGCCCCTGAGAACACACCACAGGTGCAGACAGCTCATCTGCGGCCCTGCCCTCCCCACAAAGGCTGACAGAGTCCTCAGAGAGAAATTAAATGCTCGTCAGACTCGGGTTAAATTTAGCAGATAGCTTTGGAGCTTTAAAGGAATGTTTTAAGGATGACCTCTGTCATCTTGGCAGGCAACCATGGCTTCCAGAAGAAAATGGAGATCTAAGAAAAGGATGCACTGGGGCCACCTAGGCCAGTCACCCTGCCTGAAAGGTGAGCTTGCGAACCCCACGAGGAAGGCACGCCCCTGGCCAGAGGCACCATGAAGGCTCAGGCCACAGCCTCCTCTCCTGGAGCTGAACGCCCGCCAGGCCGCACAGTCTCCTCCTACCCACACCCTGCCAGCCGCACACGGCAGGGACCAGCTGCCCAGAGCTGTTCTCAGATGTGGGCAGAATGTGAATCTGCCATGTGCTCGTACGTTAAAAAAAAGCCTCCCAGGCTGCTTCCACGTCTGTTAGGAGCCTGCATTTTAAGATGGTGGGGATGTTCTGTGCTTACAGGCCAGGAGTCCTCCCAGGACTCACTGCTGGCTGTGGTCCAACCTTTGACACATGGCTTTTGGAGACTGGGGAAAAGCTCTGGGCTGTCCACCTGGCCAGCAGTCCTGGAAACCAAAGGAAGCAGGCAGGGAAGACAGAATTTGAGTGTTGCTTTCTGGGGGCTGCAGCTGCTATGGGATCTCATGTCTGTGTCGCTGCCCTGAAGCAATGTGTGTCTTAAGAGGGAAAGCACGGTGAGCGCTCTGTCCTACAGCGGAGGAGGCAGAAGGCTCGACAAGGGGCAGGTGCAGTCACACCCCTCCCTGAGTCCAGGTGGCAGCTGTTCCTTAGCACTGAGCTCTGAGCCTGGACTGGGGCTTAGCGTGCTCAGCTCTGTGCAGAGGAGAGAGCGCTTTGATGACGCGTAGTGATAGGCAGAAGTAACAGCTCCTGGGTCTCCCCTTTCTCCCAGCTACCTTCCCTGTCATGGAGGGTGGAGACAGGGATCTTGGGCTCAGTCTCTGCCTCATGAAGACAGCTGAGCAGGCTGAGAGGGCTGATATCGCAATGCCCTCCAGGACCAGAGGTCGAATTACATCCTTCTGAATTTGAACCCGAAGCCCCTCAATCCCTAGGATCTTGGAGACAGACCTTTGCAAAAGAGATCGAGGTAAAATGAGGTCACCAAGGTGCCTAGTGTTTTTATAAGAGATCATGACCTAGACACCCACAGAAAGATGGCCCTGTTTGGAGCCAGGGAGAAGACAGCAAGCCCAGAGAAGAGCCAGTCCTGGTGCACCTCCAGTGCAGACTTAGAGCCTCAGGACCAATGTGTGAGAGATGGCAGGGCCCTCCCTTTGTTACGCAGCCTGAGCTGACTAATACAGCTCCTGGGTCCGGCTTCCTGACCAGGGAAATGTAGAGGCAACAGCCAGGCGTGGTGGCATATGCTTGTCATCCCAGCATTTGGGAGGCTGAGACTGGGGGATTGTGGTTCGAGGACAGCCTCAGCTACTTAGTGAAGCCCTTTGCAACTCAGTGAGACCTTGTTTCAAAATAAAGAATAAAAAAAAAAATGGGGCTAGGGTGTAGTTCGGAGGTAGAATGGCCCTGGGTTTCATTCCCAGTACTGCAAAAAAAAAAAAAAAAAAAAAAACAAGCTAGAAGCAACAGCCACAGGCTCATTCACACATTCCCAGGTGGGTCAGTGGCCTCTTGGCTTGAACCTGGGTGGGCTGGTGACCACCTGACCATCAGAAGATGGGCAGGGCATGCCAGAAGGCCTTCTGAGCTGGGTCAGGAAGGGCCTAGGTCACAGGCATGCTGGCATTCCATTTGGTGACCCCCGCCACGCAGGGAGAAGCCGGGACCACGCCTGGCCAACAGTCTTGCAGAATCCCACCCTGAAGTCTTCTCACGCAGACCCCGCTGCTGTGGCGAAGCACGTGAGGACTCGCCTCTGGCCGTCCGTGTGGTCTCAGAGAGGCGGCCCCTCTTTTTCAGGAGCACGGACTGCACTCCGGGCCCAAGTGCCTGGCATAGGGAGTTGGTGAGCTGGGCGGCTGGGAATGCCTCGCCAACCCCTTGGGGGTTTAGGATGGGCCTTTACAGTGGACAACCAGAACACTGAGCCCTCCATGAGCCATATCCTCAGTCACCCGGCAAACTCACGTTTCTAAAGGGTGCACAGCTGGGGAGTTCTAGTCCCTGGTCAGGGAGTCCCATTGTTTGGGGCTGTGATTGTTGTAACCAATGACCACAAACTTGGTGGCTTGGCACAACAAAAACTATTCTCTTCCAGTTCTGGGAGTCAGGAGACCAAAACTGGCTTCACTGGGGTGATGATGTCTGAGTGTCAGCTGGCCACACTCTGAGGCTCTGGGAAGAGTGCTTCCCTGCCTCATCCGGCTCCGGCGGCTGCTGGGGATCCCTGGCTTGTGGCTGTACCCTCCGTCCACCACCTCTGTGGTCATGAGGCCTCCTCTGCTTCCCTGTGTCCAGCCTCCCTCTGCATCTCTCTTGAAAGCAGACCCGTGACTGAGTCAGGGGCCACCGGGCCACCCAGGGTCATTGTCCCTGTCACGCTGCAGAGACTCTTCCAGCAATGCCCTGTCTTCTCGGCAGCTGTCTTGACATGGAGGCAGGGAGCCCACCCTTCAGAGCCCGAGCTAGAGCATCTGCAGCATGCAGAGCCGTGTCTTACCCTACAGCAGGGCAATGGTCAGTGTGTCCCAGCGGCAGGCCTGTGTTCGGCCTATTGCAACCTGAGTTCACTCATCCATCAGGTGGGGTCATAGCGTGCCTTGCTTTCAGGATGCTTTTTGGTTCCCGAGGCCTTGGGTGTAAAGGATCTGGGGTAGATCCTGCCTGCACCCCGTCCTGGGTGGGCATCGCCCTCCCCTCTCCTCTCTTCAGCTGCATCTCCAGGCCTCATCCTGTCCTTCAGCTCACTCCTGGGAGGGGACTAGACTTGCTGAGTCCTGTCTCACGTGGACCGTAGACTCAGGCTGGGGTCCTCTGGGAACAGACTTAAATAGAAAGCCGGGAAGTGTGGTGATTATGAGCCTACCCGGGGCATCCCAGGTTACCCCTGGGTGAGGGGGCTGGAGGCTGGGGCCGGGCTTGTGCAGGACTTGGTGGGGAGGCCCGGCCCACAGCTCCCGTGTTAATGAGCCAGTGCAAGCCTGCAGGCTCTCCTCTGCAGGGACAGTGCTGCAGATCCGCCTGCCTGCTGAGCTTGGCTTTCTACTCTGTTTCCCATGGCAACCGGGGAAAGGGGGCCAGGATGTGGCAGTGTGCAGAAGCGTGGGCGGCTGTCTGCAGGCAGCGCGGCTCGAGGAGGGAGAACAGCAGCTCGACACTCCAGACCGCACTCCACACGTGCCAGCACGGCGCGGGGGCGCCTGGAGCACCGACGGCCGTCACCCGGCTCGCCCCGTGGGGCAGAGAAGCTCACCGAGGCAAGCGCCAAGACCAGCCATGCAGCTGGGCTATGAGGCTTGGGTAGGGCTTCTGAGGCTGGATTTACCATGATGCTCTATTGAACCCACAGGCCACATCAGACATTAGTGATACCAAGAAACGATTATGGCTCTGCAGGATTTCAGGAAATCTAGGAGCCCTGAGGATATCTCTGCGCTCTGAGTTCACTGTCGGTCTATTGGTACTTTTGTTTTGTTTTGCTTTGTTTTTAGTAAGGAACAATTGAAAGGTGCACCCACGTGGTCAGCTCAAAGGGTGCATACAAAAGCTCCCAGTGTAGCAAATCATTGTAGGAAAAGGTTGGGGTGAGAGGAAAGACCATAGAAGCCGAGACCGCAGAAACCGGCAGAAGGTGATGCTAGGTATGGGGCTGCCTCTGGCTGACCCCTGCTACCGTGGCCACTCGCGGGCGGCTCCTCACCCCACCCGGTGATCTCTGCTGCGACCCGATGGCTTTCGTGCTGGCAAAGAACGCTTTTGTTGACTTTCTATTTGGCCTATTGAGTTTCCCACCAAGAGTCCTCCTACTTACTGGTGCTCCGCAGAGAATGGTTTTACCTCTTTCTCTCCACAGCACTCTGGATATTCGGGACACCTCCCGAGTGACCCTGTGAGCCAGCGCTGCCTGTGAGTGTCTAAGAAGGGTGGTACAGTCCCCCTCTGTACCACAGGTGCCCACAGCCCTGGTGCCTAGCCACCATTCTACTCATCCTGTGACACAGACACCCTGGTACGTTGTCCCTGGTGGTCAGAACAAGAGGCTCCAGTAGTGGTCCCCATGGGAGGTGGACTTCAGAGGCTCCAGTAGTGGTCCCCATGGGAGGTGGACTTCAGAGGCTCCAGTAGTGGTCCCCATGGGAGGTGGACTTCTTCAGAGATGGAGAGAAAAGAAAAACCCTGGGGCACCTGGCGTTGTAAGGCAAGGAAATCTGAAGAAGGAAGTGTTGAGTCCTGCTGTGGGAGAGAACGAGGCCCTCCTTCCCCTCCTGCATCCCACGCAGGACTCATCCTGCCAAGTTTCTGACAAGTTCTCTTCATCTCTATGTAGATGTCCTCAAGGGCCGGTGTCCACTTCGTGATGGGCGACACCTTCAATGGTGGACAGTTCTACTTTTAGAATTCACATTTACTGTTTCTCTGGCCCATCTGATCTGGGTGAGCCACTCCTGGCCTGGGGCTAAGGCTGCTCACTTTGAAGACTTTTGCTGATGCGTTGACCTGGGACCAGATGCAGGCAAATTCGTCCTCCAAGCCCAGGGGTCCAGCTGGGCCCTGCGCCGGAGCTGCAGGGAGGCAGCGCCTAGGCAAGGGCAGGCCCAGGACACACATGTGCCGAGAGCCCGCCACGTGCTAGGCTGTGCCAAGGGCATTTTGGGGAAAGATCTCATTCTAGTTTACATTTTCAGACTGCCTGAGTGTCATGAGATGAATCTGAGTTTGTGATAATTTGAAGTTTGAAGCTGAAGCCTGGATAGGTTTTTCTTAAAACTTCATCCGCTTTTTAATTAGTGCAGATTTCTCCAAGCTTTTCACACTAATTGATCATAGTCTTGTTTTTGGTGCTTCGAGGGTCTGCTTCTGTGATCACAAGCCACCCCAGCTGGGAGAGGTCACTGGGGGCTGGGGCTGGTAGCCACGGGCCATTGTAGCCAGGCACAATTTCAGACCTCTTCTTTGCTCACTAGACTCTACGAAGCAAGTTAATCCCATGGGTCAGCACAAATGCTGGTTGAGTTTCCATTCTGGACTTCCCCTGGCTACGTAGCATGGGATGTTCTGAACAGTCAAAGATTTCATGAGAAGTAAGGTTGGTGTCCTCGGAGAAGGGGTCTGGACAAGGACAGTCATGTGCTGGTGAGCTGAAACCCAGCAGGAACCCAACCCCCGTTCCTTGGAGGGCTGTTGCTCCCATCCCTTGAGGCAGATCCCAGGGCCTCCACTTGTGCACCCAGAGCCCAAGTCACCCCAAGGGGGCCAAGGCAGAGGGCCTCCAGGACGTGTTCCAGACCAGCTTCCGTTGTATTGTTTTGAAGCCAGTGGCTACTTTGGGCAAAGTAATGCATACCCATAGTTCAGGAAACCAGCCTTCCTGTACCTCCTGAGGGGCCATCCCGGCATGGCCTGCTTGAGCCCTGCCCCTCACTTGCTCTTCCAGTGATGGAGTGATGGGCGTTGGGAGCTGGAGATGAGGCTCAGCCTGCTCTTCTCTTTCCTCCTGGGACCCAGCGTTCTGCAGGATGTCATGTTGGACGGCTGCTTTTTATGGGAGCAGGTTCTGCGAGGAGCCTGGAGTTCTGCCTGGGGTCCAGAGTCGGTAGCCGCTGAGGCCCTCCCTCATGCCTCCCCTCAGCCCTCCCACGTCTGGCCCCAGCGGGAACAGAGGTGCTGTTCCTCAGCTGCCCAGGCAGCCCACCAGCCGCGCACTGCCATTTTCCAGCATCGGCACTCATGGGGAAACAACCACTTCTTGTAGACTTGTTCTTTTGGTATTTTTCAATATGTCCTAGTAATGTATCAGTATCTTCCAGCCTTGAAGATACCGAAGGGCCATTGTTACAACTCCATTATGGACTGGCACAGGGAGATGAAGGAAAGTAGTAGGAAAAGGAATTTTCACTCCCAAATAATTTATTGTGGAAATTGAACACTAGCCTTTGTAATTATTCAAGTTCTCCAGAAATTCACTGGGGCCACCCAGCACCTAGGCACCAGTGGCCAGAGTATTGTCCCAGCATCCTCCCCAACTTCCTCCCTTTGGATTCTGGAGTGTCGTGGACATCCCCCAGGACAGGCAGAGGAGAAACACTCTGTCCCCAGGAAGCTGACCCTCGGCCCCGTTAGAAAAACCCCAAGCCTCCTTCCAGCTGGGCCGCAGCTGCCCCAGGGGAGGTGCCATTGCCTGGGTGTTGTCTCCCAAGTCACTGAGGCAGTAGCCACAGGAATCAGCGCCAACCAGCTGGGGTAAACTGTCCTTGCGACTGACCTGTCCAGAGTGTGTGCCTGTTGACCTCTCTCCCCTTGATTTAGGGCTTGTGGCTGGACTAGAAACTCATATAAATGGAACTCACTCTCAGCCAATGAAAAGATCGAGAAGCCACCTTGCCAACAGCATGCTGAATCCCAAATGGTGAGTAATCTCTTTCCTACATCATAGGAAAGGCGTTAATTCATTTAGGACCCCTGGGCCCCATCCACTTGGCTTAGAGCTCAGGAAGAATTGGCTCTCAGTTCTTACTTGGATGCAAAAAGAGAAGGGCATTCTTTCAAGGTTAATCAGACCGTTATAGATGAAATAAACTTTTCTTAGATATAAAATTAATTCAACACACGTTACAGTTGAATGCGACAAGAACACTTTGGATGACCTGAGACAAGTAACATCCACCAGCCTATGACTGTTCTGTGGTCTGGGGTAGGCAGGGTCCACTGTTCTGTGGCCTGGCACAGGTAGAGCCCACTATTCTATGGTAGCGGCCACAGTCAAATCTTCCATCAGACCACAGCGGTGCAAGCCCCTGAGCTGCAGAACCCCCAAGCATGCTTCTCTTGTTCCTCAGTGTGGAGAAAGTTCCATCTGTGATGTTTAAGTTAACCCAGGAGGCTTTGTCTGGGTGTGGACATGGGAGAGACCTTAGCACCATCTTTCAGTAAGACTGCCCTGAACAGGGGTGGGGGCAGGCTTCACTCTGCATTCCCCTCGGTGACCCCAGCCAGTGAGATGTCCCAGGGGCTAGAGAAGGGCAAGCTGTCCCCAGGGGAACTGTAGGTGAAAGTTGTCGTCTACTCCTCAAGGGCATTCCCAGAGGGGAGCTTGGGCTAGGTGGCTAAGACATCCTTTTTGAGCTGGAAACTTTTATAGAGCCTCCTGAAATTCTGCCCTAAATCAAGGCATGGGGTGTCCAACAGACTTTCCCACCTCCGAGTACAGCGCCAGGGAACAGGGCCCCTTGTAAGCAGCTCAAGGGCGACCCAGCTCATTACGTGCTCCAGGTGCCCCATGCTCAGATCCCTCAAGTCATTGCTAACAGAAGCGTATTTTGCTGTGTCCCATCCTTCTTGTGAGTGCTGTAAGCCAGGAGAAGACAGAGAACTGAGACTTAATGATCACACGGCGCCCCGGAGACCGCGGGGAACCTGGCCATCTGTGTGTTCGGGGTCCCTGAAGACGGGGTGCTGTGCTGGATCTGAATCACCAGAGGCTAATCGAGGATTGCAATTAGACCTGAGGATGGACATTTCTTAAATATTTCATGGAGCCATTCTTACTACAAGCTCAGGTTTGGGATTTGAAGATGACGCTAAAGGCACGGAGAGGTTGGATACGTACTTTCTCAGGGTCACAATGCGTGTGACAAGGTTTTGATTTGAACCCAGGAGTGGCTGGTCCCAGGTCATGATCTTATTTACCATGGTCCTGTGTGTAACTGGAACCTGATTCAGTCTTAAAAGGACCTCACTGGGGTTTTTAACAGAGGCTTTAAGTTCCACTGTCTGTATGACCTTAGCAGTTCAGTTGAGGTGAACAGACACCTCCTACTCTATCTGCCTCATGTAAGGAGTTTCTGGATTCAGTTTACGTCAACAACTAAGCCCCGTATTGGTCAGTTTTGCTATGTAACAAACTGCTTCTGGCCTTAGGGACTCAAAACAGAACCATCTAAGAGGATGCTCCTAAGACTTATGATGGGGTTACAGCCCCATTAATTCATTGTAACTTAGATATCTTTAGGTCAAAATTCATTCAGTGCACCTAGCCTACCAGAGTCTCACTCAGTATACAGAAGCCCGCAGTTTCAGTTGCTCCCCTCTGGATTTGGGGGCTGACTGGGATCTGCCGCCACCCAGCATCATAAGAGAGGACCATATGTACTGCATCTCACTAGCCTGGGAAGCCATCATGCTGGCGAGGATGTGGAGAAGTGGGAACTCAAGACATTGTTGGTGGGAGTGCAAATTAGTGCAACCCCTTTGGAAAACAGTATGGAGACTCCTCAGAAGAATGGGAACAAATCTACCATTTGATCCAGCAATACCACTTCTGGGTATCTACCCAAAAGATAGGAAACCAAACTACCAAACTAATGCATGTGTATCTATGTTCATAGCTGCACAATTCAGCATAGCCAAACTATGGAACCAGCCAAGATGTCCATCAACAGATGAATGGATTACAAAACTGTGGGATATGTACACAATGGAATTTTACTCAGCCATTAAAAAAAACTCAATTACATCATTTTCAGGGAAATGGATGGAACTGGAGGACATTATGCTAAGTGAGATTAGTCAGGCACAAAAAATAAGAAATCAGACGCTTTCCCTAATATGTGAGAGTTAGGGAGAAATGGGTCATAGGAGGAACTCTAGATGAAAAAGGAAATCCTATGGAGGAGCAAACAAGACAACCTAAAGGAGGAGAAAGGAGTGGGGAAGAGTGAAATCTCTAAAACACACAATGTACTTAAACATATCGAAGTCAACCACTAAGCCAAGCAAGGGAAGGAGGGATGGGGAGGGAATGGGGTGGGAATTGGGTAGGGGTTAAATCAGCAACGTGTACATGTCTGTACGCACAAGTTTTTTACCTCAATATGATGTATGAATATAATGCACCAATAAAAAATTTTTAAAAATTCAAAATTTCAAGTACCATGCTGTGCACAATAGCACAAACCTGTAATCCCAACTACTCAGGAGGCTAAGGCAGGAGGAGTCTAAGTTGAAGGCCAAACTTGGCAACTTAGCTAGACCCTATCTCAAAATAAAAAATAAAAGGTAGAAGATAGAGCTCAGTGGTAGAGCACCCCTGAGTTCAATCCCCAGTACCAAACAAACAAACCTAGAAATTTGAAGGATGGTGTTATAGTTAGATATAAAATGTCCCGTAAAGAGCTCATTTCTATATAATTGAGTCATGAGGGTTGTAATCCCAGCAGTGGATAAATCCATTAAAATGAATTTATCTGGGTGGTAACCTAGGCCAGTGGGCTGGAGTGGGTTCCTGGGGCTGTAACTTTGGTGATTGTGTAAACGTTTCCTCCTCCCCCTTCCCTTTCTCTCTCACTTGCTCTCTCTATGTCTCTCTATCTCTTTTCCATTCTCCATGATGTGAGGACCACAGCCTATTGCTCTCCCTTGCTCTGCCTCCTGCTGCCATCCCCTGAGATCTGTGGTCCCCGGCCTCCCGTGGACTGAACCCAAAACCATTTTTAAAAAACTCACCTTTTTGCCGGGCGTGGTGGCGCACGCTTGTAATCCCCGCGCTTGGGAGGCGGAGACAGGAGGATCGCGCAGGTTCGAAGCCAGCCGCGCTGGCTTATGAGACCCTGTTTCAAAAATATAAAATAGGTCTGGGAGTGTAGCCCGGAGGTAGAAGGGCTTCCAGGAACCCCAGTACCACCAAAAAAAAAAAAAAAAAATCACCTTTTAATTTACGTGGTCAGTCTTTTAGATTATAGCTGCAAGAATGCTGAGCAGAGCAGATGGTCTCCATCAGTGTATATGGCTTTCACACCATTGTGAAGCTGAAAACCAGTACATCAAAACTTCGCAGGTTATGAGAGCCGCCTGTACCTCACAGACTCTGGGTCTGGGACCAGCTCAGCCGGGCCCTCTGGATCAGATGCCATAGGCTGCAGCCCTCTGGAGGCAGCTCAGGAGGACCTTTCAGTCCCACCACATGCCCCGGGCAGGCCTCCGGAGTCCTGGCCCTCTGTTCTGAGAACTTCACAAGGCTACTCTCAAGCCGGCAGCAGCATCCTCTGCGAGGGCTCTGAGAGATGGCACACTGGTGGGAGGGACCAAGGGCAGCACCCTCTTGTGACCTAATCTCAGATACAGCTCCCACTCACTGCTCTGTGTCATCCGTTAGAGAAGAGTTAGGAGGCCTGGCCTGGCCTGCCCACAAGCATGCGGTGCTCAGAGGGGCATGTGCACCAGGCCTGGGCAGGCGACGACCGAAGGCACCAGCCACTGCACCAGAATGTCGCAAAGAATAGCAGGCCTTGGTTCCTGGCCCAGGGAGTCTAGTGGCATTGGCACAAGAAACAGAAATGGCAACAAATTATCTTGACACTTTGATATAAGCACAGTAATGCAAATATTCAGAAATATGATGGCAGCTCAGAGAACGACTAACGCATCTTGGTCCCTGCAGGGAGGGGAGAGGGGGGCTTCCTGGAGGAGGTGAACCACCACCAACCGAGACCTGAAAACCAAATAACCCGACCCCAGCCCGAAGGACTGGTGCAGCTGGCAACCCCACAGTTCACAGGCTCTGTTCCCTCCAGGAAGTGTCTGCATTTCTCATCAAAATGCCCCAGAGGAGTGATTAGGGAGCAGCGCGACGGAGCACCGTGCTCTGCTCTAGCGGCAATGTTAATAGGGGTGCGCGCGAGCTTTGTTTCAGCACCGCGCCCCAGTCAGCCTGCCTTCCGCTCCTGCCTAAATAGCCTTGTAAACATCAAATTTTGAGAAAGTGAGGGGAATTATGTTAATCATATTTCTGAGAGCACTCAAGCAAAGGGCTGTTTATTGAAAATATTGACAGGTGAAAAACCCGTCAGTGTGATCCCTTCTCCAGGGCTTTGTGGGTGTCGCCGGGGGAAGTGAAGACTCTCAAGTTTGAGGTGGCACGGTTGACAGACTTGGGGTGCCAGCAGCACACAGTCGGCCCTTGATCAGCAGACCTGGGGAGGAGAACACCCTCAAGAGGCCATGTGGGGCCCTGCCGGGGCTGGCGGTGTTTTCCTGCCTGGGAGGGGATGCCAGTGGCCTTAGCTGGAAAGCAAGGGGCTGCTCAGGCGGGCCACAGAGAGGCAGGCTTCCCGGAGCCTGGGCCAGGCTGGGGGCCTCCTTCAGCCCTAGCCTGGGGCCCCTGGCTTTCCTACCGCCAGACCGGCTCTGTTGACTTACACTGCAAGTGTTTAAAGCCTGGCTCCCCTAGGCCCTGCTCCCGGGAGGTGGAGGCTATATCATTTTACCTCTAAGTATCTGGGTATTGGATGGTGTCTGTCAGAGAGTCCCCCCCCTCAGTCAAAAGCCATGGAAAGCTGTGGGTGGGCAGGTACTCAGCTCTAGAGATGGGAGGAGGGGGTGTAAGAATAGAGCCTGTGCTTGGGCCTTCCACCATGGCATGGTGTCTGCTATTGGCAGTGCATAGCCTCAGGAACAGGCTCTGGGGTTAGACCATCTGGATTTGAGTCTCAAAGCAGCCACTTCTCTCATCCTGACCCGGGACAAGTGACTAAGTTGTGCTGGGCTGAGGTTCCTCCTGTGGGGTTAAGGGAGAGAGCAGAAACTGCGTTGTGTCCTGAGGACCCACCGTGCTGCTGCGTGCAGAGGGCTGATATTAGGGCTCTCGGCGATGGCTCTGGGCATGTTGACCAGCATAGGAGCTGACCTGCTCTTGGCTATGGAGGGCCCTGGGAAGAGCAGACTTGCTAACAGAGCATGGAGGGGCAGCAAATGCAGGCCGGCCAAGCCTGGGAGCCACAGGACATTCCTGGACAGGTAGCCTCCAGCTGCTCTGTCTCAGGCTCTGTGTCTGCTTGGCCATCTCTCCCTCCGTGGCTCTCTGGTGTTCTGTGCGCAGGACAAAAGCAGCCTGCCCAGAGCCATTCACAGGCAGAGAATCCAATGTGGTTCCCGAGTCAGGTACGCCCATCCCGGGTGCTCTGAGCCCACCCCAAGACCGCGATCTTTGAGACCCATCTCTCTGGAAGGAAAGGTGCTCTAAGAACAGGGCACTGTGGTATATCAGACCCAGGCCCCAAAGAGGTCTGCAGCAGGTTTAGATCCGAGGCCGCATGGCACACGTTCCCTGGGCGAGCCTGGGAGACGGAGGCTCAGCAAGGTTTGCAGTCATTTGGGGATGTTGGTGTCCAAGGGAATTGTGTTTTCTTCCTCCTGCTTTTTTTTTATAGTTTCTAAATTTTCTACCACGAGCAAGGGTGCTTATACACAAGTAAGACTCCAACAAAGTAGCCGGGCGTGGTGGTGCACGCTTGTAATCCCAGCATTCGGGAGGCAGAGACTGGAGGATCACGGTTCATGGACAGCCTCAGCTACATATCAAGGCCCTTCACAACTTAGTGAGACCCTGTTTCAAAAAATAAAAAGACAAAAATATAGGGCTGGAGGTGTAAATTGAAAGTAGAAGGCCCCTGGGTTCTATCCTCAGTACCGCAAAATAAAAAAAAAATAAAATAAAAATAAAAGACTCCAACAAAGTGCTCCTTAGGACACTTGCCCCAGGAGGCCCATGGGAGTACTTTGGAGACACAGCCATGTACTGGCGAGTTTGGAGCCTGTGTGGGTGATAAGAGGGTCCAGGCCTTTGGCCACCCACCGAGGGAGTAGGTGGACATCGCCGGTCAGGTTCCGCTGGCCAGTTGAGGCCTTTCCACTGGAAAATCCTTCTGACTTGTTTAGAAATTCTCTATTCAAACTGATACAATGACTGGTATTTACATTGGGCTAAAAATAGCTTCTTTATTACAAAAGAATTTTTAAAAACCTGCAAGTTTTAAGAAATACATAAAGGGAAGACATTTGCAGAAGTAGTTGATTATAGACTTGTGCAAAGCCGTTGGACATACTTATTGTTCTGTTTTAGGAATTAGATGTGAATTTGTGAAGGGGAACAACGGATGCTAACAAAGGCGTCAGGAAAGAAGTCGGCGCAAATTAAGGGAAAAACACCTCTGAAGCCAGACTCGAGCGGAAGGGGGTGCGGGCACCCGGGGACACCCAGGATTGGGCGAGAGCCGCTCTAAGAGAGGCCGAGACCGGAGGGGATGTGGGATGCTGCAGTGGCTGTTGCCTGGTCTCCTGTCATGGGCTCCAGCCCTGCCTCCTGGGGCAGGATCCTGCTTGCCACCCTGCAGTTCCCTTGGGGGGGGGGTACATTATCTGGAGTTCCCAGGGGCGTCTCACCTGGCATAACAGGTCCTCTAGGATCCACTGTGTGTAGTGTATCTTCCCCTGCCTCTGACTGCTATCTTGCCTCTCCCTGTCCTCGCGAGGCACCCCTGTACTTACCCTGGCGACTTTTGCCCTTCACCTGAGCCTGCTGGACGTGGCCCCTGCCCTGGGGCTCTGCTGTGCTGGTGCTCAGCACTGTTCTCAGTAACAGCCCGCTGTCCAGACCTCCAAGTCTTCAAACCATGATGCTGAGCCCTGGAGCTGAGCTCCAGGACACGCACCCACGCCAGGGCTGTTCATGCAGCCAGCGGTGGGGTCACCCAGTCTCTTGCCACCAGGCCACTAGCAGGTCCACCAGCGCCACCGCCCAGAGACGCCATAAGCCACCCAACCTTCCTCTCCCTGCCTGACGGGGCTGGCTGGAGCTCTCTCCTTTGAAGTCTTTGCTGCTGTGCACCCAGGGTCCTCTGCCTGGGTCTCCCCGCCGGCTCTCTACTGCTTCTGGTCCAGTGTGAGCACTTGGAGCGGCATCCTCTGGCTCCTCCCAGCCCGCATCTGCCTCTGCAGCCCCTTCTCTGTGACCCACGCGCCCCAGCTTTCTCCTATGGCCAGCTCCGCCCCGGTTGTTCCAGGATTTTCTTTTTTCAGCTCATCACATGGCTGTTCCATTATCTTTCTGTCTTACAGCCCACGTCAGCCCCCAGAGCTGATGTCTATTCCAGAGCCAGTGTCAGCCCCAGAGGAGACCCGACCTTCTAAGGCAATGTCCCCCCCGGAGATGTCATCCCCGAGACGATGTGCCCCCTAGAGGAGACGCCAGCCCCAGAGCCCTTCCTGTCCACGCTGCTCTGGACTGTCTCCATGTCAGCTCTTGTCTCTCCCCCTTGGAATTTGGGAACTCCCTGGCTCTGGAATGGCCACCAGGAAGTTCCCAATCTGTCAAAAGGTTCCTGTTGCAGGGGCTCCCTCCTTTGCCCTGGACCCCGTCAGTGGACACAGTGTGCCTTGCGCTGACCAGCTCAGGGTGGGGAGCTGCCCCCGCTGGCCTCAGGCAGGGTCCTGTGCAGGTGGCCCCAGGCCCGCCCTGGCCGCACTGTCCTGGAATGAGCTAATGGCTGAACAAAGCCGAGCTCCGCAGGGCCAGGATAAGGTGCCTGCCCGCCCCTCCCAGGGCCCTGAGTGCAGGCTACCCCCATCCACAAGGACGAGAGGCGCAGGAGCAAGGGTGTGTGTGCTCCTGGTCCAGGGCTGGCCCCAGGGCCGGCGTTCCCCAAAGACGAGGCTGTTGATGGCTTTTCCTTTGCATATATGTTTCTTTTCTGCAGCCATCTGGAATGACAGCTCCGTGGGACGGGGTCTCAGAGCCAGAAGTCCAGGCAGCAGGTTTCCCTTTTGAAAGCTAGTTTGGTTGAGAATAAATGCCTGTTAGTGAATGAATGAAGACGGAAACGGCAACATGGCAGAGCTGGCATTGAAACCCCAGTCTTTGACCCTAGCAGTGCTCTCTGTCCCCCCACCCAGCTCACAGCCCTCTTCTGAAACTGACCAAACCAGTCTTGTGTGAGCCCGCTGCACCCAAGGGCTCCTGGTGTGCAGGCGTGATGGTGCCCAGGTTCCGTTGGCCAGCCCCGCTGTGAGCTGGCTTCCTGGCCTTGCCCTGGGGGCAGGCTGCGCCCAGGAGCTGCTGGTCCCTGCAGGAGTGAGCAGAATGGCTAATCCAGGAGCTCTGGTTGTACCTGGACTCCACGCATTTCAGAACTCCCAAACTTGCTGGTGGGGGAGGGGGGTCTCCATTTGCCCTGGGCAAAATACTAATAGTGATTTACCTGTCTTGTAAGAATATTTGAATATTCATTAGGTTTTTCTGTGCATCAGAAAAAAATATTCATTCGCCACCTGTGATTACACTCAGAGAGGACTCCATCTCTCCTGTTTGGCCCAGCAACAGGCAGAGACTCCTGGCTCTTCACCAGCATGCATGGATTCTTCTTCCATTGGACAATCATTCCCAGATTCCTGGTGCTGAGTGAGACCACGTGAGCTCATGGGCCACAGAACAGAGCTGGGACCACTGTGGGCCCCTCCGGGAGGGCTTCACACAGGTTGCACCCTCCTGCACGTCTCCAGCCCTGCCGGCCTCATGACACTCCACGCCATGTTGCATGGGGCAGAGATACACTTGTCTGTGCTGGAGGCCACGTTCTTCTGGAGGTTTATTTGTTAGAATGGGAAGTGGCTTACCTACCTTGGACAGCAATGGCACATTTTCCCCTTCGTTCTTATATTATTACGCCATGACTTTATTGAACTTGATTTTGTATGATGTCTGCTGGAATTTGGCTGAATTCACTGTTTCTTTATATTTCTTTCTTGTAAGACTTGCCTTTTCCTCTCAATGGGGACCAGATATAAGGCTTCCCTTGTGCCTCCCTCCTCACCACGTCACACTAAGGGGACCCTGGACACGGTGACAAACCTGTACCTCAGAGGAGTTAAATGTCAGTTAAATGTTTTGTTGATTTCTCCCTTTGTTTTTTCCCTCCCTCTGTCCTTTCCTCCCCCTCCCCCCTTTTTTTGTGTGTGTGTGTTACTGGGGATGGAGCCCAGGGGCATTCTACCTCCAAGCTACACCCCCTGCCCTATTTTTTATTGTTTATTTTCAAACAGGGTCTCAGTGAGTTGCAAAGGGCCTCAGTAAGTAGCTGAGGCTGTCCGCGAACCATGATCCTCCTGTCTCAGCCTCCTGAATATTGGGATTACAAGCGTGTGCCACCACGCCTGGCTTTTCTTTCCTTCCCACTTTACTGAATACCTGGCTGGTGTAAGATAGGGCATTGAATATTGTGGAACAAGATGAAGAATTGGAAACACCGTGTTTACAGATTCAGAATGGTCAAATACTGACAACTCCCTATCATTCACCTTCTGATGAGTTTGTGTGTTAACATTACCCCTGTGTTCTTATTTTTATACCTGCCCTCCACTTTCATTTAATTGGGGAATTCTCAGCTGTGTGAAAACCCAGAAGTCACCTCAACTGGTTGTGGGGATGAGGAAGAGATAACTAATTAATGCAATGCACAGTCGTCCTCAAGTTAATCATCATCTTCTGGGGAGAGGTGAGGCCGCAGGAGGAGACGGTCACACCCGGAGCCAAGAATGCACAGTAGCAGGGAGCTGCGTCCGCTCAGAGGGCGGCGCGTGACCCGGGGTCTGGGATTGGAGATGTTCTGTGGGGGTTTGGGCTCCGCTCATTTCCTGAACCCGAGAGGCCATCCTTCTACCCCTGCCAGTGTGCATTATACTTGCTGTCCACAGGCAACTGTTAATAGCTCTCTTTCACTGTTGTGTGTCTGGCCAGGAAAATAAATGGCTGAGCTGCCCTTCTTCAGCCCCAGCCTTGGCCTGCATCTGCCCACACGTCTCCCCCGTACAGAGCCCTGTGCGCCACGCACGCCCAGTTGAACCAGGAGTTACGGTATGCACATCAACGATCCCTTGGTCCCGCTCCATAGGGATGAATGACGGCGGGGTTGTGCAGCAAAAAGGACGGCCTAGCCCTGTGCAGCGGGGAAGGAGAGGCTTGGGGCTCAGCGGTGGGCCGTGGTCTCATCGCCACACGTAAAACGTGAATAATTTCCATGAAATAATTTCCACTTTCATTTAATCACACCAAGAGATTGCTCAAGAAAACTCTGGGGATATCCCAATCTCAGGGTAAAAAGGTGAGACAAAAAGCTTACATTTTAGTGTGTGATTAGTACTTAGTAGGACGTACGTGGTAGTACTAAGTAGTACTTAGTGGCCAACTGGATGAATTGATACATGGCAGAATTTACACCGGCTCTTTCTGGATGTCCCCTCACCCCTACATACCCAGGCCATGCTGTTAGTTGTGCCAACATATAAAGGACTGTGCAGTATTCTGACCCACTTCCAGATGTTGAAGTCTGAGGAAATCCTGTCATCAAATAGCACTGTGCTGTGACAGCCAGCACCTTGCTCTTTGAAGCGCAGGCTCAGTACTTCCCAGAACGATTAATTGGAACGATGGCTTAAAAGTTGATAAAAATCCTAGAAATTCAAGTAGGGAGTGTTAATGTGATAATTAAACCTACTAATTAAGAATGTTTCAGAACTGGTGTTTCAATTCTTAGTCCCAAAGATGGAAAGATGACGGACAGAGAGGAATACGAGGGGCCTGGTGGCCTCGTTATTAGGTCACATGTGGGGACAGCGGGAGCTCGAGGCATAGCTTCAGAAGATGTCTCATGGTCTCCTCGGCCCGGGTCTCCTTCAGCCATTATCTGTTAGGTGTGGAGCGTCCCCTGAAGGGCTCATGTTTGAATGTTCAGGATTAGAGCAGTTAAGTCACAAGGGTTGTAATCTCATTATGTGAATCTATCGTGCCAGGTTTCCTGGGCAGTAACCAGATGGGCGGCTGTGGCTGGAGATGGCTGGTGTCTGGTGCTGGGTCTTATGGAATATGCGTTTGTCTTTGAAGCCCTTGTTCCTCTCTCTTGTCCAGGCCTCCATGATGTGAGAGCAGGCCCATGCTTGCTCCCTGTCTCTGCTTCCTGTGCCGCATCCTAGCGCCGCAGACTCACGTGGACTGACCCCCAAATCTCCGAAGAAACTGTGAGCAAACACCTCTTTCTTTCTCTAAGTTGTATTTGGATTTTAGCAACCAGCGTGTTGACTGAGACAGCCATCTTTGGCCAAGAGGATGTGCAGAAGCCAGAGGCCCTTGACAACAAGCTCAGGACTGTATTCACACATCCTGAATTGTCCCGGGGAATGGGCGATGGGGTCAGCCACCTTTCTCAATGAAGGGGTGGTTTGCCTGCAGCCTTTGTGGTCTGTCTCGCTGCCCCACCTCTTCCTTGGCAGCATGGAACCGCAATCAACAAGTAGACCAATGAGCAGCTGAGTTCCAATATGGCTTCATTTGCATAAAGAGGCGGGGCCGAGTTGCTGGCTCCTGAACTAAATGGATGGCTCCTGCTGACTGAGAAGTCGAAAGGTGCCGTAAATGCTGTTTATGCAAAACTTCTCCTGTCCTCTTACAATCCTCTTACAATCCTGTCACGGGTCTTACTGAAAAATTGGCCATGGTTATCAGTAGTGGTAGAACTGCTGCTCAGACCTGGACATGATGCTTCCTCTACTGAGCCCTTGGAGCTGCCATGTTCTATCAGGTGGTCCAAGAAGCTCAGTGCAGCCCAGGGCACCTGGCTCCTTTTCACTTGTCACTGTTTACTGGCTAAGGATGTTTGCAAGATAAGTATTATCGTGCTTTCCTTTTTGGGGGGTCATAAAGCAATGGGTGTGGTGACCTTGTTTCTCTAAGGATTCCTCCACACTTGGCATGAGGAGGGGCACTCATGTTCATTGCATGCCGGGCTTTGCCATTCCCTAAGCTGGTAACTACTGCTGCTAACTCACTGGCATGCACGAAACCTCCCTGAACCCTGCTGTTCAGGAGGGAACAGGATCAGGAGGCTACGTGGTACTTTCAAAGTCCCGTTCTCAGTAAGCGTCACAGGTAGAGATTCATGAGAGTGGTAGAAAAGGGTGACTGTGGGACGCAGCCCATCTCAGTAGCTGTAACACGAAAATAATCTACCGAGAAGGCAGATCCTTGACAAGAAAAAAAAAAAAAAAAAAAAGCAGCAAAGATTCATACCAACGAAAACAAAAACAGAAAAAAGAACCACAGAGGAATAATACCTAGTAGTCAGAATGCAAGATCGAACCCCAAGAAATCCTGGCAAGAAAACTAAGGACTTGAGGTGAATAAGTGGCCACAGAGATTCAGCCCAAGGCTGGTGCATCTCGGGGGGGTGTTTGGGCCAGGCCTCCCCAAGGCAGTGTTTGTGGAGAGTTTAACCAGAGCTGGATGGAAACTGTGGGTGTATGTTGGTGAAGACTGCATGACATTTCCATTTGACCCACACTGTCCATGTCTCAGTGACCTTGATCACCATTAGAACTGGAATTGTTATTCTGATATCACTCAGAACCAGTGATTCCTAGTGAGTTCTCCACCATGACACTGGGAAGCTCTGGGGCAAACACCACCACTGGGGGACAAGTGACACCTTCATTTGCATATCAGTTACCAGAGGAAAAACTATAAAAGCAAAAAACTGGGCATGGTGGCCCACACTTGTAACCCCTAATACTTGGAAGGCTGAGACAGGAGGATGGCAGGTTTGCAGCCAGCCTCAGCAACTTAATGAGGCTTTCTGCAAATTAGTGAGACCCTGTTTCAAAATAAAAAATAAAATAGGGCTGGGGGTATAGCTCAGAGGTAGAATGCCCCTGGGTTAAATCCCAGCAGCAAAAAAAAAAAAAAAAAAAAAAAAAAATTACCAATGAGTAGAACATTCTTGAGATTTCCCTTAGAGGCAGCAGGTGCTGGCCACGCCCTGTGGTCTCCACACCATCCTCCCCGTCACGAGTTTCTGGCCCACACAGTGCAGGGCGGATCAGCTACAGTGAAGCTCGGAGGCTCCGCCTGGTGCAGACTGTAGGGGACTGGGCTCCCCAGGGGAGGGATGACTCAGCAATTTGCATGGGTCCTTGAAACTGGAAGGAGTCCCAGGAAACTGAGAAGTCCCCTCCCTCATGGATCTCCCTAGCCACGTGCATCTGTCTCCCTGTGCCCCCAGGGGGATCGCACTGCCACTCCAGACAGGCATCAGCTTTTGGGGACAGCTGTGATTGCTAAAGAGCTTTGTCATTTTTGATGAGCTACGGAACCAAAATCTGTTTCTGTGATCTCCTCGCTTACTTTTCTCACTCCACCGAGGCGCTCACAGCTCTGACTTCAGCACCCTTGCTCCAGCGCCCATGAAGTGCCAGCCTTCCTCAGTGGCTCCGTGACAAGGTGGATCAGGAAAGGAGGAGGAGCATCCTGCGGCCTGTCTATGCACTCCTCCACCTGTGTTGCCCTTCTTAGACTTGGGTCTTGGGTTATTTCAGCCCAACACACACAAGCTCTGAACGTCTTCTGTCACAGAACCCTCTGAGGCCTGTCTCTGAGCTGCATTTCCCCAGGGCCCCACCGTCTGCACAGCTCAGTGCGATGTGCAGCCATGATGCTGTGGGACCCCTCCCCAACAAGCGTTTGTGTTAATGCAGCCACTACCTTCTCAAGACAAGGAGAACTCATGCAGGTGTTCCCAACACTGGGGTGCCACGTGGGGAGTTTGTGTAGGACCCATTTGGTCTTTGGTCCAGCAGCTTTAACCCTGCAGCTAGGAACCACAGCCTCCCTGTGTGGGACACTGCTGCCTGACACATTGTGGGTCACATGGTTCCTAATGTCTCCTGGGTCACAGAACTCAGCTGGCCCTGGACGACAGGTTGGGGACAGCTCTACAAACACCTGTATGCCATTTCTTCTCCAGGTGTGATATTGGGGGTGAGGGCACTGCTGGGCATGATGGAGGGGCCTAGGAAGACTCCTCAAGGTGGGAAGCACTCAAGAAAACCTTCCAGGAGGAGCAGAAACCACATGTGCGCAAGCCGGAGGGACCAGGACAAGAAGATGATTCTGATTCCATGAAGCCACAGAACATCACATTAGCAAGTGCTGAGCCCTCATTCCTAGGGGACCACAGAGTGGTGTGTCAGTCGGCGTTTCCATCACCGTGACCACAGTACTGACAAGCACAGTTTAGAGGGGAAAGGCTTGCTGGATCGCAGTTTTAGAGATTTCAAAGATGTCAGTTCACAGTTGGTCAGCTCCAAGGTAGAAACCGCTCAACAGCCACTCTTGCCTCATGGTGGCCAGAAAGTAGGGTGGTAGGGGGAGAGAGAGAAAGAGAGAGAGAGAGAGAGAGAGAGAGAGAGAGAGAGAGAGAGAGAAAGAAGAAGAAGAAGAAGAAGGAGGAGGAGGAGGAGGAGGAGGAGGAGGAGGAGGAGGAGGAGGAGGAGGAGGAGGAAAGAAAAGGAAGAAGAGGAAAAGAGGGGAAAGAAAGAGGGAGAGGGAGGAGAGGGGTTTTCATGGGTAGACACAATCATGCAGAAGGCCACACCCTGGTGACCCACCTCCTCAGCCCTGTCCCACCTCATAACCTGGAGCACTAGCAACATGTGAGTGTTTATGGGGGATACTCTGTATCTAAACCATGACAGGCAGCTTATTGGTCAGGGGATTCCAGGGAAACAACCAATAGAATATGCGTATAGATTTATAAATGGTCCTTGACTTACAATGGCTCAACAAGGATTGTTTCACTTTGCAAGGGTGTCAAAGCACACCCATCCCGCCAGTTGGTTGCTCGCTTTCAGTACGATATTTAAAAAAATTACATGAGACATTCAACACTGTATTATAGAATTGTCTTTGTGTTGAATAATTTTGCCCAATGGTGGGCTACAGGCATGTCCTTAGCACGATCAAGGTCGGCTGGGCTATGTTGATGAGGAGGCCAGGTATATTAAATACATTTTCAACTTATAATATTTTCAACTTCTGATTGGCTTGTTGGAAAATAGCTCCATCACAAATGGAGGACTCTGTATATAGAAAGAGTTTGTTGTTGTAGGCAATTGGCCCCTGTGGTCTCGGGCTGGCAGAGCAGCCCGTGCTGCTGTTAAAGTCTCAAGTTGTCTGCTATATAATGCATCTGTTCCAGAGACCCCAGGCTTTGTTCTCTTTGGGCCTCCAACTGTTCCAGGGATTGCATATGAAACTCAGGGTGGAGTTTGATCCCCTCCATGAGGTGTGGAGAGGGTGGGAATTGAATCTGACTGTGGTGTTTAGACATGGAGCCCTTGGGAGGTGTTTAAGGTTAGATAAGGTCCTCAGAGTGGCGCTTCCATCATAGAATCCTGGTGGCCTAAAAGAAAAGGGAAGAGAGACCAGAACAGACACACATCCAACCTCCGCTTCTCTTGCCAAGCTTGCCTTGAGCCACCTCGGAGTTCTGGAAGTCACAACCAAAGGCGGCCCCTTGGCCTTCCACCTCCAGACCAGGAGCCAAAGTAAGTCTTTCTTCTTTCCAAAGTGGCCCAGTCTGTGGTATTGTGTTGTTAGGAACAGAAAAAGGACTGAGGTGAACTGATTGGATAAGGCCAACCCCAATCAGGGAGAGTGTCCTGACTGAATTAAATGTTGATGTAATCACAGACCCTCATAGAAACATTTTGTCCAGATATCTTGGGCACAGTGGTTCAGCTGAGTTGACTCGTAAAAGTCACCACCAGGGTTAGATCCCCGCCACCTTCCACAGCCACGTTTCCATCAGCCAGTCAATAGACAACTTTGTTTAATGTGGGTTTCTGCTGGAAGGCGTCAGATTTAGTGCCTACCGGTCATCTGTTGCTGGAGCTCTTGGCTCGCAATGCTGAACGAGCCTTCCACAAACGTTTCTCCAGGAGACATCTCCTACTTCTGCTCACAGGAGCCCCACGCAGCATGTGAGCATGTCTGACCATTTTAACTAGTGGAATCACCCACTAAAAGCACACAGATGTGAAGAATGCAGTACTCACTGGACAGGACCTGAGGCAAGGAGCCGAGCACCTCTGTCCCCTCTGCCAGGAAGCTCCACCTTGGTGACTCTCAGGGTTCGCTGCTCCGTGCTTGAGAGACGCACATGGGTTCTAGCAGGAGGGTGGTGTCATAGATAGAAAATGTCCACGGAAGAGCCCCTTTGTTAATGTTTGGAGGCGATGGAGTCATGAGGGCTGTAACCTAATCCATTTTAATGGATCTACCTGGGTGGTGGCCAGGGCTGGTAAGGTGTATCTGGAAGTGAGTCCCTGGGGTGCAGCAGCCGTGTGGATTCTATGGTTCCTTCTTCACTGGCTCCTCTTCTGACCTCCATGATTTGAGGAGCACAGTCCATGTGCTCTCTCTCTGTCTACCTCCTGCCGCCATGTGCTGAGATCCACAGTTCCCAGCCTCACCCGGTCTGAGCCCAAACCACAGAAAGTAAATCTTCTTTTCTCCAAATTACATGGCCAGGTCTTTAGATATGGCTGTGAGGACACTGAGCAGAAACGATGGATTAGAGACTGAACCTGGGAGTCACCAGGCCCTGCCTGCAGGATGGTGGGACCGTGAGCTCTGTGGTAGGTGTGATTGTGGGAACAGAGCGGAGGCCTGATGTGAAAGGGCTTTCCTCATGAGTCTCGACTAGGGCTTGGCCTTTTCCACTAACGAGCTTTTATTTATTATTATTATTATTATTATTATTATTATTATTATTATTATTACATATATATATTTTTTTGCTGGTACTGGGGTTCCTGGAAGCTCTTCTACCTCCGGGCTACACTTCCAGACCTATTTTATATTTTATTTGGAAACAGGGTCTCTTACCTGCTTCGAACCTGCACAATCCTCCTGTCTCTGCCTCCCAAGCATGGGGATTACAAGCGTGTGCCACCACGCCCGGCTCCACTAATGAGCTTTTAACCGTGAGTGGAATTGGACTTCCATTTTATGTTTGTGGTTGTTGGGCACAGACCGGATACTGGAGCTGGGGATAGCCATACAAGATGGGGACTCTACACTAGCCTGTGACAGAGGGTTGGGAAGAAGGAAGAGGTGGTAAATGGAGACGCTACATGAAGCGAGGTTCGTGGTATCCTCCGCGTTCAGGACTGCAGTACCTGGAACGAAATCTACTTGTGGTCTTCCTGGCTTCTCCTCTAGTAACAGCGATCATGTCTCTAGGGAAACCAGTCAGCCTCACAGATGGCCAGGGTGGTCTGCATCCCCCACGGCCTCCATGCCCTCCCTGCCTGTGGCTGCAGTCTGCAGGTCTCGTCCTGTGTCTACTCACAGGGATGGCTGTATCCATGGCGTCCCCCTCCTTCTGGTCTTGAGTACAATTTTTTTTCAGCCCTGCTGCTCTGCTCTTGCATCTAATAAATAAGATTCCTGGGTTGAGGGAGGGCAGTACCCCGCACTGCTGCTGCCAGCACTTTCTCCTGTGGAGAGGAGGTCAGAGGTCCTGGGACTCTAGCAACCCGCCCAAGGACACAGCAGAGGAGCCCTGTCTACGGGAGACTTTCTGGCGACAGCCCCTGGCCCTTTGCTCCCCTCCGAGCTCTGAGCTGTAGTGCATCTTGGAATGAATGACAGCCAACCCACGGAAACGCCTGGCCCTACCCGCCCTCCAAGGGGCTGGTGAGAGGACCCACCCCTGAACATCTATTTGTCTCTGTCTGCACCCAAGGAGACACGCGTCCTCACCAGGCTCAGCTTGGCGTCTGGAGCCTTTTAGGATTCTGCACCCAGCGGAGCTCCAGCCATGATGTACACCTTAAGTAATGAATTATCCATGATTAATTACAACTAACTAGGCCTCTTTCTTCCCCAGGCACTTGATCTAAATATTTACAAGGAATTCTGATCAGATGCTCGCCGTCCAAATTAATATTGTTTCATCAGAAAATACAAGAGTGTTTTCAACCCAAGTCAGCTGTTGTTTGGAGTCCAATCAACATATTCTGGAACAAACCCTAACAGAAGCTGGGCTGTTCGAAGATGGATGATGTGGCTGGCCAGTCAAGCAGAAGGCAGTGTGAGCTTGGAATGACAGGCTGTCTTCATGGAGTCTCCTGGAGGCTCTGCGATGGCCATCTCCCACCCCACCCTCTGCACCTCCTCAGGGTGGCCTTCAGAGACTCCTTGGACTGTGAGCCTGGATGCTTAGACATGCCTACACTCCCCACCTGCAGGGGACCACTCCAGCCCAGGGCTCGCAGCACTGGCAGGCCCAGAGGTTGGCTTCTGAAATGGTGACCTCAGCAGTCATCCTTAGTGAGTGTTCTTGGGCTTTCTGTGAGTCAGAGAGATAGGCATGTTTAGTTATCACACACCCATGCTCATTCAAACCCTGCTGCTACTGACAAGCGCCCGTGCTTATGCCCGCCTGGGGGCAGATTCTAGAGGGGTCTTTGCAGCTGCAAGCTGCTCAGCTGTCAATGAGGGGACAGACGCCTTCATCCCTGTCTTCCTGCCCAGTGATGATGCGCTTCCTCACCAGGTGGTCTTGGTGACACCAGGCCATCATTTGACATGTATCTGCGTGCAGTTCACCAAGCACGGGAGCCTCATGAACCTGACCCAACCAATCAGAGAGGAGCCGTGCAGCGATGCTAAGGCCATCAGCCTGCTGCCCCAGCGCATGTGGGAGGGTGCCCAGCCCAGAGAGCCCGCTGCACTGGTGGACTGAGAGGCTGCTGAGAGGGGTCGGGATCCGTATCCAGCTTTTCCCTCTCACCAGTTCTGTGATCCTGAGGAAAGCAGAGGCTGCTTCAGGCATGGTTTCCCTGTCTACAAAATAGGATGACAGCAGGTGCCTCCCCGGGCTTGCTTGGTCACCTTGGAGACCAGGGAGGTGAGGCACAGAAGAAAAGGGGTTACTAATGGCCAATAACATCGACACCTTCATGCCCTAACAGAGCAGCTTTAATAAACAGGGACTCCTGCTTGCTTCATATTTCAAACACTAGATGGAAGCTAAATTTCTGCCTTCCCACCTACCCAGCTAAAAACAACTATGCTCACAGTGCCTGACAGTCTTTGACAAAGCTTGGCAGATGCTTTAAAACTATGCCTTGTTCAAGAAACCTTGTTAGGAACAATAAGGAAGATGAAGATGGAGAGGGCTGGGTCTTCTTGTGCACTTGCCTGGGGAGTCTTTCCACACAGTCAGCCTCCACCCAGATCATCCTGCCTTGTCAGGGGGCCTCCTGCCCACTGCCCACAGGAATGACGCTTCTCTCTGCTTCATTTCCTTAAACCCAGGGGCAAGCGTGCAGCCTGGCTCTGATGTTGATGAATACCTGTTTGCAGGCCCAATTAAAAATGGCCGTGACATCCTGAAAACTGGATATAGGCTGGTGGAGCGCGAGCTCCTGACAACTGGAAAGCTTGCTTGGGTTCCAAATCCTGATTGTGGAGCACAGGTGCAAGGCTTGTGCATTTCTTGCAGGAAGCCCTGCAGGGAGCATACGTGTCTCTTTCTTGACAGGTCTGTGTAGCGCACCTTCCAGCTCATGAATCCAGAAATGAACCTCAGGCCGCTCGTTCCCAGCTCCCCCGGCACACACAAGGCTTCTAATTGAGGTGTGCGGTTGTTATTTGATTCTCCGTCTGCAAAGCCTCTGTGGTCTGCAGGGATCCTGAGCATTTATTGAGTACCTGTGGTGTGTCAGACGCATGCTGGGCCACAGGGCAGGCACCGGGAGGAGGGTAATGGTCCCTGTGTTCCAGGAGATGTCAAATGCATGTCATGATGCAAAGAGCGATGTGTCAGTTGGCCCTTGTGAGGCATGATGAGAAAGAGCCAGGGAAGGACCAGGGGCCAGACCCAGTCCCGCTGTTCTGCATGGTAAAGGGTGTGAGGTGAGGTTCAGGTGACCCAGTGGCCATGGTTTTAGAGAGGGGATTTTGGTACGGGAAGGAGCAGGTGGAAAAGGCTGAGGTCTGATCAGAGGAAAGCAACTGCCAGGGTGGCCAAAACTTGCAGAGCAGAGGGGAGGGTTGGAGAGGAAGCTACAGGTGCCTTCTCAGTATCGGGGCGCTCAGGTGGCCACACACAGCATCTGTAACCAGAGTGGCTGGGTTGAATGCAGAAAGCGTGTCTGTGGTTGTGTGTGTGTGTGTGTGTGTGTGTGTGTGTGTGTGTGTGTTGGGGGACTGCCTTGGTCAGCAAAGTCTTTCCATAGGATATAGGTCCAGCTAGACATATAGACATACAAGGATGTTTCATGTTTGCTCTGAGTGGAAGGAAAGAGGGAGGACAGAGAGTTCCAGGGCCCCAAATGGGGCTGACCTCTGCAGAATGGAGAGGAAGCCTGGCCGGGGGCATGGAGGACAGTGGCTGGTGTGTGAAGACGGCTACTCTGCGTGCAGGACTGGCCTCATGGCACCCAGGCCGAGGGAAGGGGGCTCTGCTAGCCCTGCTCTGTGGGCTGCACTCCACCTCCCTTCCTGTGAGCTCAAAAGCACAGGCTTCCTTCCTGGGTGGAGAAGGAGGCGCCAACCTGCCTGCTGTGGAGAGGCCGCCGCCCAGGATCTTCCCTCTGTAACTCTGTGTTGTCTTAACCCATCACTTTGTTTTTTTAGTGACTATTCGTGATGAGGAGTACCACGCAGGGACTTGGTGTCTCAATACATTCCAAGTCAAGGTCACACATGGCATTTTGGACAATTATAGTCTGCCTCAAGGCTACTGATTGATTCCACAGCTTTGATGGGGGATACCAGTCGCCTCCGCATGACGACTGGATGGTGCTCCCAAATACCTCACGAGGTCGTCCTGTGCAGGAGGATGTCTGTTTCTCATAAGCACTATCAATAAGGATTCCCACGAGTTACTCGTCAGATTTGAGTTTTGGTCCCCAGGCAGTTGCCCAGCACATTTTCTGCAGATATCTGCACACCTAGGGGCCTGTTTCTTATTAATGAGGAGTGGCTGGACATTCTCTTCTAACGGTAAATCTTTCAGTAAAACCCCACTGAGTTCATCAATTCCTTCGGTCAGTATCAGGAGTGCCTACTGGGTATCTGTCCTTATTCTCTGGCCAGGAATGAGCTTTCTTATCCTCCCTTGGGCCCAGCATGCTCTGTGCTTCTGTCTGACCCTGAAAGTCCTGCCTAGGGTCTGGTGGGGCCTGCTGTGAGCTGCTCTCTCCCCCTACACACTGAGTTCCTCTCGTCCTCAGCGTATCCAGGAGTGCGCTGTGCCTCCCTCGGAGCCGACCCCAGCCACCCCCATGGCAAGATCTCCTAAGATCTTCCCTTTCTCCATTTATTTCTGATCTGAAAGAAATGAGGTGGAAACTGGGTCATGGTGTAGTTGACAGAAAATGAGTTATCTGTCATGTTCAGACGGGCCATCCTCCAGTTACTTAAGGTATAAGATTCTATCGCGTAAATAAGGTCATCCCCGTGGTGGAGATTATGTGGGCACCCGGGTCAGCAGAGTGAGGCTGCTGGGAAAACTGGTGGTGGGGGTGCGGGGGCTGAGAAGTTGCCAGCAGACACGGAAATGCTCATCGGCACTCCTGCAAACGGCATTTGGAAAACAGATTATGGACCAGGTCATTGCCTGTGGGGTCTGCAAGAACCTGCTAAGCCACCTCCCTGTGCTCCTCTTGCCATGGGGTAGAGTTTCTGCTTATCAAAAGGAAAGTCCTCTGGGTGTGATAGCTCCAGTCCTCTGGGTGTGATAGCTCCGGTGTTGGTCTGAAAGCGGCCAGCCTCGCACAGGCCCAGGCGGGATCGCCTTCCTTCTAACGTTACAAGTTTAGACTCTGGCAGCACGAGCCTGGCAGGCATGAGGCCAGGAGGCTTGTGCCCGCTGCGCCTTGCGATAGCCTTCCGCCTCTGGACAGGAGTCGGATGAGGTGGCCTTGCTCCTGCTAAAACATGTGTGGGGATAAATGAGCCGTTTCAGTGTGCTGTGTGGGCCTTTGACTCTCGTGTTTACCACACCGCCTGAGGGCCCAGGGACCTGACTTGGTGCCATCACATCCAGGGTCCTGGTGTCTACCTTGAAGCTGAGCCTGCAAAGTCGAGAAGGTTTGGGCATCACCTAAGATGGCCAGAGTCCCGCTGCTCCTCTTGGGCAAATGACATCCTCCTGCAGTGGAACCTCATTGCGTTATTTGTGTGCTTTTGGGGGCTCAGTGTGAGTACTGCATAATTTCTTTTTAAAGAAGCTCAGCTTTCTCTTCTTTAGGCCATCCTCTTAGAGAGGAGGTCTTCCTGGGACCTCCCCACCCCCGGCTTCTCTGCTCTCTGTTGTGGGCCTCCTTAGCATCGGACACCACTTATCACTGGCCAGCCCAGTGCGTGCTCAGCGGACTCTAGCCGCAGTCCAGGCTCTGAGAGGACCTGGCTCAGGACAGCTCTGTGCTGCCCAGAGTGTCAGCTCCGTAGACAAGGAAGGCTCAGTGAGTCACACAAGAGGAGTCTGCTGGGTGCCCTGCCCACCCGCCCCGTGTGGATCTCTGCTCTGCCATGCACCGGATTCTGGTTCTGCCTGGGTGATCCAATTTAATCCCGGCCTCCTCGTCTATAAAATGGAGATCACAATTCCTACCTGGCTGGGTTGTCATGGAGACTTAGCTTTCTACTGTCTGTCAATCACAGAGAAGGGTTGGCCGCCAGTATTACTTCCTAAGAGTTGCCTGGGGATATTCTCTGTGCTCTTGCCAGAGCCCAGATGGGAATCAGAACACATTCACCACATACACACACAAATTGAGCCTTGCTTGGGAGGGCCCCTAGGTTTCCAGCATAGTTATTAGTGCTGTGCAATGGATCTGGGTGCACAGTTAGAAGGGGCATGGCTGATTATAATTCAGTGGGCATCCTGAGAAGTGGAGTGTTTTGTAGGTCTGAGGATTGTCAGAAAAAAACCCCACTTCCTCACTATTGTTGAAAATCGTTATAAAACACATACAATTGCTGAAGTAAAAATAGCCAACACAAAGTGGGTGCTTATCATGGGCCAGGCTGAATGCTAGCAGTAAGTGCTGTGGACGCAGTATTTAATTTAGGCTTCGGGGTATTTTTTTCCTCTGCTTTTTCTGCGCAAGAAACTCAAGTACGAAGAGGCCGAGTGGCTTTTCTGACATCTCCTGGGCTACGTCCTGGATCCGGAATCTGTCTGTTCCCAGAACCCTACATTCTTCCTTGCTGTCTGTCTTTTAGGCTGTATAAGAAATACATGGAAACTACTTTTATTCTTAGGGGTTACTTTGATATATTTTCTATTTAATATATTGAAATTTAATTTTGGCATGAAATGAAACAAAACTGCATTTAAAAGCATGTATTTTGGCCCTGGGAATTGAACTCAGGGGCATTCTACCTCCAAGCTATCCCCCAGCCCTTTATTACTATTATCATGATGATTATTATTATTATTATTATTATTATTATTAGTTTTGAAGTAGGGTCTCTCTCAATTGCTGAGTCTCACTAATTGCTGTGGCTGTCTTTGAACCTGAGGTCCTCCTGTCTTAGCCTCTCAAGTCCTGGGATTATAGGTGTGCGCCGCCATGCCAGCCAGCATTTTGAGTTTTTCCCATGTAGACAGTTCTCTCAGTGCCATTTGTTGAGTAAACCTACCCTTCCCCCATTATTTCATGATTGCCCTTTGTTCATATTTAATCCTTAGTTCTATCAGAATCTGTCTCATCACTCTTCTGGATACAACTTCTCATGAACTCATTTCTCCTTTGAAGAGCCACACCCCTTTCATCGCAGTCACGGGGGTGGGGGGTGGGGTGTTCTATGTGAAGATGAATCAGACCAGCTTACAAAAAGACTCAGCTGTGCACTGTTTCTCTGCCCATGACTGCCGAGTTGTGAGGTTCAAGTGTCGCTGGCTGTCTCACTTAAGCCCCCCACGCCCGGCAGAGCCACAGAACACAATGGTGACCCACTGTCCTCAGTTACCCAAAGAGGAACAGAACAGAGGAGAGCGAGCCAGGCTGCATTTGCTCCAAGCCACAGCCCCAGGCAATGGCGCCTTCTTATCTACTCTTGAAAATCAGTGGTTTCCTCTCCTGCTTTAACAGACCTGCACAGCTCTACTCCCCCAAAGAATCACAACTTTCCTCTGCGCTATCGCATCTCTGAGCTGTGCAAACTAAACTTCCGTCACTCTCACGTCTAGATCCATTCGCAGCTGCCTGTCTCCCTCCTCAGGATTCCACACACCGACTCTTCTCCATTGCCAGAGCCACCTCTTGGTGCAAACCACCACCCCTGACTTGAGGGGGCCCGAAGCCCCTGGGACAGCCCCTCTCCCTGAGTGCCTGCTCCAGCCTCCCCCATGGGCGGGCTCTGGAGCCTCAGCCAGGCCTGTTGCTCTTCCGCCAAAAGTGCTTCCGGGCTCTCACCCACCTTCAGCAAGACCCAGAGTCTTCTTCCAATGTGCAACTTGGGTCATTTCCTACTTTTTAGGGTTTCAGTCATTCCCCTTAAAGGCCCTGACACTGGCCGCCCCTCTGGCCAGGGCCTAGCGGACCCGGGTGTCAGACAGTAGCTCAGGGGAGACGGTGGCTCAGGGGAGAGGCCTTCTCTGCCTGCCCAGCCGCTGTCAGCCACAGCCCCTACACTTCTGGCCAGCTGCGACTCAAGCTGAAGGGAAGGGCTTGTTCCTGCCCCCTACCTAGTCCTGCCCTGGCTCTGTGGTCACCCCCGGGATGGCAGACCCTGGTCTCATTCACCAGTGTATTCTTGTTCCTGGCAGCTGGGCTGCGCTGGTGCCTGACATGTGGTCAGAAACATTAGGTGGGAATGGAGTGAGAGGGTGCTGCTCTCTACCAGGAGCTGCCAGGTTGTGCAACCAGAGCCCGCGGGGGACACGTCTTCTCCGTGTCTCCTTGACAGCTCACCTGCACCCGGGAGCCGGTGAGGAGAGGCACACCCAGGCACCCGCAGGCCAGAGCAGGGTCTGTGTGCAGCTGAGCAGATCCGGGTCAGCCCTTCTGGCCACCTTCCTGGCCACCTGAGAGGGGCGGAGCTCTCAGGATCTGCTGGAGAGATCTCCCCAAGCTTCTGCTGGGAAGTGCCCTGGGGCAGGGCGTGTGATTTGGACAGACAAAGATGGTGTGGGTTTTCTTCTCAATACCTGCCCCAGCCCCACGTATTCTGGTCATGTTCTGCAGGCTTCTGAGAAAGGGTAATGCAGTCAAACGAGTTCCTCGTGGCTTCCGGGTGATTTTGGGGTCCCCAAACTGAATTATTGAATATGATCATCTGATGGCCGGGGAGCTTTAGGGACACAGTTACGTTGGAACCCGAGGCCTCGCTGGCCGGCAAAGCATCACTAAAACGTTCTGCTTGTTGGGTTTTCTTCTTCGAGGCCCCAGGAATGAAGAAAACACTTCATCAGAATCATTAAAAAATCTTTATTCCCAGACACTCACTTTTCCACAAATAGACTGTATTCAAAGTCGCTCCCATCCTCTCTCCCACCCCACGCTGCAATGATGTGCTTGGCCCCACGCTGGAGGCGCTGAAGATCCAGACAGAGAGGATGAATAGAGGACCACCTTATCAAGGTGCAGTGTGAGAAATGGGGGCAGGAGGAGGTCAGACCAGCCAGTGGGAAGAGAAGTGGGTAGATTTTAGTCAGGGAGGGGCAGGTTTGTGAAGGATGCTGTAAGCAGAGAGCAGGAATGAAGGTATCTCAGAATCGGGAGCAGAAAGAGGGTGGCTTGAGGGTAGGATGTGAAAACGCCAGGAGACGAGCACCTCCCATTGGACAGTCGGCTCCACTGCATGAGCCAGTAGGAGTTGGCCGAGGGGTGGACATCCTAGGCGCCGACCTTGAGCGCTTGTTTGGGTGTCTGATGGGTGAGGAGACAGACGGGACAGTGCTAATGCTCAGGGGCGGTTCCTCTCCTAAGCACCCCAGTGTGCCGTGGACTACCTCCTTCACAGCCAAGAGAACAGACGCAAGGTCACATGGTTAAGGGACTTAGAGCCTGACACCCCGAGTCCCGTCTCCAGGGCCTCTGTATTGAGGAGGCCCTCGTGCCTCTGCCAACAGGGGCCATGGAAGCTTTCACGAAGGAGCAGGGCCACACGAGCCACTGTTCATTTTTCCCTGTTCATCAACAAGGCGCTACCCACCTGCTACAGGCCACTTTGTGCTAAGGTTTTTCTGAGGAGATGCGAGGGGCCTGGAGAGCCCCGAGAGGGCTTGAGGGTAGGGAAGAGACTTCCAGGCAGGAGAGAAGAGATGCACAAGGACCCAGGGTACGCAGGGCCGGACTGGCGGAGTCCTGAGGGAGGCCCGGGCCAGGGCGGCCAGCGGTCCTGACCTTGCTGTGAGGCTGCCCTGTCCTGCCGGGGATCCCAGAGGAAGACTGCACAGGCCCGCAGAGCCTCTTCAGGCCTTTGGTCTCTGTGACCTTTGTACTTTCTCTCCAGACAGCTGGTTCTGGCTACAGCTAGTTTGAAGCCTGGCCTGGGCTCCTGGGATTGCTGTTCCTGCTGTGCTGCAAAATAGTCACCCTTGACTGTCTACCCTTGGGGAGCCTAGGTGTGCATTGCATCGCTGTCCAGTGGCCTGCGGCTGCCGGCCTCATCCAGGTATCCTGTGCTTGGGTGCTTGGCTTCCCTCTCCTGCGCCAATGCCCGGCTCCTCTGGAGCACTTCCTTGATGGGACACTTACAAGACCCTTCCCTTCAGGCACAGCTTCCAGAGATGTCTCCAATGGGCACATGAAAGCCAGGGAGAAAAAACAGGCTAGATAGCTGGGCGTGGTGGCACATGCTTATAATCCCAGCATTCAGGAGGATCACAGTTGGAGGGCAGCTTCACCTATTTAGTGAGGCCCTCTGCAACTCAGTGAGACTCTGTTTCAAAATAAAGAATAAAAAAGTAGGGCTGGGGGGTGTAGCTTGGAGGTAGAATGTTCCTGGCTTCCATCCCCAGTACCGGAAAAAAAAAATAATTTGGCAACTAAAATCTGAAGAATAAAATATAGGGCTGGGGGTATCGCTTAGAGGTAGAATGCCCCTGGGTTCCATCCCAAGTACCGCCAAAAAAAAAAAAAACAACCTACCCCCTGGGGGGGTGAATCATTACTGCTTGCATTCCTTCTGTGAGCACCAGCAGTAGAGTCCCGCCCCTGCTGCACAGGAGGCTCCTGCACCATCCAAGCTAAGCCCAGCATGAAGGAAAGGGCCTTCTGAGGGCAGGACAGTGTGGGGCACGCCGCGTCCCGAGCCCCTCAGGTTGCCCAGTACTGAAACTTTGCAAGTAAAATCTTGTGATGAGTATTACATTCTTATCAATCAGCTATAGGGGTAAGAATTGGATATTCATTAATTCACATAATTGGTCAATTGAATCTTCCCAAACGTGCTTGGCCGGGGGGTCCTGCATTCATGCAACCTTTCGTGGTGGCCAGGGGGCTGGACTCACAGAGGGCTGGGCTCACAGGTGGGTGGCCCCTCCCTAGTGGGCCCTGAGGAGACCTCAGAGCCCCAGCTCAAGGGCCACACAGGAACCTTCAAAGCATTCTCAGGAGGCGAAGGCATTTTTAGCAAGAGAAGCACGACAAATCTATTTTCCATTAAACAAGTGAGCTGTGTAATTATTACATATTATAATTTTTTTCAGCAGGACAGGCGTAGCTGGAAATTAAGCAGATTCTACGAACAACCGGACCTAATGAATCCTGCAACGATTGAGCCGTAAGTGGCCGCGTCTCGAGTTGCAGCTCATCTCGTGTTAGCCGGTGAACTGTGCTCGGATATTAATTATGGAATCATGGGTGGAAGGCAGGCAGAGGAGTACCCGGGCCTCCGGGTCAGCAGAGGCAGCACTCCTGGGCTCTGAGCGCGACACCTGGGGGCTGCAGAGAGACGGGGTGGGCGGAAGGTGCTGTTGATCGGAGCTTGGGGCTGGCTACCGCTGGGGAAGTGCCAGGCCCCGTCCTCGCCAGGGAGGGAGGCGGCGTCGGTACACACCCGCTAATGGACTGAGGGCAGCGCCTACTTCTCCTGCGGCTGGTGATGGACGTGATTCGTCCTCTTGTCTCTGTGAGGAGACAGAAAGCAAGGGCGCCTGTGGAGTGATCCAACAGTCGTGTGGCCATGCTGCCCAGAGGCAGAGGAATTCCTCTGAAAGATGCAGAAAGGGGACAGCAGCTTCTGATCTTAGGGAGTGTACAAGCCAGCGGGGCACAGACACGAGAAGAGAGCCTCCGGTGGGGTGGCAGGCAGGGGTTGGGCAGAGCATCGCGGTGGCAGGTGTAGGCTCTGAATGGCCGTGGCTGAGCTGACTGCTTCCCTGAGGCACGGCTGCGGTTGTCTGGAACTGGCCAGCGGCGCGGCTCTTGCCCCCCCTTTAGTTCTCGCTCGCCCCTCAGTCCAGTGGCTGGATCCTTGCCTTTGTTCAGAGCGCAAGACACTCGAGAGGTAGGGCTGAAGGCAGAACAGACTTAGCCCCTGTCCCGGAGGTGGTCCTGGAAGCAGAGCCCAAGCAGCTGGAGGCAGTGAGTCAGGTGGACTCTGGCTGGGGATCGGTGCGTGTAGGAGACCTCGGCAGGGAACCTGGTCTACACTCTCGCTGGCTCCAGGGACGCTTCCTGGAGGTGGGAGCCAGGAGGGTGTGCAGTCCAGGAGGTGGCCACTGGGGAAAGGAGGGCGGGGAGGCAGCAGAGTGTCCAGGCACGGGTGCTTGTGCTGGCGGGAGGGCCTGGGAACCCGTGGCTCCTTCCTGCTAGGTTTGGCCATCAGGATGGGCGTGGCAGGTGATGCTCCATGGCCGGGGAGGCATCTGCTCATAGATGGCTCTGTAAGCCATGAGAAGGTTTTGTGCTGCTCGCAAAAGGACAGGTGCCAATATTTTGCTAAAAGGACACAATCTGGAGAGATGGAGGTGTTGGCAGACTCTGGCTACAACAGGGAGAGTGGAGCTGAGCAGGTCAGGTCTGGGAGTTGGGGGCACAGGTGGCTTGGAGGTCCAAGTGAGAGTGACGGGCGTCTGGAGCGGCGGCGGGTTTACAAAGATGAGGAAAGGGAGCGAAGACTTCCAGGAAGTAAAGCCGCTGGGCTGGAGACTTGCTGCGCTGGCAGCGGAGGAGCTGAGAGGAGCCGAGGCAATGGAGTTGGCTCCAGGTTGGAGCTTAGTGACTGGAACACCGGGAGAGGAACTGCTCCGGGGGAGGTGATGCGTTCGGGCTTTGGGCGTGATTCTTGTGTGCTGGGGGATGCGCAGCTGGGCCTTCTCATAGGCAGGGCCCGCTGCCTTCCAATTGTCGGAGAGGGCAGGGGCAATCTCTAGGTCAGGGGGCACTAGCCGGGCAGGGGCCAGGGGCACGTGCATGCTGAGCACCCTAGAGTGTGCACGGTGGCCTCAGGACAAAGTAAGAGTGAGAGAGAAGAACTCACAGCAAGGACTAGACACGGCCATCAGGGCAGGGTGTGATGGGCAGGGGCTTGTGCAGTAAACCCATGGGAGCTGGCACCAGAGGGCGAGGGGAGGGGTCAGAGGCTGAACAGGGCCCAGCAGCATGGATACCTGATGTCCCCATGGCCCCATCAGACCACGATGGTGCTTGCTGGTTTTCCAAAAGCCATTTCACCTCCTCATTTGTCCTCTATCTTAGTGACCCCAAATATGCCCCTTTTACTCTCACCACTGAGCTGCCTCACCCATCCACCTGGGCAAGGAGTAGCAAGGGCGGCCCCTCAATTATCTTTGCTACAGGAGTTTCTGCTGGGAAGACCGAGAAAAGAAAAAGCAGGACTATCCCAGGGTGTCTCGGGCGTCGTCTGTCAGATGCTAAGTCAGCATTTTGCAGATGCCGTTCACTGTGATCACCCCTTCTTAGGAATAATAGCTCACTGGCAGAGGTGGTTCACACAGGGGCTGTTCAGCTCCAGTGCCCTTGTTCTCCATACTACACCCCACCGTCCCCCCACAGAATGAAGTAGCCATAAACCCGGGTGGCGGTGTGTGCTAAGCATCCCCATCGGGACTCCACAGGACTTATTAATACTGGATCACAAAATGCTTGAGTTCATGAACAAATGAAGTGATTTTGGAGCTGGGCAGCCTGGCCTTGTAGCTCAGCAACGGTTCGGAATGACCGAGGTGACTTCCTTCACATAATACCTGCTGACATTTGCAGAGCCGTTGCGATCCACAAAGGGCTGTCACTTAGGAGACAGCAGCCCTCAGTGGCCCTGCGTGGTGAGTGGGTGGTTCTGAGAGGCCGAGGGGCTCGCTCAAGCTCTCCTTGGCGCAGGCGCCCTGCTCAGACGTGCACCCAGGCTCCTCACCTGAGGCCGGTGGTCCCTTCAGGATGCTTTGCGTTCGGGGCAAAGCAAGATGGAGCTGAGACCATGAGGAGCCGCAGACACTGGCCTGTAAGTGCCTGGAGAGCGGTGTTCACAGGCAGACTCCAACTTCCAGGTCTCTTCTTGGGTTTCTCTGTTTACAGTACCTCCTTTGTGAGCATCGGCTAGATGGCGTCCAGGCAAACTCAAAGAGCCACAAGAAAGCCGCTCCTGCAGGTTAATTAGTCTCCACGTATATGCCTCACCTCAGAAAGCTGTACAGCTATTCTCTGATCTTGTACTTCCAGTCTCCAAAGCCTGCCCACATCTCGTCTTTCTTATGTCTTTTCTCCCCCTGCCTTACTCCCTGGAGCAGAACCTGGAAGGCTCGATAATGGCATGCGTGTATGCCTTGGACCCCAGAGGTTTCCATGTTCATTCTCAGAATAAGAGCTGCTAGGAAACAGAGCAACATCATTTCTCCTGGTCACCCACGGGCCCAGAGTGCACGGTGATGTCATAAAGACCTGTTTAAGAGGGCATAGTAAACACTCATAGGAAAGAAGAGGAGGATTTTGCAAAATAAATAAAAATGCATTACTAGGCACGATGCCCTGACTACCTCCCAAGCCAAGGAGGTAGGCAAGTAGTTTATTCGATTATATGTTCATTTTATCCTGAGGTCCTTATGGAGCTAGTACCTTGGGGCAGACACATGCATATGTTTCTTTCAGGAGTATGAGGCCTGTGCCTAGCCCTCAGGAGTCTGATAGTTCATTTCAGAGCTACGATGCATCATGTATTTGGAGAGCCCAGACATTCAGTGAGGTCAGCTCAGTAAAGTGTGTTCACTGCTATAATCCAAAGCGTCTTTACGCCTGTGATCCAAAGACCTGCCCACGTGCCTGAGAGGAAGGAAGCTGTGTCTGCTCATGGTCTTTACAAGTTCTAGGTTCAGTCCGTTGAGGTTGGTGTCTGGATTTCGGGACATGGTGGCTGGAAGTGGAGAGGACAGTGTGTGGGCTCTGCTCCTCATGTCATGGAGGCCAGAAGCAAGAAAGAGCAATCCAGGGAAGGAAGAGCCATATAGAATCCCCAAGCCCACAGCCCTAGGGCCACCTTCCGTAGCCACACCCTGTTGGCCCAGGCTACTGCACAGATATCCGCTGCTGAGATTACAATCATGCCTGCTTCCAACATTGCCACCTGTCTCTGTGAGGGCTGGAGGGTGCCCGAATCCAAACCATTACACTCTGCCCCCAACCCCCAAACTTCAGCAACTCACCTCACAATGCAAGAGCTCCAAGGAGTCCCTCTCCAAGAGCTCCAAAGAGTCCCTCTCCAAGAGCTCCAAAGAGTCCCTCTCCAAGAGTTCCAAAAGTCTTAACAGTTCCAGCACCACTCAAAAGTCCCAAAGTCCAAAGTCTCCTCTGAGACTCAGAGTGAACTCTGTGAGTACCTGTAAAAGAAAATAAAGATAAAAATTAAAGCAAATTACATGCATCCAATAGACAGTGGGTGGCAAAGGGTAAACATTTGCATTTCAAAGGGGAAGAGTAGGGCTATAGAAAGAAAGAATGGGGAGCCACCTGGTACAGCTTGTAATCCCAGCACTTGGGAGGCTGAGACTGGAGGATCGCAGTTCCTGGACAGCCTCAGGTACCAAAACAGCATCAAAAGAAATCCATAGGGGCAAGCATTTGACCCGCAGCCCTGCCTCTGGCACAGGGCACTGGGCAGTAAGATGTGCCCTGGGGGCCCAGGCAGGCCCGCCCATCGCCCAGCTAGTTGCAGTGGTGGTGTGCCGGCTCTTCCCGCCTGGCTCCATGGCTCACAGCCAGCTGCCTTTCCTCCTGGCCATTCCAGGTTCCTGGTGTTTCTAAATCTCGAGGTTTTATTTGTAATCTTGAATTCACCCTCACAGGTTCACAAAGTGCCCAACGTGGGCCTGCTGGCAGGGGCTCCACCCTGCCACACACTGTCAGGTTTTCCAAGCCTTCCTCCGAAATCTGGGGAGAAGTCTCCGTCACCTCTTGTTTATAGCAGAGCCAGTATTACGTGATGACCATCAGTAGGAAAGGTAGTCAGGAACTTTGCGATCACAGCCACTGGACCCACTCCATCCATGCCACAGCTGGTCCTTTGTCCATCAGGCCGCCACTGGACCCACTCCCTCTGCCACCTCTACCCTGGCCACCATGTCAACCTCCTTTCAGCCACCCATCTAACTTCCATCCACAACATCATCTGTCTGGGCCCCAGATTTACATAAACCTTCCTGGCCAAAGTGCAAATCTCTCTGCTTTAGTTTCTGCTCCCAAAATTTGGTATATATACAATTCTCTGAACACGGACATCAATATCCATAAGGCAGTTTGGATATGTTTTTGTTTTGAGATTTTTTCTGCCAGTTTATTAATCACACCATTGTCTTTAAACTGGGCCTCACACAAAATTTCAAGACATGGGCAAAATGCTGATAAGGTTTTTGCCAAAGTATAACGCACATGGCCTCTATTTCACTTTCCAATAGAGTCCCCTTTGCCCTCTAAATTATCCTTAGCATAGACTCTAATCTATCTCTCTCTCTCTCTCTCTCTTTCTCTCTCTCTCTCTCTCTCTCTCTCTCTCTCTCTCTCTCTCTCTCTCTCCAGAACTGGGGGTCAAACCCAGGGACAGTCTACCTTCAAACTACATGCCCAGCCCTATTTTTTATTCTTTATATTGAAACAGTGAAACAGGGTCTCACTAAATTACAGGGGGGCCTCTCTAGTAGCTGAGGCTGGCCATGAACCTGTGATCCTCCTGTCTCAGCCTCCCAACTACTGAGATTACAAGCGTGTGCCCCCACTCCAGACTTAACATCTGTCTAGCCACCGTCTGCCCCTCTGCTTTCCTAAAACAGTGTCAAAGACTCATGATCCACATGGTCAGACTTAGATCTAGCCATGACCCCACTCCTCTGGTACTATCTTCCGTATTAGTCAGCATCTTCACGGTTACACTCTCAAAGAACTGACTGTACAACTTAAGGAAGGGAGATTTCTTCGCACACGGTTCCCTTAGGCATTTTGAAGTTCAGGGCGTGGCGGCAGGAAGCGGAGAGGGAGGATACAAGGCTTCACCTCACATTACAGAGGCAGACGGAAGTGAAAGAGGAAGCCAGCGGAGGAGGAAGCATATAACCCCCAAGGCCACAGCCCCAGAGCACACCTTCTCCAACCACAGTGGACTGGCCGAGGCCACCACTCAGATAAGGCCCACAGTGAATTTATCCACTGCTGAGATAACAACCAAGCCCCACTTTCAATGTGAAGGCTAGGCCACCCCAAATCCAAACCGTTACACAAGGATACGTGGGAATCGAGGTCTTGAGAACAAGCAAGGTGGTTCTGAAAAGACAGGGAGGCCAGATCCTGAAGCCCATGGACCAAGACTTCCATCCTGACCTCCACTCGTGATGGCTCTCACTCACCGTGACTTCAGTGCACCATGACTCTTGCTGTGACTTTCTAACGACTCCCACGCCCCGTAATTTCCATGCAGCATGACTGCCCTGGAATGTGGATTCTATGCACCATGACTTTGACGTAGTGTGACTTCCGTGCACCATGACTTCCCTGTACCACGTCTTCCGTGCTTCTTCCCTGCACCATGGCTTGCGTGCACCTTTGCTTCCATGTGCCATGTCTCCCACGACCTCTGTACATTATTATTTCCATGAACTGTGATTTCCATCATGGTTAAACTGAACATGGCTTCCATGTGCCATGACTTTCATGCACCGTGGCTCATTTCTGCATCCGGGCTTCACCCCTCAGCTGACAGATTTGCTTGCATATGAAAATAAACCCAACGAGAGGGTAAGTTTTAAAATGACCGTGCTCATTCCTTGCCCCACCCCCGCTGCATCCCCATTTTCCTTACGCAGTGGCACCTCGGAGAAGCTTGCTGAGTTAACTCACACACAGCCACTTCTTTGTAACTTAGAAATTCAGACGGGGCTTGTTCTATGGCCTGGAAAATACAATTTTAAATTCTGTTTTAGCTTTTGCCTGCCTGACTCCAACTCCCAAGATCTTTCTATTCTACACAGCATCTGGGGCTCAGTCCTCTGGGCACCTCTTCCTCTGCATTCAGACTGGCTTCAGGGCCTGGACCTCCATTAGTCATCACCTCTGAGGTATTTGTGAACTGCCACAAGTCCCATTTGAGACTATGATCTATGACATAGTCTGAGAGGTACAGCCAGCCCGTGTGAGCGAGCCCTCTTCTCAGACGTTAGCTCTGATGATGGAGCACCAATGCCATCACTGTTTGGGACATAACTGCTTTTATAGCCATCCAGGCCGAACCAAGGGCCCCGCTTGCTGCTGCCCGGGGTCAGAATTCTGCCTGAGCTCAAACTCTGGCTTTGCTGGTTGCATGCCCCTGGGCATGCATCCATCTCTCTCTCTCTTCCTCTTCTCTCTTTCTTTCTCCTCTCTCTCTCTCTCTCTCTCCCTTCCTTCCTCCCTCCCTCTCTCCCTCCCTTATATTTGTCATCTGTAAAATGAGGACTTTGGGGAGGTTTCAGTGAGAGTGCAAATCAAATGCTTGGTTTTACAACTCATTTAGGGTAAAACTAGTTAACATTTATTGTTGTTAAAATAAATAGAATTTGGCCTTTATCCTCAAGGAGCTGCAGTCAGGAGGGGAGCCTGCAGTTAAAGAGATATATGCCAAGCAATTGTATGAGTGTTGGTGTGGAGACAGTGCAAGGAAAGGCAGAGAGGCCGAGCGAGCTTGGCCCACTGGGCAGGGAAGATGCCCCAGGCGGGCACAGCAAATGGGCTCAGAAGGGAGGCCAGAGAGAGCTCAGAGCCCAGCACAGGGCACTTGAGGGCGGCTCCCATCACATCCAAGGGAGAATGCCTGGAACTGGGAAGGAAAACAGGAGTGCTCTTTCCAGAGTGTCACCAGGTCATGGTGTCAAGATGTACTCCAAGATCATAAAAGAATTAGCTGAAGCTTTAATTTTGCTTTAGTCCAAATGAAAGCAGTATGGGCAAGAGGAAAAAAAAACTATTTATGAGCTATCTTTTTGTTGGTGTTCTTGTTGTAAGGACATTGAGCAGTAGAAGAAAATGGAAACACAGCTGTGAGGAGGCGCGTTCACCATCCGTCCTGCCCGGTTCTCTGGGTCCAGCGGGCAGGCCAAGGCGCATAAAGGATGTCTCTAACTGCCTCCCCAGCACACAAACACCATCTGTGTGGCTTGACCTTTATGGTGGGAAATCCTTTTACACACAGTGACTTGGGTTTCTTGGGCAGGTTTTCTGCAGAGGCCGTGCATCCAGGGAGGGAAGAAAGGCTCTCTCTCCCTGTGTGGCCCCACTTGAACTCTGGCCTGCAGGAGAGCCCGCCCGGGAGCATGTCCTTCAGCCAAAGACAAGGGGTGCTCTGCCTGGTTGAGGCTTTCCTGAATCTTAAAGCCTTAGCCTTTATCTTTCAGGGGGTGGGTAGATCCCACTGAATTTCTTTCAGCCAGGAATGTGGGGTGGGACCAATAGGGCAGTGTGTGTTGAGGGGCTCCCTGGCAGCCGCTGGAGAGAGACACTGATGAGGGTCGCCCTGGGCAAGGCAGGGGCAGTGTGCTCAAGGCCGGGTGGGCAGGGCTCGGCTCTGAGCCCTGTGAAGAGGCATGTTAGATGCCGAGTTTCCAGCAGTTCAGTCAGTGCTGAGACCAGCTTCTGGCGTCATTGCTGGCCCCGCAGGCATGAAGGCTCAGACCCGCGATGCTGCTCTTGCCATTTGCAAGACCACGTGTCTATAAACTGGGGGTTCCCACAGCATCCCCCCAGATCTGCCAACTCACCAGAGCAACTCATGGAATGTGGGAAGGCATTGCATTTATGACTACGCCTTTATTATGAATGAAGAGCCAGATGAAGGGGTGCACAGGGCAAGGTCTGAGGAGGCACAGAGCTGCCGCGCCCCCTCGGGGAGGGAACTCACCCAGACCCCTTCTCTCTTCACACCCTGGAAGCTCTCCAAAATTCATTGTTCCAGGATTTCTAATGAGGTTTATTGCACGAGCGTGATCAATTTATTATTGGCTATTTATTGGTGATAGACTCAGCTTGCTTCCCCTCTCCCCTCTAAGAAGGCTGAAGGTACACGGCTAAAAGTTCTGAGCCTCTAACAGTGAACTTGACCCCTTGGATGACCTGTCCCCCACGCGAAGCCCCTCCCCATGCCCCTCATTAGCATAAGCTATGTGTGTGAGTGCTGAAAGACCCTCTTTTCACTTTGGAAATGTCAAGGTCGGTGTCAGGCACCAGGGAAAAGACCATCTTAGCTTTATTGCACCACAGGAGGGCTGGGTTAAAGGGGACACAGAGATTGCTGACCAGATTTCTGACTCACAGCCCTGGCCAATTATGAGTTTGGCTGGAGGCAGCAAATAAAGTTCAGAAAATACCTGAGCCGACTGCTGGGGGATTAAAGCAACCATTTGGGGATAAAAAATAAAAAAAAAAAGCAAGGTGCCTATTTTGCAGGATCAAGAAATAGTAATCTCAAAGCTTAGCATTTGCCCAATGGTGATCAACAGCTTATGTTATTTTCCCTTTTGATGTGAGGACAGCCATGAGCCAATTACCCTGAAATTAGAATGAAAATGGACATAGAGGAGAGACTTCTGCAACAATCTCATGGGGGGGAAAGAACAAGGTCAGTGTGGGCCCTGGGCAATCACCCTCAGATACAGCCTTTACCGTCCCGTCGGGGGCATCTGTCTCTTGCTAAGTGCATGAGGAGCAGAGGCTGACAGGAGCTGGGCTCCCGAGTCTGCCTGAGTCCTGCGAGGCCACAGTGTGCCAGTATTCCTTATTTCTTGGTTCTTAGTGGCTCTTTGTGCCCATCAGAAAGTCATTTCCGGCTCAGCAACCAGCTTAAGGAGGAACAGCCCGCTTGGGAGTGCCTGGCTCCCGTGGCTGCTCCCAGCTGGCGTTTCCCAGGGACCCTGCCAGAGCTGGAGCTTCATCTCCCGTTTTCCCACCTACAGCCGGGAACAGGCAGGGATCCATGGCGCAGAGCGGAAGGGAAGAGCTGAGCATTCCCGAGAGCCCGCTGTGCGCAGGGTGGTGCGTGGTGAGGCACCACCTCCCTTATGTTAACGGCGTTCGACGCGAGTCTGTCTGTGGATGGAGTGGAACGCTGTCACTAAGCCATTTCACAGACTGAGAGTGGCTCGAAGCCATCGGGTGTCCCCAGGCCGCCCAGTGAGTGGGCTGGCAGGGCAGGGCCCCCCATGAGAGCTGGAAGCCCTGCCTTTCTGGGATTGCACAATTTAGGTGATTCTGTGACCAACCATGTGCGTCTGGCTTTTGGTTGTGTGGCACGAGGGTTCGGCTGATGTGAATGCGTAAGCACACAGACGACAGATGGATCCGGAGCTCCCGATATCTACAAGTAATGACATTTCAGTCAACCTATATTTTAGGCTGCCCTCTACTTGCAGGAGAAAGAGGCACAACCTAAGAGCGTGCATTTCCATCCAGGCCATTTCATCTCAGGGACAACTGGAGTTGGTGGACCCCATCTCCACCTCACCAGGGCTCTGGGGGCAGTTACCTTGGACCAGAGGCTCTAAACCCATCTACGATGCTCTTCCAACAGACAGGCAGCCTCGTTGGCTGAGAACTCTTAGCAGGCTTTCACATGATAGCCTTTAATATCATAAAGCCAAGATGACCATCCTGCCTCACCTGTGGGTACACAAAAAATCACCTCTTCTGGGCTCATTAAGGGTCCCTATCGGACTTCAAGGTAAGTAAAAGTCACCTTCCTTCTAATATCAGAAAATAAGGTGTGTGGGGGCCAATGTGCTCCTAAAGGTAAAACTTTGAATTGTTTTAAAGAAAGGACTTTTAAAAATTTTATTTATTTTTTATTGGTGCATTATAGTCGCACATCTTAATGGGATAAAAGACTTGTGCAGACACACATGCACACATCCAAAAGGGCCTTTCAAATGCATATCTACTTGCATCTGCTTTTCAGGGAGATGGTGGAGGACACGTCAGAGGCAGCCCGGTCTTCAAGGCAGTCAATATCTGGGAAAGAAAATACTATTTTAAATGAGACGTAAGATGGCAGAACGTGAGCTATGCCATCAGGAGGCTCCAGAGAACTGCTCTGCCAGGATGCAGAGACGATGCTCCTGCCACGAGGCTCAGCCATTGTGTGGGAACAGGGCTTTGGAAGATGCCCGCGGTCGGCATGAAGCGGTGGGGGAGACAGACGGGCACAGGAGAAGCGCAGACCTGCCAGCCAGCGATGGCGGCAGGGCCCCTGGGCTCCTGGGGCCTGCCCGAGGTCAAATTCCAAGAGTGTTGAATCTTTAAAAATCCAGGCTCAGCTTGTGCAGAGAGGACTGCGGCAGCTGTACTTGGAGCCACTGAGCCCCATGGGGAGCAGCCAGGGCTGGGCTGTGTCAGGGTGTCTTGTGCCCCAGTCCCCTTCAGCAGGGCCCAGCTAGCCTTACGGGCTCCCCCTGTGATGTGGTGAGAGCCGGCCTGCCAGCCTCCTGGGAGAGCAGGGACTGAGCCAGACAGGAGAACTGGGTTGCCCTGCGTTAGATCTGGGGCATCAGCACTCAGCCAAGGAGCTCGGGTTTGTTCTGTTGGCTCTAGGAGGACTGCTGAGAGGTTTCAGGCAAACAGAAAATAATTAATTCCAAAGCCTGCCAGCCTCTGAGAGCGATGCCCGTCTCCACACTCTGCTTTCTCAAGGTCAGAGCCTCCGGCTCGTCCCATCAGGGCCTGGTACTCTCTCCAGGTGGACGCTCGGTCAGTGGGGTGCAGCAAGTGCACCTCGGGACACCCCGGTCTCCAGTCCTGCCCAGTTTGAGCCCTGATTAATGAGGGCCGTTAATTAGAGCACTGTATTCCCAGCTTCATGGCCATGGCTGGAAGCCAAGCCCGGAAGACAGGATTCGTTGTCAGAGCTGATGGGAGAAGCCTCTGCCCCCAGGGAGGAGCTGTCCTGGCAGGTGCGAGCAGGCTGGCACTGTGCTCTCCTCGCTCCACGCCCCCTCTCCCCAGCACCCTAGGCCTGGGCTGCCTCAGCCTCACCAGGCTCCCCAGAACTGGCAATTTTTCTTGCTTCCTTTCCATGCTGATGAGGGGGCTTCTCTGCACTCTGGAAGGACTTAGGAGGAGGGGACAAGGGGAAAGTGGAGGTGGGGGAGATGTAGGAGAGGGGAGCTATGGGGGAGGGGACCCAAGGGGGAGGGAAGCCTGGAGGGGGAGGGGAGACTGGAGGCCTAGAAGGGAGGGGCCTAAGAGAGAGGGCAGAGGGAGCACAGGCACAGAGAGGCAAAGCCTTCCCAGCCCTGTGGCCCCTGGTGGGGTCCCCTCGGCTGAGTTAGCATCCTGCAGAGCTCTCCCCAGTTTGCGTTCCAGGCTGCACCAAGGGCATCTGGGCCTCTGGGGCAGAAGCCCACGTGGTAACACGTGACGCTATCCTGGGGATACACGTATAGGCAAAGCTAAGACCCCTGCCGTGGGCTGGAGGGGTTCAGATGGGTCCTTCTGCAGCATGGGTCAGAGAGGAGTGGCCCTCCAGCTCTTCCCAAGCCCGCCTCCTATTTGATGAGAATTTAAGGGCTTAGAGTATCACAGCAGAGCCCTTTCTGGAGCCTGGAATTTTCCACCACCACAACATTGTTCTCTCTCTCATTCATCTCACCAACACCCACGCATCATAGACCAGCTGGCACGCTGGGAGAGAGGCTGTTGGCAGGAGCCAGGGGAGAGGCTTTCTGGGAGAGGCCTGGGCCACACAGGGCCAGAACGGCCTTCCCAAAGGGGCTGGGGCCAGCCCCAAGGGGAGCCAGGCTCAGCCGGACACCTGGGCATCCTAGCTCAGGGCTCTGGCAGGATTGGGCCTCTCGAAAGCCTGGGGTTGCCTCTCAGGGCGTGGCTGTGCCTACTCCCCTGCTGGTACTGGTTCGCACGGAGATGGCAGCTCGTGGCACTAAGCTCTGGTGGGTTTTGAGTGGTTATGGTGCCAGGCTGCCTGGGGATTCCTTGTCCTCAATCAGAGTTGGGAGAACAGGGACAGGAGAGGAGAGCTATGCGGGAGACCAGAATCCTCCCTCAGTAGCTCAGAGGCAGGACAGGGTCGTGAAGCTGCCCTGGGTTATTGGGAGCTGTGCATCTGACTTACTCCAAGCTCTGCAGTGCAGGCTGGTCTCTAGGCTAAGTAGGGATATAGAGACAGCTTGAGAAAGAATTCAAGACATGAGAGTCCTGCTGGGGGCAAGAAGCCTCTGCAGCCCCGCTCAGATAGCCCCTGCACCCAGCATCCCAATGGGGCTCCAGCCCCTTCGGGGAGCGCTGTTGTTTTGAGAGGAGTGATTCTGGTTTAGTCAGCTTTTCTGTCTCTTTCTGTCTCGGTGAGTAAAACACCAGACAAGCAGAACTTAGAGGAAGAAAGGTTTGGGGCTCACAGTTTTAGAGGTCAGTCCATGGTCAGTCAGCTCCAGGCAGGAACAGCTTGGTGGCAGAGCATAGTAGAGAAAAAGGGGCCCTCGTCTCATGGTGGTCAGGAAGGAGGGAGGGAAGGTGGGAAGGAGAGAGAGAGATGGACAGACAGACAGACAGACAGACACTTCCTTTCCTCCAAGACCTTCACTCTGTCAGGTTATCCCCTGGCCCCTTCCTGCTCCCCTCCCACAGGAGCAACCTTGATAGATCTATCACTTTCATCACAATTCAGCTCTGCCCCAAATGTGCACGTATCACCACCTCTATCAAAGCAAGACTCCCAGAAAATAACAGACCTGATACACCTGAAAAGGCTTCTCTCTCTTTTTCTTTCTTTCTTTCTTTCTTTCTTTCTTTCTTTCTTTCTTTCTTTCTTTCTTTCTTCTTTCCTTCCTTCCTTCTTTCCTTTTCTTTATTAACCATCATCATCATCTTCATTTTCTTCTTCTGTCTCTCTTCTCTCTCTCTCTCCCTCTCTCCCTCCCTCCCTCCTTTTCTTTTCTTTTTTGTTGTGCTAGGGATTGAACCCAGGAAAATTCTATCTCTGAGCTACACCCCCAGACCTATTTTATATTTTTATGTAGTATAATATTTGCTAAATTGTTGGGAGTCTCACTAAGTTGATGAGGCTAGCTTCAAATCTGTGATCCTCTTGTCTCTGCCTTCCAAGTACAGGGATTACAGATGTGTGCCCCCACGCCTGGCTCTGTCGTGTTAATGGAGTCCCCTCGTTGGCAGGTGGGAATGAGGAGATCCCTAGAAAGCTCAGACACTTCATGGTGCATGTAAGATCCAACTGCCTCCTGGATTCCAGGCTTCCTGTGGCCTACCAGGAGGATTACAAGTTCAAGGCCACCTTCAGCAAAATGAAGAATAAAGGGGCAGGGGTGTGGCTGAGGTGGAATGCCTCAGGTTCAATACCCTATATCCAACAACAAGACAACACATAGCCCTGTAAATGTGTTTTGCAAATATATGCCAGTATTTCTTTAGGATAAAGTCTTAGAATTTCATTAGAATATCATTGTATTGTTTTCTTATGCTTAGAATGCATTTGCATTACTATAAATTCTTTATATTATTTCTGTGCATATATATGTTGTGTGCTGTTTTTGTGTCAATAGAGAGACTGTGGGGACCAGAGTGGTCCTTCCTAGACCCTGGCCAGAGGATACTTCATGGCACCCTTGCTAGTAGGCATGGTGACCGAGTCCTGATCCATGGTGAGTGAATGACCAGAGCACCTCTCTGCAGGTCTGGCCCTTATACCCTGTCCCCCTGGGTCCTCTGTGCTCTTTCCCCTGTTTTTACATTATCCATGCAAATTAAAACTGCTGCCTTGAGGGTTATGGGTAAGAGGCAGAAGAGTAGCAGGAGGGAGGAATGTCACCTGGGAATTTCTGCTGAAGGACAGCTTTGATCACAAGGAGCCCAGCCTCTGACGTTGGGGCATGGGGTAAGTGTCCCGGTGTTTGAGCTGTTACACACCGGGGAAGTTCAACCGTGGTGGTGGCCAGCATTGCCTGTCCATAGACATGCTGGCAGGGACTCACTGTGACCAGTTCCTTCAGGGCAACCTCCCCACTGAGGACCTTCAGATCTTCCAGCAGATGGAACCCCATAGGCCCCATCACCCCAGCCCACTGGCTCTTGGGGCTCATGCCAGAAGGGCAGGAGCTTCTCCCCCACATTTGGGGAGCTTGCCCAGCAGTGGCCCCACAGGAGCTCTTGCAGCCCGGCTTCCTTCCTTCACTGTGACAGCCAGGAGGGGATCTGTCCCTTAGGGCCTACACTGCCTCCTTGAAGTCTGTCCCTCATGATCTGTGGTGCCCTCGCCCACTGTAGCTGTCAGGTGGGCACTCACACGATGCTGTCTCATACCAGAGTCTAACACATGCATGCTGGCTGCTTCCCAACTCCAGGGACCATCTCCTTCCAAATCAGGGTCAGCTTGTATTTTGATGAATATTGTCCATCCCAAGACGGCAGTGGTGGTCTCTGGTGTGTCTCCTAGCTGGAAGCCTTTGTCCTAGAGTTTTGGAGCCTTGGCCAACCGGCTGTGGAGTCTCAAGGGCAACCTTCCCCAAAGCCTGGGGCCTCTGAGTCTCTGACCTGAAGTTCCAGGGTTCAGGACAGATAAGCAGGGTCTCGTTCTTCTAGTTGATGGTGGACTTCCTCCTTTCTGAGGGGGGCTGAATGAAGACCACCTAAGGAAGACAGGGCCTGGTCCCTGGGACTGTGAGTTTTATCTCTCACAGAAAAAGATTGAAGGTGTAACTGAGGATTTGGAGATGAGGAGATTATCCTGGATCTTCTGTGCAGGCTCTGAATACAGTCAGCAGCAGCAGGAAATTCCACACACAGAGAGAAGGCTGCAAACAGACCGAGGCAGAGGTAGGAGGGGTGGCGACCAGAGCCAGGGAAGTGGCCACAGCCGAAGACAGCGAGGTGGGAAGGAGGCCCAGAGTGTCCAGGGAAGCGCGGGCTACCGGCACCTCGACCTGGGCACCTGGGCATGTCTCCTCCATGACTGAGAACACTCTTGTGGTGCTTTAAGCTGCCTCAGTGTGGTCCTTTGTTAACGGGAAACCAAGAGCCTGGCTTCAGTGCTTACCAAGGCCCCTGGCACAGGAGTGCTGTCCAAGGTGCTGCCCTAATCCTCAAGCGGGACCAAGGGAGCCCTCCCTGTCCAGGGGCATCCTGCTCCAGTGGCCTGCAGCCTGGCCTCTGCAGTGAGCGCTTTGCAAAGCTTAGACACCCAGTGCCCAAACACAGCAGCTCTGGGCTAGGGAGCAGGCCTGCCCTCTCTCCTCCCTCCTCCCTGCCCTCCTCCCCCTCCTCTAACCGTTGCTCCATCTAACCAGCTCCTTTTTCCCTCTAGCTCTCTTCCGCTTTAACCCACTCCTCCCTCCCTAACGTGCCTCCTTTCTCTCCCCCTCCTCTCTCTCCCTCCCTCTCATCTCCTCCCTCCTCCTCCCTCACCTCTGCCCTCCTCCTCCTCCCATACCTCCTCCTTCTTTCTCTTCTCCCTCACCTCCTCCTCCTCCTCCCTCACCTCCTCCTCCTCCTCCCTCACCTCCTCCTCCTCCTCCCTCACCTCCTCCTCTTCCTGGATCACAACACTTGGTGTCCTGATGTTAAAGCCCCACCTGCTCCTAGAGAACCAGGGGCACCAAGAACCAAGCAGGGGAGGTTTGGGTGCGGCCCACCCAGCAGCCGCTGGAGACGTTCCTCAGTGACAGGCTGGTCTGGGCCGCCCTGGGCAGAGCGCCAGATGCCCCTTGCTATTTTCCACCTTCCCTAGACGGGTCTGTTTCCAGCATGTGTGCAGCATTGGCTCCCGCCTCTGCTTAGGTGGATTCCCCAGCTGGGCACCCCAGGCTGGGTCCCTCGCCCCACCATGCGGACCCTGTAGTACTGCCCTGGGGGCGGCTCCAGGGCCACAGACACAGCTGGACAGACGTGGCCGCCCCAGGGCCTCCTGCCAAGAGCTGTGTGTGGGCAGGCAGACAGTCCAGAGGAGACAGTTCTCATTACAGAACTGTCTGACAAAGAGCCCTGGGCTGGGACTCAGAAGACCCCTCCATGCCAAGGCAGCCGGCGCCCAGAGCCTCGGCTTCCCTGTGTGCAGCGTGGGGAGAGACTGACAATGGTCAGCAGGCACAGCTTGCTGGGGAGAGCACCCCTGGGGCCTGGGGTGCAGGGGCACTCAGGCTGCTGATGAGCAGGGGAGGGCACACCCCGTAGGCACAGGAGAGGTACCCCGCAGACACCAGCAGGGTGCTCAGTGGGCACTGTGAAGGGGGTGCTCAGTGGACATGCCAGCAACCAAAGAGGAAGTTCCCGCCCGCTCTGTGTGGGGGTGCCTGGCGGGTCCCCGGATCCTTCTCAGTGGGTCATAAATGAGGATGGTGGATACCTCAGGGCTGTCCCAGTGGGGAGAGGCTTGCTCTGGCCAGGAGTATCACAAGGGATTCACCAGGCTCGGATGTCTGTGGGGATCCCAGCCTGCCCCGTCCCAGAGGCCAGCAGTTTGGGGCTGTGCCTGAGCCTCCCAGAAACACTTTCTGCAGAGCGCCCACCCACTGCGCTCTGGGTCGGCCCTGTGCCAGGCTGAGCTTGCTTCCTGGGGACTGAGCTTGCTAGGGGCATCACCATCAGTGAGGTCCTCATCTGCCGTGCTGGATGCTGAGCACAGGACTGTGTTTACCGCTCTTCCCAGCCACAGCCTCCCTTAGCCTGCCCCCTTCCTCCATAACCATATTTGTGGAAGCCGGGAGAGGCAGCTGCGTACCTCAACTGCACAGGTCTTGCGGACCGCAGCTGATTGGATCTTCTCAGTCCCGATCACTCTGATTGAAGGGGAAGGATTCTTGGAGCGGCAGACCAGAAAACACCAGTGACAAGCCTCACTGTGCCTGGCACCTCTCATCTGACTCGAGTCCATTTTGTATAAGACATAAGCTCCTAACCTGGGACACATCTCACCAGGAGGCAGAGGACCGGGAATCTGGAGCCTCTTCCCTCACTCAGGGGACTCCTGGGAGGCAGGGGCGGGGGCCATGAGGCCACTCCACAGGAGTGCTCTGCCCACCTGCCACCAGCCTGACGCACGAGTGGGAGGCAGAGCAGTGGTCCTGGCAGCCGGCACCCCTGCGACCAGGAAGCAGGATGTGATGGATGGCCATGCCTTGTGGAGAAATAGGTCAATGCATCATCTCACCTGGGTATTGGCATCCTCAAGGAGAGGAGGGAGGAGGCAGATCTGTGAGAGGGGCCTGCATTCCGCCATCAGAAGGGCCTTCCCCTGCAGGCAGATGGCGGCAGGCCACCTCTCCGGACCCCTCCAGTCACAGGATGAGGGCGAGGGGAGCCTGCATCTGTCTGCCTCCCAAGGAAGGCCTCGAGTGAGGCCCCAGAGGCCACCGGTGTCCGGCTGAGTGCCTCTCAGGGTGGCCTGGTAAGGCTCAAGGCTACAGGGGCCCTGGGTCCTACCTTAGGGGTCTTAAGGGAAGGCCTCCTGAGGCAAGAGGTGGCCAGTATCATAGAGCAAGGCCCGGCGGGCCTCCCCTGCCTGGGCTTAGCCCGAGGCACACTGTCAGGCCCCTCACAGGTAGAGTGCCCCTGGAGTCAAGGACCACACACGAGCAGGCTGAAAGGTCCTTAGACCTGCGGTATCCCTCTCCCCACCGCTGTCCCGGGGTCTCAGAGGAGTCCCGGGTGCCCAGGAGCTCTGACCCCCAGTGCTGTGGTGTGGGAGATGTCCATCTGGGCTCTGACCAGGGGCTCCATTCTCCCCACTGCGGCCCACCATGATAGGCACACCGGGCTCCCGAACACAGCTGGGCGAGGCCGAGCTCTGCCCTGCCTGCTTGCCGCCTAACCAGACCAGACTGCCCTCTGGGTGTGGAGCTGGCCTCTGGCCACACACTCAGGCTCAGACTCTGATGGCTTCTCTCCACTCAGGATCCCATGGACTTCCTTTCACTTGGCTCTGTGCTGCTTGCTCGGCTCTCGGTGAACCCTGCGTGGCCACCATTGGCCACCACTAGGCCCCAGCTGTCGGCTCCACCAAGCTTCCTGCTCCCGCCCCGTTAGCTTCAGGAGTACCACTCCATGCCAGGCGCCACCCTGCACTGAGGCTGAGGGAAGGTAGAGTTGTGACAGGCACCCGCCAAGAGCCCAGTCGTTTAAGGAGCAGGCTGGGGTTGGCAAATGGGCAGCAGGGCCTTCCTTCCACTGAGGGGCTCCAAGGGACGCTCCCCAGGACAGCGACCCACTGGCTGCCCGGCGGAGGCAGGGTCCTGGGCAGGGGCGCCCATACTTCAGCACACCAACAGAGGCTTTCAAGAGCATGAGGTGGTAGGGGTGGGAGGACCTTGGCAGTGGGCTGTGCACGCTCACGAGGACTGGGCAGGCTACCCAGAGGCGGAGGCTCCACCAGAGGGTGGGTGAGGAAGGGCCCATCTCAGAGGACTCCGGACCAGGGGAAGCGTGAGAGTTGTGATAGATCTGACGGTTGAAGAAACTCGTTTCAGTGCATCTGCAGACCCCCGGAGCCGCCCCCAGCTGAGCACTGAAAACCCTTTGCTCCCAGATGGCCCTGGCGGAACCTGTGTCTTCAACAGGAAGGCTCGCTGCCACCGGAACACAACTGGCCTTCCAGCTCAGCCTCAGCTCGCAGAGGGATCCTGGGGAAGCACACAGCCATTGTCCACAGCTTAGCCCCTTTCAAGGACTCTGGCTCATTCACCATAAAGACAGAAAATGGGTCTTGAGGACTACCATGCCCCCCTTCCCTGGCTGTCTCTATTCCCCACGATCATGCCCTGAGGACCTGTAGCCTCAGCCACAGTGGAATATATGTGTATACACCGAAGTCTCCAGACCCATAAAGAAATCTTTCCTCTAAGTTGTGTGTTGGGCGTGTAGATCACAACTGTGAGAGTGTTTGCTGAGACGGGCAGGGACAGGAGGAACGGGACGAGGACTTTGTGGCCCTCTCTGAGAGGATGCAGATGCTGGGCTGGCATTCCAGGCTGAGTGCGTCCGGGCCTCCTTTGCAGCCCAGGGGAAGCAAGTCCCGACCACGGGGGACGACAGAGGGAGCTGCTCACCCCAGGACTGGCACGGAGGGCGAGCGCGCCCTGCCCAGGCTGGGGGCTGGCTGGGACACAGGCTGCTCTTCTGTAACCCTGCAGCTCTCCAAACCTCCGATTCCCTGAAACCCTCCAAGCCTGGAAAAGAACTCCTCCTGCACTCCAGCTAGGAGGTGAGGCCAATGCTGCTCCAGGACCCTCCTGCTCTCGACGTCCCTACTGGGAGCAGGCAGCTCTGAGCAGGGAGGAAGGGGACCCCATCCAGAGAAGCCACAGGCCCAGCTTGCTCTGGATTGAGCAGGTATGGAACCAGGCAGGTATGGGGCACTGAGCACAGCTGGATAAAAAAGGGCTGAGGACCGAGGGGCGGGGGATCACGCCCTTAGAGCACCAGGCGGTGGTGGAGGTGTGAAGTGCCGTCAGGATGACTTCTAGAAGCCAAGATGCTTTGGCCGCTCAGTGCAGTGGGCAGGGACATGCCCAGCATTTACAGGCAGGCGCTGGAGGGTGGGCGAGGGGTGCTGAGCAGGCCTGCTGGGGTCATGAGCACTGAGGCCCATGGGCCTCCTGGGACATGCCGCAGCACAGTGAGGAGCTCTCTGCCTGCAGAGACGCCCAGGTGGACTCCTGCTGCAGACCAGCTGGAGGGGACGCCACCCTCATGTCACTGGACCGCACCGGTGTCCAATCAGGCTTCCGTGCAACCAGCCGGCTCTTCATCCAAGCATCCCAGCCCTCCTGATGCTCTCTACACAGCAATGCCACCCAGTGCATTCTGCTCCACCAAGTCTTAGATTAGCAGATTTTGATTTTTAATTTTATGGAAGAATTGAGTTCACAGTGGAGTTTGCATGAGCACCTTCTTCCACCACTCAGAATTACTGCCTGCCATTACTGGGGTGCCTTGCTAGGGTCAGGAACCACGTGGACATGGGGCCACCACTGAGCACCCACGGCCCACGTTGGGTTTCCCTCTTGGTGTGCATTCCACAGGCCTTATGACCTCAGGCCCATGACCCTGGTGCCGGCTCTGAGGCCACACGCAGGGCCCTCGCCCCCGGCCCAGGTGCTCCAGCCCACCCAGGCTGAGCCATAGCTTGAGAGCTCACCCGCAACCCCAGCCTCAGGCCCTGCAGGCACCTCCAGGAGTCAATGCATTTCCCAGCAATTCCTCCCAGCATCCTGCCTCTGCTTCCCATAGGTTTCTGGCCCAGCTTTGCTTCCAGCCAGAATGCTGCCCAGAGCCCAGCCCCACCTTGGTAAGGAACACTCTGCCAGCCTTGGCTTCCCTGACCACTCTCCTGGAGGAGAAAAGTGTGCATCCTGCCCTGCCCACGGCCAAGTGGACCGGTGCCCACACGCCCCGGCTAATTAACTGGCACGCTAACACGGAGGTTTGCTGTCAGTGCCATTCTCAGAGATGATGGCTTTGTGCTGTGATCAGATGGGCAGAGACGGGCAGGAGGCCGCGCCTCAGGTCACCCAGGCAGAATGGAAGAGGTGGGCGTCCAGCTGTGCATGGCCTGGGGACGGCAGCACCTCTGTGCTCTCAAGTATTTAATTGTAACACAAAGGTCAGTGGTTGCTCGGTCTATGGGTGAGGAGTTAGAGGCCAGTGAGGTGGGGTGAGCTGGTGTTCCTTGCCTGAGGACAGGACAGCCAGGTGGCTGTGGCTGAGGATTCCCACACTGGTCCCTCCACTGACCTGGCTGCCTTTGGGGACAGCATGGACCAAGGCTCAGCAGCAGCAGCAGCAGCAGCAGCAGCAGCAGCAGCAGCAGCAGCAGCAGCAGCAGATTTGCTTGTTGCCCCGTGTCCCGCTTCTGGACATCCAAAGGTGACCTCTGTTGTCTGATTGGACTGTGCTCCTGAGATGAACTCCGAGGAGCCCCAGCAAACCTGGGAACCCCAGGAAAATCAGGGACCCCAGGGAGAGCTCAGGGACTCCTAACAGGCCAAGAGACCTTGTTGGAGGCCCGGGTTCCTCTACGTCACTCTGATTCTTCTGGAAGGGGCCTTGCCCATGTTAAGCTCCTACAAATGGTGATTGACCCACACTCATCATCAGTGTGACCCACAGGAAGCGGCTGGTGTTTGTCGAGTGTCTGCTCTGTGTGGGGTCCTCTCGAGGTGCTAATTCACTCCTGTGACACCGTGCTATGGGCTCACCTGGCCCTGCTCTGAGGTGAGGGAGTCGCAACTTTGGATGCTTGGTGAAATGCCAAACCTTATGGCTGGTGTATCTTGGCAGACCATAATTCAAAACAAGACCTGTTTTACTGAGAAAAACAAAACAAAAGAAACTCATAAAATTTATTGTCAGCTCATCTGTCCACTTATGTTTTCTGAGAACTTGGTGTTGTATGTAAAGTAGAACAGATGCAAACCATACAGTTTGGGCAACAAGAATTCATTCTGGTGCTTTCTTAGCCTTTTCTGGGGGAGGAGGGTCATGGGCACCTGCAAGAGGAGAGGCAAGCGCTGGGCAGAATTAAACCAGAAGGCCAGCAGGGTTGCCCTGCTCACCTTCTTGCATGGCCATTCACGATGCGCATTCTTAAAGTTTATCCCTCAGGGTCCTCAAGGAAATTTGTACCTATAAGGGGATTACACTTGGGGAAATGGCTGGTCCTAGAACTGAGGCAGGAAACGTACATGCAGAGCCCAGAGCGTCCCGTACAAGTGCCAGAAAACAAGGAGGAACAAAACCAAGAGTGAAGCCCAGCAGCAATGGTGTGTGTCCATTGAGAAACCAGCAAGGTCAGTAGGTCGTTCTTCCTTGCTCAGAGCTTTCTTGAGAGATACTGCCCCCCGGGCTCCCTCCCCTTGCCAAGGGGAGCAAGTGGGGAGACAGTCCCACGTGGTTCTTTGCATCGGGCGCCGTGTGTGTATGTGCTATCAAGGGATGGACCCCCCAGCCTTCCGTTGGGCTCCCTGCTCTCCACAGCTCAGGCTGTGCAGCTTCTGACCTCCCGCTGCACTTTCACCTGAAGTCTCTTCTGCCTTAAAAGCTGAGCTGACCTCCGTTCCTTCTAGACGTGAGTCCTTTGGCTCCCTGCTTCAGCTAATAGCAGAAGGTTCAGTTTAATTATCCAGTCATCAGTAGAGAACTCACTGTGTGTTATTTCTTCTTCTAGGTAGTACGGACACACACATACACACACACGCACACACACACACACACACACAGAAAACTGACAGTGATTGAGAACCTACCACGTGATAGACTTTGTTAACGCATAAAAAGTTAATCCCTATCAAGCCCTGAGGGGCAGCTGTTCATGTTCCCCACCAGAGGAGAAAGGGAGGCACACACCAGGTTAGCCTTTCTCCAGTACTTACACAGGTAGTAATTGGCATGGTCTGAATTGAGACCCAGGCGCAGTACATAGGGCCCAGTGCAGGATCCTGCTCCGGTCCCCACTGATCTACTCGGGGATCGTTCCAGTCCAGCAGGAGATGTGAAGTTAGACACAGCTAAATACAGATGCTTTGTATAAAGTCTTTGAAACAGATCATGCTACAGTGCTTCATGTTCTCCAAGAGGGCTTGTAGGAGAGCAAAGACAAACAGTGTGCAAGTCGGAGGCAGGAATAAGAGCAGGCTTCATGATCCCCTTGGCTAAGAGGTGTCTTCCCACCTCGATTCAGGTCACTGCAGCACATGCATTGCTGAGCTGTCATCCTGTGAGGGTGCAGGTGTAACAGACCCACATGGACTCCTCCCTTACTGGGCTTGCATCTCAGTAGAAATGGATACTGTGCTTGCAATTGTGCAAGTGTTCTGGTCAGCCTTCTTACAGGTAGAATCTAAAAGACTATGTAACTTAGAAGAAAAATATTTATTTTCTTATGGTTTAAGGTTTAGTCCATATGAGGCCGGGTACCGCATGGCGGTGGAAAGGGGAGAGAGACAGAGAAGACAAGGGGGGGGGAAATATATGGACATGGGCTGTGTTCCTCACATCATGGAGGCTGAAAACAAGAGACAGCAGGGAAGGGGAGCCATGTATAATCCCTAAGGTAAAAGCCCAGAGATCACTCTCTCCAGCCACATCCTACTGACCCAGGTCATCACCCAGATAACCCCATTATGGTGGATGTACCCCTACTGAACATGGCCATCACCCAGATAACTCCATTACGGTGGATGTACCCCTACTGACCGTGGCCGTCACCCAGATAACTCCATTACGGTGGATGTACCCCTGCGGGGATTACAGCATCATGACGCAATGACATCAGCTCCAAGCATTAATAAATGAGCTCTTAGGGACATTTTATATCTAACTGGGACAGCAGGTAAGATCTGAATGGAGCTTGGCAAGTTCGGCAAAGTAAGTGGCTCTCATCCTCTATGAGCTTCCTTCACAGTGTCTTAATCCACTGACTCCTGAAGGTCGGATGAGAGATAGACCAGAAAAGCTGGGGTGAAATCATCCAGACACAAACCTGGTATGTGCCAAGGCCCTGAAGTGGGAAGGAGAGAGGAGGTGGTAAGAGACGAGACGGCGAGGTGAGTGCATGGGGGACCTCACTGGATGACAGGGGACTTATTGAACACACGTCTCCATCACCCTCAGATACTCAGACCTCGACCTTGGACTTTGCAGCTTCTCCCGTAGACTTGGAGCTGGTACTTTTCAGGCACACCCCTGCTCCTGCCCGTTTCTTGGGTGGTTCTGTTTTGACCAGCAGGATGCAGCATAACCTAGAGCCTCTGCTCAGGATCCCAGGTGCTCTGTCTGTCATCTGCCTCTCCCTTTGTGCCACAACTCTCTGTGAATGAGCCAGGCAGAGGCCTGGCCAAGGTTGTCCTGGTGCACAGCCCTGAGCTGACCCTCCAAGCAGACTTGGGGGGAGCCAGTTGGGATCGGCCAAGCCCGGGCCCAGGAGAAGAACTGCCAAGCTGACTCTGGACTCAATAAAGAATAATAAACAGCTGTTATTTCAAACCACGCTATTTTAGAGTGGCATTTGGCTGCAAGAGGTACTTCATCCAGATAGAGAAGTCTGGACCTGGAGGGTCGCAGGTTACCATAAGACTTTGGAAATGATCCTAAGGGTCAGGGGAAGCCAGTGAGGTGTTTGATGTAGGAAGTGATAAGATTCACTTACACTCTAGAAGGTTACTTGGGGAGCAATCCAAGAGCAGCAGCAAGGGGCTGTCATCTGCCACTCACCAATGACTTCACTAGTATGCCTGGGAAGAGCTGCCTGGCCATTTCACCTCTATCACCTTTTATGGTGTTCATTAGCTAAGTTCAATCAATATCTCTAGGATTTAGATCCTTAAGCAGAGAGTGCTCTGAGTAAGAGGTTACAATGATCAGTCCTGGTCCCAAAGTCCCTCTAAAGAGTTAATAATGGGCATATATTAATAAATACATGCATTAGTCAATGCATTCAATATAAGCCACCCACCTACTTACCTACTCTCCACTATCCACTCATCCATCCATCTATCTACCCCTCGTCTGCCCATCCATCCACCTACCACCTCATCCACCCGCCCATCCATCCACACATCCATCCATTCATTTACCTACTTTTTCATGCACCCTCCTCCCCACTTACCCACCCATCCACCCACCGCCTGACCATCCACCCATCCAATCACTAATGCATCCAGTTAGGCATGCTTTCCTTCCTGAAGGTGACCTCTAAAGGCAACGACTCAAGTGTTCTTCAGAGCTCACCTCCTCAAAGTGTCGTCTCCCAGACACTCTTTCTGCACTCTACCTCCTGTGTCGTCCATTATCCTCTCTATTGTTTTATTCCTAAAAGCAGAAAAATGTGATTTGTCTCTTTGTCCTTGAAAGCACCTCCCCTGATGTTTCTTTGTCCTCCAGCTATCACTCCGTTTGTCTAGTTCCTGCTACAGAAAAACTCCTTGAAAGAGCAGTCTACATTTCTTAGTGCCCCTTTCTCCCCTCCTGTACTCTCTTGAATACAGTCTGCCCCTCCACAAAAACCCAGAGGTATTTTCCTGCCCCTACACAAAACTGCTCTTGTTAAGGTCACCAATGAACTCACCTTATTTAACCAGGTCCTGGTCTCATCCTTGCAGACAGATTAGTACCCTCCCCCAACTCTCTTCACTTGGACCTCACGACAGCACCCTGCCTGGCTTCCTTCTGCCCACCCTGACAGCTCCTTCTCTTCTCGGTGTCTGGGGAGACGGAGGATCCAGGGCTGAGTCCCTGAATGCTTTAATTGTGGCCCCATTCATGCTTCAGCGATGCCACCCTGTTGGGGTTCTAGATAATATCCCAGTGCTGGTGAGCCCTCTGCATGCAGCAGTGCTGTCCTGCTCACTCTCCAGAACCTATGGAGCTCCTCACTTGGTGTCAGTTCTGGAATGTTGACTAGGTGTCCACAGGTAACACGTCCAGGCTGGACTCCTGCTCTTCTCTCAGAAGCCTGCTTTTTTTACATTCTTCTCATGTCAACTCAAGGCAATCATAGGCTTCCAGTTCTAGGCCAAGAACCTAAGTGTGGTCCTTATTTCCTTTTTGATTTATCCAACTAATGACGGGCCACCAAGTCCTGTGGGCTGTTTCTGCAAAATATAATCAGCACCGTTCATGCCACAGCAACTTCATGCCACAGACTTCCTTCCTTTCCAGGTTTCTAGAGGTGGCTCTTCACCCACATTCCTGGCATTCCCCTCCAACCCTACCACCAGTTGGCCACATGGGAGCCAACAGAGTCCTGTGCAACCTCAGAGACACCTGGCCACTGCTCTGACTACAAAGCAAAACTCTCCAATGTCCTTACGTCCTTGTAATAAAATATTACAGAAATGACTGTGGTTATAGGTGGTACCTAACGTGGCCTTCACAGTCTGTCCGGTCCCTTGCATACCGCTCTCTCGAGCTCATTTTGCAAGATTTTCTTCACTCTTAATATATCAGGCAGGGTCCTGACTCAGGATCTTTGCCCCTGCTCTTCTCTCCTCCAGGTGCCCCGCATGTCCTCCTCCTCCTCCTCCATCCTCTGCTCATCCTTCAGGTCAACCCCATCCCCCTTCTCTTCCTTCCTCCCCCAGGTGCCCCTCCATCCTCCTCTTCCTCCATCATCCAAGTGCCCCTCCATCTTCATCCCTCTCCTCCTCCTCCTCCTCTGCCCTCCTTCAGGTGCCCCTCCGTCCTCCATCCTCCTCCTTCATCCAGCTGTTCCTCCATTTCTCTTCTTTTCCGCCCTCCTCCGGGTATTCTTCCATCCTCTTCCTCACCTTCTCCTGGTGCTCCCTGCCAGCCTCCCCCCTCATCCCCACTGGGCCTTTACTTAATTTCACCATTCCATCAATTCCCTATCTAAAAATTTACCACACACATTTCATATCTGCTTTTCCTACATATATTTTTGTATCTATTTTATCTTATCTCCTTCTCTAGAGCTAAGAGCCACAAGGAAAACAATCTTGCCTGTTTTGGAGCATATATGTGTGTGTTTTTGAATATATAGTCATATGTTCATATATTATACATATATTGAATACACTTCATCTACTATGTCTCAAGGTTGGACCTGCTAGGTTGTCTCTGTTCCTGAGAACGCCTTTACTGATGCTTGGGGACAGAGCTGCCTCAGCCTCCCGGATGCAGGAAAGGATGCTGGGTGTTGCTCTCTGCTGGAGGGGTCTGGGGTTGGTGGGCTTGTCTCCTCACAGCAAGGGCCAGGAAAGGGGTCTAGGAGAAGCAATCTCATCTTCACTGAGCTCTTGCCTTATGGAAGGACTGTTTAGGCCCTCTGTAGAGATCTGAGCTTAGCAGGCTTGGTGACACACACTTGTCATCCCAGTACTTGGATGGTGGAGACAGGAGGGTCATAGGTTTGAAGCCAGCCTTGACAACTTAGCGAGGTCCTCTATCACTTAGAGAGACCCTGTGTCCAAATAAGAAATAAAATCGCACTGGGGGTTTAGCTCAGAGGTAAAATGCCTCTGGGTTCAATTCCCAGTGCCATAAAAGAAAAAAAGATCTGGGCTTAGCATTGAGAGAGGCAGCCCAACTCCTAATTAAACAGAGCATGAGGGTATTGCTGACGTCCTGTCTCAGATTCCTCTCCTGAAGCACTAGGGCTTGGGCTAAACCCCTGCTCCATCTGTCCCAGTCTCCTTTGGGGCCCCAGGGCAACTTTCTGTGACCTGCTGTCCTCGTTGGCCCCCACTCTTTTGAGAGACTACCCCAGGCCCCTTGTGCTACCTGCCTGTTTTTCTGCAGAGCAGCTGGGAAACGGAGGTGTAGGAGCGCCCGGCCCCTAACTTCTGGGCTTCGTGGAGAACCTCACTGCATATTTAATTTCTTCTCTGGCAGCGCCTGCTGCGTGCTGCCCAGCCGAAGGTCAGTTCTGAGACCCTTGGAGTTCTTGGCTGATTACCGCCTTGCCGTCCCCACCAAGGGTTCAAGGCAGGCTCTGCTTTCGACCCATTAATATTAATTCATTTGCCGGGGGGCCTGTCCTGATGACAGGTTTGCTTGTTAAGTATTCATTGCTGGAGCCAGCAGTGCCCTGCCGACTGACCGTTCCTGGGGGATTGGAGCGACTCACCACTGGCGGCTGCAGACAGTTGTCCCTGATTTCTCTCGCTGCCCCTTGAGAGACAGTGACCGTGTCAGGAAGGTCTGACCTCTGGAGCCAGGGACGGGGGGGTTCCGGGTCCATATGCATTCTTGGCTTCCCCGGGATGCCCCAGAGGCCACGGGAGCCACCTGCATCTCCCGCCTCTGGTTGTGCCAGTCTTTCCTGCTTCATAAAGAATAGCAAGCAGGTAGATTTTCTAGACCAAGCCCTCATTTTACAGATGAGAAGCTGAGGTTCAGAGATAAGAGGGTGCTGCTCACAGCCACATGGCGGCTAGGGCGGGGCTGGGAGAAAACCTGTGGCATAGTCGGCTGCTTGTTTGTATAATCAGAGTTAGCCATCTATGGCTCAGAGACTGTCCAGTAACGTGATGTTTGCATGCTCCCCCAAAAGCCCGTTGAAATCAACCTGCTTATTGCATAGGACTCGACTGGCCTCCACGAGGGTCTCAGCCTGCCCTGGGCAGAGTGGGAGGCTCTTATTTAGCACCTTAGATGATGTAGGAGGCACATCAGCACAGGTGTGAACATTAGCCCTTGCCAGGCTACCCAGCGCCCCCATAGTACTCTCCCAGTCAATCTGTTTTGCTTTCGTTGGAAAGATTGGGTCCTACTGCCCACCTCCAGGAAGCCAAACTAACAGCAAGTGTCACCTGAGAGCTGGGATGGTTCCCCTGGGGAACTCCCAGGGAATGAACTGATGTTTTGATGCCAACACCCTAGTCCTTGCTGGAGACTCTGGCCCTAAGCCGCTCTTAGTTTGGGCCTGCATTTATTTATCCTTGTTTCTGTCTGCACATCCATTTCATCTGACACTAATATAAGGGGCCAGGATCATCACCACTGGGTCATCGGGGGCCAGTGGCCACCCGAGACCTACAGGAGCACTGAGTCTCAGGGGCACAGAGCAAGTGTGTCCGACCTCTCCTCTCTGTCCTTATTTCTGCACAGACCCAAGTGTCTCGGGGTCCGACGAGGTGGATTCTCGATAATAACTAGCGAGTCACCTTCAGATAGCCTCTGCTGCTCCTGCCCGTGGTGCTGTAGCAGAGGTTCACAGCCCTCCGTGGCCAAAAGCAAAGCAGAAATGGGCTATCTATGCTGCTTCTTGACTAAATGACTCTCATGTCTCAGAATCTGTTATCTTGAGGATTACTGGTGACTATCCTGGAAACCTTCCCCAGGGGCCTTTGGTGCGCATTTCCCATGCTGGCAAATTCTGCACTGGTCTGGCACCAAGCAGCAGGGATCTGGAGCTTGGGTGTCTCGTGTCTGATGTTGGCTTTCTGAGACCTGAATGGCTCCCCGTGGTTTCAGGGCATGTCCTTGCAGGGACTGTCCCTCTGTCCTGGTCTGTGCTTTCTCTGAGCTTCTTTCTCACTCTCCCTTACCCGCCTACTTGTACTTACCCGTACACTTCAGGCATCTGAACATATTCTCTACCTACTGATGCTTCTCTTCCATTGTTGGCTTAGAACAAAAGGAGAAGCTATTGTCTCATGAGAGGGTAGATATACACTGCCCAAAGCTCAGCGATGGCTTTTTCTCCCCGGCCAGCCATTTCCCGGGAAGTTACCTCTGGAATCAGAGCAGGCCGTCTTGCATCCTACTCTGGATGAGGTATTCAAGAGTCAGTTTACAATTGTTCTCCAACACCCCACATGGCCCAGCTAGATCGCTCTGCTCCCTCGTTATTACAGATCACAATGGAAACTGGTTTTGAGCACCTTTTATGTTCCAGGCATTTTCCAAATGATAGCTTACATGGAACTGTTTTTCCAACCTACATGGGAGGGCTTGCTTTTTTTCATAAATTGTAGCAAAATACACATAACGAGATTTCCATCTTAAGCATTTCTAAATACACAGTTTGGCAGTGTTAAGTTTATTTACATTGCTCTATAAGCAATATCCAGAACTTCAAACTTTGCAAAACGGAAACTTTGTCCCCATTAACACCACCTTCTTCTGTCCCCAGCCTATAACACTAGGTGCTTCACAGGAGTGAAATAAAATGGCACCTGTCTTCTTTGGGAGCTGTGTTTCACTTACCATCATGCCCTGAAGGGTTGCTGCTGTGGTAGAATGTATCAGTCAGAATTGCCTTTCTTTCTAGGCTGAGTAGCACGGTGTTGTCCTTAGGTGTGAAATGTCCCCTAAACAGCTCAATGATGAGTCTATAGAGCTGGTGTAATTGAGCCATGAGGTTGTAATCCCAGCTGTGGAGGAACCCATTGTAAATGACTTATCTGCATGGTGAGCCAGGCCCATAGGGTGTGGCTGAGAGCGGTGAAGCCCTGGGGATGTGGCCTTGGATTGTATAAAAGGTTCCTCCTCCTGCTCTCTCTCTTGCCTCTGGCCTCCATGTGTGAGGAGCACAGCCCACTGCTCTATGTCTTTCCGCCTCCCTCGGCCATGCTCTGAGACCCACGGCCCCCGGCCTCACATGGACTGAACCCAAACACCATAAGAAAACCAGGCTTGTTTCCTCTAAGTTACAGGGTCAGGCCTTTAGGTGATAGCTGCAGGATGCTGACCAGAGCACATGGCATGGTATGTGGGTACCTCATTTCTTTACCCACGTACCCAGTGATGAACCTGTAGGCAGTTTTGAATCTTCACATGAGCATATTGCTATGAATGTGGTTGTCATGGTTGTACAAATACATCTTGGAGACGCTTTTTAAATCTTTGGGGTATACAGCCGGAAGGGGAATTTCTGGATCATGTGGCAATTCCACTTCTTGACCTCGTAAAGAATCCCCAGTTATCTATAGTGGTGGCACCATTTTGCACCCCTAGCAAACCTGTGTGCCAACAGCACACAAGGGTTACAATTTCCCCACCTTGTTATTTTCTGTGTTTTGATAGTGGTCGTCCTAGCGGGGGAGAGATGTGAGGGGGGCCTCTTCTGTGCTGAGTCCATTCATATCTGTCTTTTGGCAAGGAACATGAGTCAGTACAGGGGCAGAGCTGGAGGTGGAGTACTGACCAACTGCTGCACCTCGCTATTTGCGATTGTGAGCTTCAGCCTTTGTCTGGCCAGATCTCTTGGGGACTTATGCAAGGGGCAAAGGGGCCGCCAGAGAAGCTCGGTTCTGCCGTACACCATTTACATTACTGACAAGTACTTAGGACTTGAAGTTGGGATTTAAGCCTGGTGCCTAAGATTTCCCTGCAAGTACTATTTTCCCATGTTTAGCAGGCTTTATTCTGTGCCTCCAGTATGTAGCCTTCCAAAGACAAGGCTCCCACTTTTTTGTTGGGGAAGCTTTTGAAGGATGATTGGTCTTGACAGATGCTGCTGCCCTGTGTATTCGGAAAGGGCCAGCCCCTGTCTGGCTGCTGTGGGGTTTGGGCGTCCTCTCTGAGTTTGTTCTTGGCGGTGTTAGTCCATTGGAGGGATGAGGGGAATGCCATAGCATTGCTGCTGAGGCTGTGTGGATGTGTTGGTAGTCCAGGGTGCAGCTGGTCCTCCTGGGGTGCAGCCACAGGTGGGTCCCAGGGCCAGGAGTGTGTTTTTCACAAGCTTCACATCAGACAGGTTTGGGCTGGAACCTGGCTTTGCCATGAAGCAGCTGGGAGACCCCTCGGGGAGATGGTGCCTGCTCTACAGAGCAGGACAGCATGGTGGCCAGGCAGGCAAGGGCGGCCCAGCTCACATGACTCCCTTTGTTTACAATGTGCTAGAGAGGATCCTGGGCCAGGAGTTAAGGACTTGACCCAGCTCTGACATTGCTGACTGTGCGACCTTGGACCAGCAAACAGCCTCCCATCAATGTCAAGACTCCTGACTGTGAAGCAGGAGACGGCACACTCTGCGGGCCAGCTCCAGGCAAAGGTGAGGATATGGGCGAGCAGTACTTAACATAGTACTCACACGGAAGTGTGCAGTGCATTCCAGTGACCGTCTTTCCATCCGTAGCCCATGAAGGTGTCACAAAGCCTCAGGGACCGCAGTTTCATTCCACGAATACTCTAGGCCTAAGGCACAGTCTCGGAGGACACTTCAAACTGTCATTCTTACATACGTGGCTTTATTTTTAAAACAAATATCTATTGCCAGGCATGGTGTCATGTACTCGCAACTCCAGTACTGAGGAGGCTGAGACAGGAGGAATATGGATTTGCTGCAGCCCAGGCAACTTACAAAGATGCTTTGCAACTTAGTGAGATCCTATTTCAAAGTAAAAAAAAAAAGAAAAAAAATCAATAAAACAGGGCTGAAGTGTAGCTTGGAGGTAGAATGCCCCTGGGTTGAATCTCTAGTACCAAAAAAAATTATTTTTCACCAAACTATCTAAAATAAATGAAATTTTGCAATTAGCCTCTTATTGTCCCTGAACTCGGCTCCGAAGGAATCGGGATGTTGTCTTCCTCTCCTTTTGTGTTTCCTTGTGCACCGTGATGAATGCATTTACTCTCAGGTAACCATGTAGAGTGACACCAGCTAATTACATACTTTACAACCTCAAATCAGCAGAATCTCACAATATATCATGATAATACTCTCGCGTTTTGCTGAGGGAACGGGCTGCTGGGATACCAGGTTAATTATGCATGCGTTTAATAAAATCATGGCATGGGGTAGTGGGTGGGGAGCCCAGGAGAGATGTGGAGTCAGCTCGTTCTGGCCCCCAGCACTCACGACTCCGTGGTTGTCATCAGCTGCCTGAGTGCATATGTTGGGCGCATTTATTTGTACAACTATAAAAAGCCCTTACCTTTGCAGAGCAATTTGTATTATGCAAAATATGCTCATGGATAGTATATCATTGATTCACCAAGAAACTTCGAAATTAGTGGTCAAAGGAATATTACCTGTGCTTTTTATAAAAAAAAAAAAAAAGAAAGAAAGAAAAAAAGAAAAAAAGAACACTTGGGCCCAGAAAGGCTCTGTCACACTCACAGCTATAGAGCCGTTTCTGGCAGAAGCGGGCTCACACCCAGTTTTGGGTCTGGACGTGGGTCTCCTTCCAGGACCACGGGCCCAGAGGAGAGAGGCTAACACAGGAAGCAACACTCTGCACTCCCCGCCCCAGAGCGCCCGCGGCAGCCCCCAACGTGTGCGTGTGCCCTTGACTGCACCTACTAAAACCTTTCATTATTTTAATCACTTTGAAGGATGTCTAAGTTTGATGATTCGGGTCTCTGTCATCTTAAATGGAGTGTGTGAAGCATAGCTCACTGTCTTTGCCGTCCAAGGTCATCACTGGAATCCTTAGTTATTGTGTGACTCTGGGATGCTCTCCGCGTTAGGTTCTTTAGAAAAAATGTGTTCCTCAACTACAGGGAGGTGGGCTACGGCCTTCCCATCGCCTGGCTCTGCGTCTTTCCATCTAATATGTTTCCCCTCACTTTGGATCGTTCTTCTTGCTGCTGTTGGTCCATTTGTCTTTGTTGCTGTATGTTGTACCGAGTGTGCCCTATAGAATCTGCATGTTGTACAGAGTATGTTGTATGGGATCTGTGTGTTGCATGGAGTATGTTGTATGGACTATGTTGTATGAAGTGTGCCCTATGAAATCTGTATGTTGTGTGGAATCTGTGTGTTGCATGGGATCTGGAGTATGTCGTATGGAGTATGCTCTGTGAAATCTGCCCAGTGTGAGGATGCTGGGCACGGAGTCCCTGGGAGCTGAAGTCATCACCGCACAGCTTCAGCTCTCTTTTGGCTGCTTGGAGCTGAGCCACACACATCCTGCGTCTCAGCTGCGTCCTCGCCGAGGCCACTGCATGGGTGGCTCCTGGACAGGTCGTGTTTTCACCACTGCGCCTTGGTCTATGGCCTGAAGCTGCTGCTTATCCCAGCAAGAAGCACCTACAGAAGGTGGTGTCCTGTGGTGACACCAGCCAGTGTCTCTACCTGCTGGTGAGGAATTGCAGCCATGGGTGGATGCTGGGGTCTGGAAAGGGCTCCCCGGGGCGCCTGGGGGGGGTCTGCTCGTGTGGATATGGCTCTCTTAGTTTCCATGGCCTCTCTGTAGTGAGCACTGTAACCGTATGCAGGTCAGGATAATGGCAGCGCTATCCAGGGCCTGGCTGAGACACCTGCTCCTAGGGCCGGGCTGCACGACTTCCCTCTTCACACAGGTCCAGCCTTGTCTTTCTCAAGGATTTATCTACTGGACAGGGGTTGGGGGGGCTCTGCCTAGGAGGAAAGCTGAACAGGAGCCAGGGTGGCTGGGTGCTGGCTGTGCTCAGACAAACATTTGCATCAGGAAAATGGCGACACCAGCCACCTGTCTGGCAGCTCAGTCCTGGTAAGGCCTGCTCCTGAACCCCTCTGCAGGAGGAGGTCTGTGCAGGATGTGAGCCCGAGCCAGCTGTGGAGGGAGAGCAGCCCGTGCCTCCCCACCCTCACAGGGCAGGAGGGAGCCCGCTGGGGGAGGTCTCTGCAGAGAGAGTGCTGGTGGTGGGAAGCCATTGAGCCAGGCATGGAGAGGTGAGCTCTTTCCCCATGGGCGTTAACAGGGTCCCAGAACCTACTGTGGGGAGTTAAAACCAGGAGAGACAGAGACTGTCACATACACCACTCACCCATTTCTTAAAATATAAATGTTTGGTTTTAATGAGAAGCTAGCAATTGTACGCACTTATGGGGTACAGAGTGGTATCTCAGCACAGCTATACAATGTGTAGTGATCGGGTCTGGGAAACTGGTGTGTCTATCAACTGAGATAGACACCTTTCTCTATGTTGGGAACATTCACTGTCTTCCCTACTAGCTATGTTGAAGCATGTCGTTAAATACTGTCAGCCACCGCTATACAGTTGTGCTATAGAACACTGGGAGTTATTCCTTCTACCCACCTGTACCCCTGCACCATGATTCTTCTCTCCAATCCTGCCACATGCCACTTCCCAGACTCCGGTAACTACTGTTCTATTCTGCACTCAATCTTTTGCTTCTACATATCAGTGGGGATATGTGGCATGTGTCTTTCTGTGATTGACTTATTTCACTTACTTTGTATTCCAGTCTCTATACATGTTGCCGCCAAGAGCACTCCATTCTTTTCATGCGTGAGCAATATTCCACTGTGTGTATACACCCCATTTCCTTATCCGTTCATCCACCATGACACCTCAGTGGTCTCCACTTCCTGGCTTTTGTGAATAATGGTGCTCTAAGTGTGGGAGGACGGATGTCTCTTTGATGTACAGACTTTATTTCCTTTGGATACATACGCAGTAGCGGGATTGCTGGATCGCCGGCAGTCCTATTTCCAGTCTTCCATGGTGGCTGCACAACTTTGTTTTTCCACCACCAGTATGCAAGCATTGCCTTTTCTCCAAGTCCTGGCCAGAGCTTACTATCATTATTATTATTGTCTTATATGAAAGTCATTCCAACTGGGGTGAGATGTTAGCTCGGTTTTAATTTACATTTTCCTGGTGACTAGAGATGTTGAACCTTTTTACATATTTATCAGCCATTTGTGTAGCCTTTTTACAAAATCTCTAGTCCTTTCCCCACTTTTGGTCGGAGTTTTTAGGCTGTTTTGCAGTTGTTTTTATTCCGTATATATTCGAGATATGTATCTCTTGCCAGGTGAATCGTTTGCGAGTGTTTTCCCTCATGCTGTAGTCTGTCTCCTCGCTCTGTTGACTGTTCGACTCACCCATTGACCAGGGGAGGCTCCCCACGCCAGCAAGGCTGCTTGGTCTGGGGCACAGGTGCGGCCTGGCCTTCAGGTCACTAGGAGAACAGCGTCCCACCTGAGTCAAAGTAGGTGAATTCTGGGTGGGGTCATGGAGAGCGCACAGAGGCTGTTGGGCCCATGTCTGCCCTGGAGAAAGCCCCAGCGCCCTAGTGGTGGCGATGAGAACAACTGTCGATGACATCATCTGCCAACTGCGGGCTGGACCAATGGCCTTGCAGCAGCAGAGAGCTGGCTCATCCTATTGGTCCGTCCCTGTGAGCCCCCGCTGTCAGCAACAGGCCGGCCACCCTGGCCAGCTCCCAGCCACCCTCTCTCTGCAAGTCCCCCTGCCTGGCTGGCCCTGGGCCTGGGCGCTCTTCTCCTTCCTCCAGCATGGAAAGGATGCTCGAGCTTCTGGCCTGAAGGGCCTTGCTATGGCTGTTCTCCTTGGCTGCCTCTGCTCATCCCGGACTTTTTCACAAGGGCACACCTACCTGAGCTCCATGCGTGGGTGCCACCACCCCTCCATGCCACACCCCTGGCCCTCTCTCAGGCACTGGCGCTGGCTCCCTACTCCTGGAGCACACCCCTGCGGGGACCCCGGCAGGTGGCCTCTCCTGGCACATGCATGCTCTCTGGGCTACTTGGTGGGTGGCCACCACACAAAGGCTGGCATTTCTCTGGACTCCTTCTGAGACTCCTGCAGTTGGCAGAGTTGGCCCACATCCTTCTGCGTGGCCGGCAGGTATCCATGGCTCCTCAAACCCAAACGCCCCAGCCTCCTCCTTCCTGGCCCCTCCTCAGGTCAGAGCAGCCATGATGGTCACCAAGGGTCTCCTGGGTGCCAGGCACGGGCCGTCTGGTCTCCTGAGTCTTCTGATGTCTGATAAACAGGCCCGGGGCTGGAGGGCCTGGGCGACTGAAGATGGTCAGGCTCCGGGGTGAAAGCGCCCACCTGCCTGCTTCCCCAGCAGGCTGCCGGTGGCCTCTTGCCTCCCTGCCTCCACTGGGAGAAATGCTTGGCTCAGGCCTGGTGTCCAGCGCAGCCCACAGGGAAGCTCCGAGCTGCTTCCTCCCCCATAGACTTCCTACCCCACCGTGCTGGAATGTTCCCTGAAAGCCCCCACTCTGTGGAGGTCTTCTGGGGTGCTCTAGCTGAGCCTGTAGGTGTGCCCGGAGGTCCCTGGCCCTGGGCTGTGGGGGGGTAGACCCAGCATCTGCCTGGCGCTCCTTCCTCCATGGCTGTTGAAGGAGGAGAAAGCCCGGGGCCTGAGCTTCCTTCCCAGGAGGCCTGAGCCCAGAGAGGTTTCCTTCTGTTGTCCTGCCCCTCCTCTAAGCTGCTTTTCTTCAATGATGCTTGCCATCTGAGGATCCAGAGCAGCAGGAAGCACCGGCTAGCCTGTGGGGCTCGAGGTGCTGCCTGGGTCCACCTGTGCAGAACTTGGGGAAAGTTCTTCCCGTTACCACCAGGCCTCTTGAAACAAGGGGAAGCTCCTCGGGTTAAGTTCTCCTGCCCAGAGTGCCTGGCCTCTGTGAGCCCTGTCAGGGCTGCCTTTCACCTGCGGGGGTGGGCGGGGGCTGCACCCACACAGGAGGAGGACAGGGCCAATGTGTGGGTGAGCTCGGGTGTGGCCCCTGGTGGGCAGAGGTCTGTCTCCCAGCTCACACTCTGGCGCTGGTGGCTGAGAGTGGCGGGGTCAAGGACTGCTTCCTAAACGTCACACTCTCGCTCCGTGGAGGCTCTGAAGTTCAAGGTGGGCCTCGTGGAGAGCAGAGGTGAGCAGGGCTCAAGGTAGCACCATGTGTACAGATGGAGCAGAAGAGGGAAGTCAGGGGGCCTCGGGAGGAAACCCAAGTAGGGATGTGGTGGGGGAGATGGCGTGGATCTGTGTGCTGGGGCATGCAGCTTGGTGCCTGAGGAGAGGGTCCCTGCCACCCAGGGACACTGCCAGCCACATTTGGGAGCGTAGGTGGGAGAGCAGGAGTGACAGTCAGATAGGACTGGATTCTGACTTCTGGTTTCAGAGCAGGTTTTTCATCTTTTCAGCTCCGTGAACTGGCCCTCTTTCCTGTGTGTGTCTAATGACTCAGGACACGCATGCAGGATTACCCTGAAGGTTAGATGAGGTGTCACACACATTTCCTCTGTTCTGAGGCCAGTTCAGGGAGCCTCAGTGGTGCGATGGCTGAATCCAAGCTCAGCAGCTGTAGACCTGGGCTTTCCCGCTCCACCACGCGCTTCAGCCTGGAGGTAGCAGCCTTCGATCGCGTGATTTAGACTGATAGGCTCTTCTCGGTCGTTCACGCTCATACAGCAGTAGCGCTTGCGAGGCACAGTGGGAACTGGGTGAGGGTCTCAGCAGGACCCTCTGCCTCCTGGCCAGCCATGTGCCTGCCCACTGGAGTGACTTGGGTACAACTGTGTGTACTAGGTACATGCTCTCCAGTGACTGGCCCCCTGGAGGCTATGGAGAGCCATGGAGCAAGCAGCAGCCGCAGCCACACATGGTGTGAGTCAAGGAAGGTTTTGGGGGGATGGCCTCGGTGATGGGGCCTGGGAGAGGGTTTCCACCTTGGAAGGCCTTTCGTGGTGGATCATGGGGCCTGGTCTCAGTTTCTGAGAGGCTGGGGCTGGAATGGGGCGGCAAAAGTTAGGGGCTCCAGGTCAAAGAGAAATTGGAATTAAGAGATTTGTAAGAGCTGTGTGTGGTGGCATATGCTGTAATTCCAGTAACTGGGAGGCTGAGACAGGAGGATCACAGGTTCAAAGCTAGCCTTGGCAACCTAGTAAGGCTCTCAGCAACCCAGAGAGACCCTGTTTCCAAATAAAAAATCAGGCTAGGGGTATAGGCCAGAGATAGACTGCCTCTGGAGTCAATCCCCAGGAACACAAAGGAGAGATAGAGATAGCGAGATAGAATGAGAATGAATGAGTGTGTGTGTGTGGGGGGGGATTTGGCCAGTATAATAAGACATTAATAGAACTTGGTGAGGTCAACAGGGACCTGTGAGCAGGGGCTTCATCAGGCTACAGAGACTTAGTTCCTTGACTATACATGAAAATATCTGGGATCTTTAAAATTCCTGGTGCCCAAGCTTTAGCAAGACCAGTCAACCCGACACCTTGGGATGAGACCCAGGCTTGATACTTGCACTGCCCTTAAGTGCCTTCCTTGTGAAGCTGAGCTGAGAGCCTCTGGCCCGGAGAGCAGGGCCGTGGTGACTGGGTGCCGGCAATGGGGCAGTCAGTCCAGGGGGAACGCGGCGTGGACAAGGAGCCCCGTCTTTCCCATTCCTGAGGAGGCACCGCAGGCTGTATGTGCTCACAGAGCAGGCTGAGTCTGCAAAGGAATGGTCCTCATGGTTTCTGCTCCCGCCTCCTCCAGGCCCCAGCCTGCTCACCTCCCCACTCTGCACCCCATCTGTGCAAGTTCTTTCTGCCCAGCATGCATCATGCTGCCCAGGCTCCTCTGCATGCAGTTTCTCGCCCTACCTCTGGCTGAGGCCCTTTCCTTGCAAGCTGCATAGACCCAGGGGGTGGACCATGGAGCAGCGGCAACCTGCATTCCGGGCCAGAGCTGAACATTAGTTCCACGGCATCACCTTCAGTACTAGAGAAAAGGCAGAGACATGGGGCCAACACACCAACTTCCTACTCCTTCCTTTCCTCAACAGACTCTCACAGAGTGCCCAAGTCCTGCCAGACTCTGTCCACGCACTGAATGCACCAAATGGGATTCTCCCAGAATGCCCTTCATCTGCGTTTTCTGCAGTATCTAACTCAGCATGATACTGTCCAGCCAGTGGCTGCAGTAGCCTCCAAATAGGTTCTCCTCACTCGATCCTTCTCTCACCCCAGACAGTGCAGCCCGAAGCTGGAAGAACCCTGGGGAGCATCACTCGCAGCCCCACCCACCCCGTGCCCTCGGGACCAAGACAGAGTCTCCATTCCTCATGGTATCAAGAGCGAACATCCACTCTCGCCTGAGCCGTGATGCCCCATCCGCATCTCACTCAGCTCTGTGCTCCCAGACACCAAACCACAGCCAACCACTCTTAGATCACTGAAGGGACCACCCTCTCCCACCTCCAGACCTCAGCTCACGCTGTCTACGCTGCCTGCTACAGCATTCTCCTGACTCTGCATTCTAATTGCCTGTTTACAACGCTCCTTCCAGGAAGGCAGTGGTGAGCCAGACACTTCCCTCATGCGCCTCCAGTGCCTAGCATACTGCGCCTTCCTTGGTAGAAGAGAAAGCAATCATAATTAAATTAATGCATGCGCTCGTTAATTGGAATATATAAATCTTGCTGTTTACTTGGGAAATTTCTTTCCCTTCTCTAAGCCCCTTTCCTCAACTTGAGAACAAGAGAGTAATAGCGCACAGACTGCTGTGAGGCTTGGAATGAATCACACTTGCAAAGCCACCTGGGATACGGCAGTCACGAAGCAGCCATCCATCAGGTCCTAGCTGCTGTCTCCCCTGGGAGAGGAAGGTCATTCCCTGGGTGTCATTTCTCTGTGGAGTGGCAGAGCTCAGAGTTAAGGTGGAGAGTCTGCATTCTGGTGTGCTGCAGACTCTGGAGAATCCATGCAATCAGTGCTCTGAGGGTCCTGGCAGAGTACGGATGACACCTGCACTAGGGTGAGACAGAAATGCTCTCAAGAGTCTGAGAAACTCCCCAGAAGGTAAAGGCTCATCACTAATGCTTTGGCCCCTTGGAGAATCCTGACCCTGTTTTAAACTCCTGGCATCTTTGCTTTGTCTTCCACCTCACCAATAACAACAGTAGTCCAGCTGGCGCTGCACCCATGTCCTGGCTGTTTCCGCGGCTGCAGGATGTGTGGTCCACTTCCAGTTCCGTGGCCAGCTCATGGCTCATTGCGGTGCATGAAATTCAAAGACCATCGCACTCGGCTTTACAGAAACTGTGAGAGGCTGTGCCGCCGACACTTCATTAGAGTCTAAATGTGTTTTATTTATTATTATCTCCCCCACTGCTTCACACCGCTCTGGGAACGGTCCATTGGCCAAGCAACAAGCGACGTGGAGTGCCAAGATGCTGCACTCAGACGACTTTGCAGATAACAGACGCTTACAGACTTGAGCTGCAAAATTTGGACACAAACACACACACACACATTGCTGAGTTTTAACTGACATACTTCTGAAATGGATTGCACGCTTTTCTGCATACAAACATGAGAACCCCAATTTAAATGCCCTCTGGTGATATCCTAAATATCAACATTCCATTGTGCACAGGCTCTCTTGGGAGCTATGGAACTGTAGCCTCGCCATTCCTCCCCCTAGTTGGCCCGCACCCCTTGGTCACTGAGTGGCCAAGGGGCTCCTTTCCATTCTCTTGCCAAGCTGTTGACGAGTTTCATGACAGAGACCTGTGGGTACTTTGTCTTCCTTCACTTTCCTGATTCCCTAAGTGAAAATATTACTTTATATGCATTTCTTTGGTAGAAAATATTTATTTTATTGTTTTGGTACTGGGAATTGAATCCAGGAGCATTTTGCCTCTGAGCTACACCCCCAGATCCATCTTATTTATTTTTATTTTTGAAACAAGATCTCACTAAGCTGCTGGGGCTGGCTATGAACCTGCAATCCTCCTGTCTCAGCCTCCCAAGTACTAGGATTATAGGCATGTGCCACCATGCCTGGCTAGAACATATTTATTTTCAATGAAATAAGAGCTATACCCCCAGCCCTATCTTATTTTTAAATTTTGAAACAAGATCTCACTAAGCCCTCACTAAGCTGCTGAGGCTGGCTGTGAACCCACAATCCTCCTGTCTCAGCCTCCCAAGTACTAGGATTATAGGCATGTGCCACCACACCTGGCTGAAACATATTTACTAATGAAATAAATAAGTGCTAATTGAGATACAGGTTAACACATTGCCTGGGAAATAGTAAGAGGAACAATTTTGGTGGTGAATTGAGGTTTTAGAGAGAGGTGTGGGTCATTAAGGAAGTCATATCCTGTGGGATGGCAAAGAGGTAGGCAGGTGCAGGATTCAGGGGTGCATTCCTCCGAGAGAGAGCAATGTGGTCAGAACCGCAGGACCTTATTCAGTGTGGGTTTTGGAGCCACAGTGGCAAATGTTCAAATCCTGGTCCCGTTGCTCAGGCCTGTGTGGCTTTGGGTCGGACGCACCTTGCCAGTTCTTGAATTGTAGCCCCATGTGCAGTGAGGCTGTGGCAGGTTGGGGAAGACCTGGGGCTCCAGGATTCTGCACCAAGGGGCCTGAGGGCAAGCACTGGCTCCCACTGCAGACTGGCAGGATCATGAGGAAGGCTAGCAGGAGCTGCCCGTTATCTCGGTCCGTTGCACCAGGCCATGGATGGGGGACTCAGAAGAGGCTCATTTTGTCTCATGGTTGGAGGGGCCTCACCGGGCAAAGATTCTGTTTAGTGGTGTCCTGAGGTAGGGCCGGGCTAGTGTGGCAACCCCGGGGCCCTTGTCACCCTGCTACTTCCTCTTCTTATGCAACCACCAGTATCATCCTCCTTGAAGGCCCCCTTCGACACCTCCACGTTGGGGACCACACTTCCAGCCTGTGGAGCTGCGGGGCACACAGGCTGCATCCAGAGCACGCACTATGAGCCCCAGTACTGTGTCAGGTGCTCGAGAGATGCCGTGAGCACTCCTGATGTTGAAGCTGGGTGACCCCTCCCTCTTTCCCCTTGGCCCCTAAGAGTCTGAAATTCTGTTTTTGAAATAGGCAATGTCCAGTAACTAGAGTCAAAGGATTGTATCTCTTAGGGATCTATGTCCAGCAGACCCAAGTTCCCACCAAAAAGCTAAGCCAACTTGGCACTTGATGTGGTCACAGAGCAGAGAGGGGCTGCCGTCTGTGTCCTGGAGATTGGATGGGCCGAGGGAGGTGGTGGAGGACCACTGACCTTGGAAAAAGGGCCTGGCAGCCAGACACCAGACACCTCCGCACTGAAGCTCAGAGAAATGATGTCAGGGGAAGAAAACTCCAGGTGAGGAGAGGCCTCTCCCAGAGCGAGTAGGAGCCGCTGCCGCCACCCCTCCCCTGGGAGCACGCTCTGTGGATGCCAGTCCCCCCACTCCATGTGTGCCCCAGGAGGTCCCCGCTGCTTCTGTAAAATCCCATTTTCTTGGTTCTCCTTATCTCCGAGGTGACAGGGTGACATTTAAAGAATCCTTTAGAAATTCTAGGGGGAAACCAGAAGAGAAAGATTATAGGTTAAAAATAGTCAAGCTCCTGACGAGCCGGGTTTCATCTCCAGCCAACTGCTGACCCTCCTGCCATTCTTCCTGCCTCCTGCCTGCTCTTGCAGACTCCTTTCTGGCCCTCCACGGCCCATCACGAGCTGCGGGCGCTCCCTTCCTGATGGCTGACTCCCTTCCTGCCCTCTGCTCGGTCCAGCTGATAGGAGACATAGATGGGAGCTGGGGGAGCGATGTCGGGGTGGCCCTTGTGCTTCATTGACAGAGGGGCTGCTCCCCACATGGCTTCCCCTGCAGATGGCCCTGTCATCCCCGTCACAGGCCTTCACCTCCCCGTTCTGTGTCCCCAGTCTAGCGCTGGGCCTCATCACCGGTCCTGGGGACAGTGGCTTCTCCCTGTGTTCACCTGAGCTCTGGATCTCAGCTTTGCAATCCTGGTACCCAATTCCCTCCACTCTCAGCACTCAGCACGGTGTGTTCTACTGGCCCGATCTGCTAAGGACACCTAGCATCACCCCACGAGCACTAAGGTGTCACCTCAACTGCCCCTTGCTCCCGGGCCTGGGCACATCGCCGGTTCAACCAGATGTTAGTGTCTCAGCCTCAGGTGAAAACGCGCAAGGCTCTTCCCCTGCTCTCAGTCTCTGCTTGAGAGAAGCTTCCAATTTTCAGGCTATTCTCTCCAGGGTTTCCTCACTTTTCCAATTTTAGGCCTGTCATGACAGCACCTAGGACTGACTCATCGGAGAGCACACCTGCTTCTCCATGGAAAAGTGGGACTGTGGGAGTCTTCCCAGGAAGGCCTCAGGGCAGTGACAACCCACTGGAAGCAGCAGGGGCTGCAGGGCCCTGCCCCGAGGGGGTGCCAGCCACGAGAGGTGAGACCTCCATTTCCCTGCCAGAAGAAGGTCTCCTGAGCCCAAGGGTGATGGTCTTGGTGGTTGGGACACACACTTTTTTTTTTTAGAAAGTTTCTTATTTGGGCTTGTCAGCTTGTCATCACTGAGATGAATACTTGAGAACAACATCTCAGAGGAGGAGGGCTTTATTTTGGCCCCATTTCACAGGTTTCAGTCCATGGCCAGTTGACTCTGAGGCAGAAACTTGACAGAAGGATGTGGCAGAGGAAAGCTGCTCAGGGCAGCTCAGGGCAGCCAGGAAGCAGAGAGGGAGGGAGGGAGGTGTGAGGGCCTGGGGAGAAGATGGCTGTGACCCGGGTGACCTGCTTCCTCTAAGTATGTCCACTTCCTACAGTTCCCACCACCAGCCGTCAGTCCACTCAGCCACCGATGGATCCTTCCACGGGTAAGGTCAGAACCCACAAGACCTGATCCTTTCCACAAAACCTCACCTCTGAAAACTGCCGTGTTGGGGACCAAGCCTTCAACACAGGAGCCTTTGGGGGCTATTATAGTTAGGTATAAAATATCCCCTAAAGAGCTCATCTATTATTATTTGAGGTTGATATAAATGAGTCATGAAATTTATAATCCCAGAAGTGGATAAGTCCATTCTAGTGGATTTACCGTGGTAGTACTTTGTAGGACTGTAGGATGGCAGGGTGTAGTTGGGGAGATGTTCCCTGGGGGTGCAGCTTTGGAGATTATATAAATGGCTGTTTCTCCCCCGAGCATGCTCTTCTCTTTCTGTCTCTGTCTCTCTCTTCCTCTCTCTCTTTCCTCCTCCTCTTCTCTCTCTCTCTCTCCCTCCCTCTCCCTCTCTCCTCCTCTTCCTCCTCCTCCTCCTCCTCCTCCTCCTCCTCCTCCTCCTCCTCCTCCTCCTCCTCCTCCTTCTTCTTCTTCTTCTTCTTCTTCTTCTTCTTCTTCTTCTTCTTCCTTTTCTCTCTCTCTCTCTCTCTCTCTCTCTCTCTCCCTCTCCCTCTCCCTCTCCCTCTCCCTCTCCCTCTCCCTCTCCCTCTCTCCCCCTCTCTCTCTTCTGGCCTCCATGATGTGAGCACAGTCCCTTTCCCCAGTCTTTATTGCTATGCTCTGAGATCCAGGGTCCCCAGCCTCAAATGGACTGAACACGAAACCATAAGAAATAAATCTTTCCCCTAAGTTATGCAGTCCATCTTTAGGTTATAGCTGCAAGAATGCTGATGGATATTTTTTGGATTCAGATCCAAAAAATAACAGGGCTCTTCAAGCATTGTAATTCAGTGCCAGGAGAGGAATCACGAGCCATAAATATCATACTCAGGTTAGTTATAGAGCATTAGAAGCTAAGTTTTGGAGAAATAATAATGGAAAGTGAACTAGGATGCAGAGCTGGGAAATGCCTGCAGTGTGCATTCTTCTGTGTTGAAGTAAGAACCATGGCAAAGACGTCTTTCAAGCAAAGGGGGGTAGGAGCATCCCAAGGAGGAAGTGTGGCTGGGGGCAGTGGGAGGGAGGGAGGGAGGGAGGGAGAGAGGGAGAGAGGGGGGGAGGAGGAGGAGAGGGAGGGAGGAAGGGACAGTCAGAGAGGCATACAGGGATACATCATTTATGGCCCTGGAGTTCATTGTCAGAGTTTGGCCTTTTGTCCAAAGTGAAATGGGCTATGGGGAAATGTTGAGAGTGATGTGTTGGGACATGGTGATGAACAGGGGACCCCATTCTATGGGGAGCTGACAGCAAGAGGGGAAGGCTGAAACAGTGCCATCTGTAGGAAGCTCACAAAGCCATCCAGATGTGAGGCGTGGAGGTGTGGACAGGGGACTTGGTGCGAAGTGACCCCACAAGGGCACGCTCCAGTGGTGCAGCCAACAGATCTTCTGGCCAGGGAGAGGCGGTCTGAGGGCAGGAGTGGCCGCAACCTTCCTGACCACTATAGGGTGCTGCCATCTGAAGGTAGAAAAGCCAGAGAGTAGGAGGCCAGGGGAGGGAGGGTTAGGAGTCCAGGATGGGAACCTTTAATATAAAATGTTTGAAATACGGTACCAAGAAGATTCCTGAAACTGAGCCAGAGGACGGGAAGATGGCCAGAGGCTTCCGTACCTGCCCAGCCCTGGAGAGAGGGTCAGCCTTTGCCATAAGATCCACGCTTTCCTAGGTCAGCCACCCGGCAGCTGAAAGGTGGGTGCTGTGCAGAGATGCCTCCACAACACCTCTGTGCTTGCTAATCAGCAGGGACCATGAGGAGGGAATCACACACCCAAACGCAGTGATTACACTGAGACAAAAACTGATTGCTCCTGTCGATGGCTGGTGCCTTAATGGAGGTGGTGATGGTGCTGATGATAATTCGGGGTTTACAGAAATTGTAGCTACACTTTGCCTCCACTGTGGTTCATGCCTGTACTCTGTGTGCATGTTTCTGTGTGTGTACGTGTGTGTCTGTACGTTAATGTATGTCCTTCTAGATATACGTGTTTATGTGTGTACATGTTTGTATGGCTGTGTGTGTGTGTTGTCTCTGTGTTTCTGTGTGCATGTGTGGAGGGGGTTACGCATAATATTTAGCTCTCACTCTTTGGGGAAGATGGCCCTCTTCCAAACACCCAGGAAGTCTTACCCTGCTGTTTATCTTTTAAGGCTGACAAAGGACATTTTCTTCAGGCGTTTCCAATCAGAATTTGGGTGAGAAGCTGAAGGTTGTCACAGGGAGCTTCCATGCTGGTGCCAGTGGTTGGCATCTAAAAAGTTACTCTGTGAGCTCGCATGCCTATGGGGTCACACCACAGCCACCCCAGTTTTCCCATTCTCTTCCCTGCTCTGCATCCCTGAAGGCTGTTCCCACAGGATGCTTTCCCCAGCACACGTCCCCCCCCAACACACTCCTTAGAACACACACTCCAGCCTTCCCCCACATCCAGGTGGGCTCTGCCAATGCACAGCACCCACGGGAGACTTGGGGGTAGAAGGAAGGTCTAGGTACCCCTCGCTTTCTCCTGGTCAGGCCATGTTTTCCGACTGAGGCGGATGCCACTGTGACAAGGGTTCCTGCCGCTCAGGTTTGGTTGGGGGCCCAGCATGACAGGCCAGGCTCCTGGGCTGCCGGGTCCACACCGTGGGTACTGCTGCTGCTAGATTCTGAGCCGACGTCTCTTGTTGGTTTCCTCCACTCCACTCTTGACTGCTAACACTCTTCACTGAAGTCTGACAGCCTGAGCTGGTTCTGTTTGCTCCTGGCAGCCATTCTGACAAGACCTTTCATGACAAGAGCTGCAGATTCCCTGACCCTCCAGCACCTGGTGGTCTGAGGACTGTTTACTTGTTCTCTGTGTCCATGTCTACATCACGTCCTGGGCCTGGATCGTGTGCACACATGTGCACATATGTGTAGATAATGCATCTGGTAGACATTTCTTTGAGCAGACAGAGGGCAGAGGACGTTACAGGCAGTGGTAAGACGCCGGCTAAGAGGCCCCAGAAGCTACCACTCTGCTTTTCTCTGGCCCCTCTTCAGCTCTGCCCAGTGCCCTGGTCCAGCTGATGAGGGGCAATCGAGATCCCCCACCGAGAGATGACTCTTCTTTCTCCGAGTTTCTCCCCCTTGGCATATCAGAGCTGTGTGGATGCAGGATGCTCCAGAATAGAAAACGTCCTCCCCTAACAGCTACAGCCTGCGGGGCTCACGGTCACGTCTGCAAAGGCAGAGAGATTGAGAAATGTAATGTGACCATCTGCTGATAACTCATACATACCGACCCCTGCATCCTCCAGGCAGGTTCCGCGTGGCTGTGGTCCTGCTCAGCTGCTTTCCTCTGCTCCTTGGCCTCGACACCCAGTCCCTGCTACTTGGGCACCAGTGAGGCCCAGTACAATGGGCCAAGCTCCTTAGCTGCTCCCAGGACCACTCAGGGGCCACGGTGGCTGCTAGCTTCTGAGCTGTTGGTGGTTTGTGAAGTAGTGTTATGGGTGTTTCACTTTTTATGCTTCTCAAACTTCTTAAGTAAAAATGTAGTTTATGTATGTCTTCAGTGGCAGTTTTTTTTATGGTGGTACTGGGGGTTAATACAGGGGCCTTCTACCTCTGAGCTACAACCCTAGACCTATTTTATACTTTTTTATTTGGAAACAGGGTTTCACTAAGTTGCCAAGAGCTTCACTAAGCTGCTGAGGCTGGCTTCAAACCTTTGATACTCTTGTCTCAGCCTCCCAAGTACTGGGATTACAAGTGTGTGCCACCACACCTGGCTATGAAAAATATTTTAAATTAGTGCTCATAGAGGTATGGGTTAACAAAGACTTGGGGAGTGGTCATTTTGGGGGTGTGATGGATCCACGGAATTGAGTGTGTGTGAGAGACATGTCAGGGTATGTATTTTAGGGCCACTATATATTATCCTCCAAATCAGGGCACATTTATTCCCTCCCCAAAGTACTACTAATGATTACACCAGAACTTCTTCTGGGATTACCAAAGAGAGACAAGGATGGGTGGTGACCAAGCCGTTGTGGTGGAGGAAGAGAGGTGGAGAAGCCCAGACGGGGCAGTGCAGGTGGCTTGAACAATCGGGAAAAGGGATAAATCACCAGTAATTGATGGCCCATTGGGTGTGGGCAGCGGGGAGCAGGAGGGAGCAGAGAGAGATGTACATCTGTCTGCCTTAGTTACAGTGAAGGCCTCCACTGCCAGATACCTTGGGGAAATTCTACAGAGAGGTTGAGGGGACCTTGGCGTGGGCTCGGAGGCTCCTGGGGTCTGGGCTCAGAGAAAAGAGTGGGCTTGACCAGCTAGGAGGAGAAAGAAGAGCGCAGAGGAAGAGCTTCAGAGGAGGGACAGGCCAGGAGCCACCAGGGTGCCAGAGGAGGGAGGCCCAGAAACGTGCCTTCACATGCACACCATCTACCCCACTGGGAAGGAACAACCCCCTTAGGAAAGACTGTGGCAATAAAAGCGGTTAGAAGTTACTCGCTTACTGTGTTTGGGTTTTCCATAGACCTCAAACAGCACCCAGGTGTAACTCATCACACATCCCATTGTATTTCTGTCCCCAAGGTCCCCAGTTCCTCTAATCCTGAAGGTCATCCTAGGAATCACAGTTCTCAAACCCTACAGTGGCTCTGTGCGCACCACCCTGCACTTTCCCCTCCAGCTCGGGCCATGCTACGCAGCGACTGGCTTCTCCATGGCAGAAAGTTCTTGTGTATTGGGGAAAGGGGGAAACTGGTTGAGTGATCACAGAATTCTCTTGAGGAGGCCGGAGGAGGGGAAGGTGGCAGGGGCTATTGGTTTAATTTTGTCCCATGGCAGGCGCCAAGGGAACAGAGACTTGCAGGTGAGAGAGGACTCTCACAGTGTCAGGTCACTTCTGCAGAGCGGGAAGCTGACAGCTGAGGGACCAGAGAGGCTGGCTCCCCCCATCTCTCTTCTGTGTTCAGAAGAGATGGGTGTGCTCACAGGCTTGCCTGAAGCCCAGAGAGAATGGCTGCCAGGAAGAGCAGAGGTTCCACGTGAAGGTGGCTCTTTTGACTCACTCATTTGTACATGTGAAGACAGACCTGTGCTCTTAGGACGGTGGTCCTGGGTTCAGAGACAGAATGGTTGAGATCAGAGGACCTCATACTCACACCCTTTTGCCAAAAACACAATCAGCTTTTCTCCTCCTCCTCCTCTTCCTCCTCCTTCTTCTCCCCCTTCTCCTTTTCCACCTCCCCCTTCTCCTTCTCCACCTCCTCCTTCTCCTCTTCCTCTTCCTCTTCCTCCTCCTTTTTTGTCCCAGGAGAGAGTGCAAGTCACTGGTAAGGGTCTCAGGTGCCCTGTGAAAGTTGGGAAGCTTCCTTCTCCCCAGTCCTCCCTGGTCTGACTTATATTCCCTTAAGGAATTCCAGCCCGTCACCATCACTGGCCCCCTTCTCTCTTTAAGATACTTATTTTATAGAAACTCCCCTTCTCCCCTCCCAGGGAGGCAGGTGCCCTGTGCTGATGGGATTTAATTTGGTCAGCTTCCTCCTGAGAGGGCGGGGGAGTGGATCTGTGAAGGAAGCTGGCTCCCAGGGAGGGCAGACACGTCCCAATTCCTTCCTGCTGGACCTCTCAGAACCTTGCTCATTAACTACAGCAATAGAATGGGAACCAACTTCCACACGTCCCTCTCCTTGCTCCCAAATTCTATTTAAATATCTCAAGCATGACTCTAGGGAAACAGACAGCCGCTTCCAGCCGAGAGAGGAAATCCACAGCAAATCCCCCTTTTCCATGCCTGTGCCTGATTCGCAACGCCTGCATATCGCGTCAAGTCCCCATGGTGGTGCCGAGTGCCAGAGGGAGGCCTGAGCCAGGGGCTGTGGAGGAGGCCAGAGCATCCCCCAGGACCAACAAGCTGTCCAGGTCCCATTGATGCGCCCCGCTGTGTGTGGCTGGTCCCAGCAGGCCAGCAGCTGTGGCTGGAGGGAGACCTGTGCCCTACACCAGCAGAACAGTGTCTGACCTAACCCTTAGTCCAGGGTCCGCTGGCCAAGCCCTGCAGAAGCAGACAGGAAGGGCACCTCTGAGCTCCGGGTCCACCATGAACCTCGTGGGCCTCTCGTCACCCTGGACTGAGGCTCCTGGATGGTCAGGGCTTGCCCAGGGGAATGGTCCCCAACAGCCGGGTGGCCGTCCTGCCCTCAGCTCCCTGGTGTCCCTTGCTCAGGCCCAATGTGACAAATAACATACAGGAGACAGCTCCCTTGCTCCGGAGCCTCCTTAGAAAGGTGAGGAGAGGCAGGTAGAGAACCTCACATGCTGGTGGTCACAGGGCCAGATAAGGCAGGGGGTCGGTCACCACGGGCAGGCCTGGGGCCGTGGGAGGGGTCAGCTATCAGGAGCAGGGGCTCATGTGGGGGCTTCCTAGTGGCTCGGGCTCCTTCCTGGGATCCCTGTGTCCTCAGAGCTGCCCGCTGCTGTCACTCTCTGAGTCTGAGCACCTCCTCTCTTTCCTCTGGTTGTTGTTTTCTGCACCTGTGGAACAGAGCTAGAATTGCAGCCCCGCTGGGCTCTCATGGGTTAATGGAATAATACTCACGCAGCAACACAGAGCTGAGCTTGCCCACCAGCCCCGAGGCTGCAGCTGAGGGTAGAAAGGCGTCCCTGTGGACAGACCGGGAGGGAGGGGCAAGTGAGTATCAGGAGGAGGCTGGGCACACTCTCCACCTCCTACAATGCAGGCAGCCCCTTCTGGCCCCGAGAATACTCTCAGTTTAAGTGCACATTTGTGCTGGGGGTAGGTAAAGATGTGCGCTGTCTTAATTGGCCAGACGAGGCTCACAAAGTCGCCATGGTGTGCTTTGGGACACACAGCTTGTCCACAGTGGAGCAGACCTCGGTTCTGGATCCAATTCCCAGTCGTGTATGTATGCCATGTATGTATCTGTGCATGTGTGCCATCTTGGGCAGCATGGATCAGGCGTATGGTAGAGTGTGCGCCCACACGTGCCTCTGTGCTCGGCGTCCCCACGTGCACACGCCGGCCGCCTGAGGTGTCTTGCCTTCTGGACCACTGCGTCCATCTACTGAGGGCACGGTTGGTGCTGGGAGCAGAGGCCAGTTTGGTGTCTCGTGGAGAGCTAGAGAAGCAGGGAAGCTTCCCTCTTGACTGCTGCAGGCTGACGGGAAGGGGCAACTCTAGTTTGTGGGCAATCTTCCTTCGTTCAAAGTTTTCGCCATGTGCTTTAAAGTGGCAAACGCACCGGCGTGTAGAAATCTGTGAAAGGGAGAAGGCGATCCCGTGGGGGCCCACAGCCTGGTGACAGGGCTCCAGGTCCCCCGGGCTGAGCGAAAGGGCGGCAGCAGCCCAGTGACGGCACGCCGAGCCCCTCATGTGACTTTCTTTCTTTCCAGAAGCAGTGTGACTCTCCTTTGAAAGATGCGTTGGCTTTCCACGGATGCTCCCCGCCATCTCCCCTCCCGGATGCTGGCGCGGCTGGCAGGCCAATCAATTGGTCCAGCAGCTCTGCCATCCAAGACGCAGAGCTGAGCTGACATCTCCCCGAGAACCCCAGAGAGTCGAGCCTGGGCACCTGGGTCTGTTCAACGCGGAGCAACAGGCAGGCGCTGGGCACGCTGTCAGCGGAGCGGTGGAAAGGGACAAGCTGCTGTGTCAAATGTGACACCCCAGCTTCTGCTGGTCTTGCAAAGATATCTGCCGTGATGTGACTGCGCCTGACACCCGGCAACAGCAGAGGCTGGTTTCTGGGCTGGATTGAAATTCATCCAGCTCCCTGTGTTCGCAGCGATGATTTCCAATGCTAATTCTAGGCGAGCCAGGCATGAAATATATTCACAGCCGCTGCTCACGAGGCCCTTTGGAGCTGCTTGAGGTACCTGTGATGAAAACATCTGTGCCACTTGCTTTTGTGCATTTTTGTTCCCTCGGTTTCAATTATGCAGTCAAAGAACCTGTGGGCAAGAGAGGGGGGGAGCAGGTTTGCTGATGTCCTCCCTTTCCTTCCTGATAAGAGGGAGTGCCTGGCTGCTGCTAAACAGGGGAAGCAGGAGGGAGACAGAGAGGCAGGCTTTCATCTTCCCGAAGAAGCAACCCTCTGCTCATGCAAATGAGGCTGTCTGAAAGCAGCCCACTCCTGCTGAGCTGCAGGGGTCCCTAGGCCATTCTCCCAGCAGGAGGAGTGCAGGGTGAGTTTGCTGAGCTCACGTCTGTGAGCAGAAGTAATTGATAGGGCTGCGGGCGGCAGGAAGCCTGGGTGGGATGGGGGTGCGGGAAGCACACGAGGGCCTGCCTGTGCGCCCTCCCGCCTGTGCCTGCGCACGTTCCTGTGGGTTCCGGTTCATGCCTCTCTAGTGCTGCACCTCTGAGAAGCCGCATCCCCTTGGTCCTCTCCCTGCCAGAGCTTGTCTTGGCTTCCCATGGAGAATGTGCACTGCACACAGAACAGTGCGCTCAGAGTTGACCAGTAATCTGCGGCTCAGCGATGGGGCTAAGGCTGCACCCCGAGGCAGAGGCGAGCCTGGCCTTCTGCTCTCATAGGAACCCTGGCTGGAAAAGACCCGCCTTCCCGCTTCCCTCTAGCTGCTGCTTGTCCAAGAATGACCGGCTGGCCATCTCCTGCCTTCTCAGGGCTCTCAGTGGGGTGGACACCGGCCTGCCTGCTTTCCCACCCACTCTCAGCTCTCTAACCAAAGAGCTGACGGATTTGCAAGCCATGGCCATCCGTTTCTGAAACCACCTTACACATTGTGGGCAGAATAGAGAGTGGCCAGCTCTGTCCTTCTAACAGTGAGAGTCCGCCGATGTGCCGAGGGAAGAGGGAGGTGGTTACTTGGGGTCTTTGGAAGGCCTGGTCTCACCTCCCTCCAGGACGGAGTGACAAGTCCAGCAGACATGGTGTCCAGGCCATGATGTGACTGGTCTGCCTGCAGAGAGAAGCTGAGCACCCCAGGCGGGCGCTGCAGGTGCCTTTGGAGCACTTCCAAGCTGGTGCCGCCCCATACCATGTGCAAGCTCTTCCCAGTCTCGTTTGCTCACGCTTCAGTTTGAACCTGTGGGTCTGTGGCCTCCTCTGCTCTGCACACTGGCTCCTCCCCTGCCTCCCTGCTTTCCCTGGGCCCGGCCTGCTCTTTGCCACACTGTGCCCACAGGTCCTTGCCTCCAGGTCCCCGTCAGGTCCCACCAGTGAGCAGCCTTGCTAGGGGTCAGAGCTCAGAGGCTGGCTTGTGGGGTGGGCTCTTCCTGTCCTCACTGGGGTTTACCCAATCTGCCGTGCCCTTTAGCCCCTCAGCCAGTGTCCTCAGAGTTCCTCTGAATCCATTTCCAGTAGTTACAAGATTCCACCAACATGGTAGGTTAAAGATGAGAAGGTTAAAGATCCTAGAGGGCGATGTCATGCTCAAAAGGTGCTGTGGGGCCTGTGCCCTCTGGGAGCTCTGTGGTGGGAGCTCCATTTTCCAGATCCTGGGGCCCGTGGTTCTTGCCGCAGGACTCGGTCCCCCTCGCCTGCTGTATGGCACCACCAGCTCTCTCTCCCACGATGGCTGTTTCTCTGTCCACCCTCGCTGGCTCTCACAGGCTCCCTGTGATGGCACTGGGCCTCTCTGGACCAGCCAGGTCATCTCCGTCATCACGAAGTCCTGACTTAATCACATTTGCCGACCCTTTGTACACGAAGTAGCAGAGTCACAGGCTCCTGGGATCGGGGTGCAGGCATCTTGGGGTGTGCTGTTCTGCCCGCCACGCCATCATCCTTTCTCCTCTACATTATGGCCTTCCAACCTATGCCTGAGGCTGTGGCTCCTCCTTACGGTCCCCGAGGGCTCCCCCAAACAGCACCTTCTTATCTGAGTTCACTCCAGAACCCAGAGCTGCCTCCCCACATTTTCCCCACCTCACCCAGAGTGATGGGTGGTGACAGCTCTGTCCAGAGCCCCTCCTAAAGAGCTCAGAGGCTGCACCACCACCCAGGGACTTGATGGAAGGTGGATTTCCCTTCAGCTCAACCCAGTGTCTCTGCTCGGAGCACCTGCGCGGCACGGTAGTAATCATCTTTTCAAGCCCATCTCCGCTGCACCGGGAGGCTCTCCCACACTCCCGGCAGGGCTGGCGCCCAGGCAGACACTGCTGTGGTGCTCAGAGGAGGCGGAACCAATTCCTCCTCTTCCTTTTGGGCTCTTATTGCATTTTGCTCAAATAATTTATTTAGCAACCATATTTCCTGCAATAGTGTCTATATTTCTGGTTAGGCCAAGAGCCTACAAGCTGGGCCTGACCACCCCTGAGGAGGGGCGCAGACAGAAAACACACACTGGGGGACGGTGACCCTCGTCGTTTCGTCTGGCTTGGCTTCTTGGGGCCATTCTCTCTCTCCCTTCTCTATCCTCAGGGCCCTGATGCCCTCCTGCTGACTTGGCCCTCTGGTTTCAGGGAAATCGGGAGCCTAAGGAATCAGTAGTGTGGAGTCAGCAAGGGAAAAGGAAAAGGCAGGGAGAGGGAACTTTCAACACAAAGGCCTGGAGGTGTGGAGGGAGCTCAGGCCCAGCGGGAAACGTGATAAGAGGTGCCCAGCCTGTCACCCCCGTCCACCTGACAGGACCCTCCATCGTCCTTGCCCTCCCTCCCTCTCTCCTCCAAGTCCCTTTGCCCAGATGGCGCAGGCAGGCGCTGCTCTCTGCGGCTCCCAGTCCTGAGCTCTCAATAGCTGTGGCCTCACAGAGCCGCCTGTGCAGCCAGGGCCAGGCACGCCTTGGGGGCTACGGACTGGCCCGTGCCTCCGGAAGGTCCTCTGGCTCGTCCACACTTTAGTGTCCACATCTGTAAATTAGGAGTCCTGCAACCTAGCCTGGGCTGTTTTTCATGTAACAGCTTCTTAAGATAGCGCCTGGCCTGCAATATCCATCCAAACCAGAGGTCATTTCATTGTTACTGATGTCTAGGGTAGGGATCATTTCCAGGACAGGACTATACACACAGAAGCACCAGACCCCGGGCTAAGAGGGGAATTAGCATATCACATGAATGATCACGTGCACATACCCACTGCCCCTGCCTGCTTGCTCGGGAGACCTTGCTGGGAAGTACTCGGGCCCGAGCCCTCCAGAGCAAATGGCGGTGGGGTCAAGCACAGAGCTGACCTGATTTTGAAGCACATTTTTCTGGCCAATCAGTGCGTATGTGTGTGTGTATGTGTGTGTGTGAGAGAGAGAGTAAGACAGACAGACAGACACAGAGAAAGACAGAGAGAGAGACAGAGAGGGTGGAGGCAGCTGGGAAGGAGAGAGTTGGTTGGGCGTTTTAGAGAGGAGATGGATGTGGGAATTGTATCTTTCCTCCTAATTATTTCTGGATGGCTGCTGTGCTTTCTCTCCTCCTGTCTTAACTGCATCGTTCAAAGTGTCTGACAATCGATAGGGCTCAGGCTGAGAGCCCTTGGAAGGAGCCAGTCAGCCACTTTAGCTGCCAGGCAGGATGGAGTCTGAGGTATCGGGCAGAAGCCCAGGCTGGGGAAATGGACAGCCTTCTGACTCCACCCACGACCTGCTTTCATTCCCGCAGCCCTGAGAGGCAGAGACGCGAACCAGCAACTCTATGGCTGTGCCTGGGCCCGGGGCACTGCTGCCTAGCACCTCTTTTAACCCCACAGCAGCCTTTCAAGGGGGACATCACCATCTACATCTACCTTTGGTGTTGGAGGTATCGAGAGTCTGGGACAAGGCTCTGGGCTGCATGGGAGAGCTCGTCCCAGGCTGTGTCGGCAGAGCAGGGCGACAGGCCCAGTCTAGGGTCTGGCTCCTGGAGCTGAAGTTGGCATTTGCTGTTCTGACAAAGAACAGATCTGGGATGAGTCTTGAGGCTGTGCACGGTTGGCTGTCAGACCCCATCCAGTGCTCCCCTTGGGGATGAGGTCTGGGCCAAGCGCCTGCTCACGGTGCTCGAGGTTTCTGGGAGGAAGGTAGGACATCAGGCACCTTCCGATCACTTCCTCCATGTGTGGGAAGACAGAATCTGTCTGCTCCAGCAGGGGCCCTCCATGGTGAGAAGTACTAATCACCAGCCGGGCATGATGGCACATGCTTGTAATCCCAGCATTTGAGAGGCTGAGACAGGAGGACTGTGGTTTGCAGACAGCCTCAGCTACTTAGTGAGGTCCTTTGCAACTCAGTAAGACACTGTTTCAAAATAAAGAATAAAAAACAGGGCTGGGAGTGTAGCTCAGAGGTAGAATTCACCTGGGTTCTATCCCCAGTGCCACAAAAAAAGTGCGAATCACCAGGCAGAACTGACTGTGGCACAGAAAGTGGGGCCTCCGGAAGGGCAGAGGCCCATTGCCAAGTCCCTCTGCCAGAGTAATGGCTGGCTGTTACACCTGCGCCCTGAAATAACTGAGATAACATGGGCCTTATTCTTCATGCAGAAACACAATAGTAATGTCAACCTAGTCCTTTGTGAAAAGCTAAGGAAGAAATGAAATTAATATGAAAGCATCCTTCCTTTAGTTATAAGAGAAGACGTATTACCAGTGTCTTCCAGGCTCAATGAGTGGTGGGCAAGACAAAGCGTCTGCCTTCCAGGAGCTCTCCAACAGGTCAACACCTGCTAGGATTCAGCTGTGCCCCTGGAGTGCCCAAGTCAATGCTCGGGCACCCAGGGCCCAGCCACTGCATGGAGAGCCCCCCCCCTCCCCGGGCAGAATTCCTAGGAGGAGGCTTGGCCCTCTATCTGTTGTCCAGTGGCACAGAGCACCTGATGGGAAGTCAGGGCCCGGCCCAGTCAGCCTGGCCACAGCACTTGCTCCCCCCCTTCACTGCCTTCCCTTCAGAGGGAAGCCTCATCCTACGGGCAGAAAGCAGTGCTCTGCAGGGGAAGGGGGCACCTGCTGGGGTATGGATTCCCAGCTTTCTTGATTTCTCAATAAGTGGAGTGCCCAAAGAGAAAAGAAGTGGGGACGCGCTCTGGCTCTAAATTAGCTCTAGGGAATCTCATTAATTATGGGATGTTTATCTATGTGCTTCTTAAAGGTGGCACCAGCTGAACTTAGCATGCCACTCACATTAACACGTAGAGGAGGGAAAGCAGCTCGGAATTATTGGAATTCCTTCTTCATGGTGCGCCTCTGGGGTCCAGTGATGCCTGTCTGGGAAAACTCAGTTGAAGCTCAATTTCACCGCCTCTTAAATGGGAACCAACATGGGCTCCGACAGGGCATCTAATCCTCCTCCAGGGCGCGCTTCCCATGAGCTGGGAGAGGCGAGTCCAGTGGTATGACTGCTTTAGTTTGCAAACCTGCCAAATGCAGTTTTTGCTGGAGGAATCCTTAGAGCTGGCGTCAGCACCCCCCACCACTGTCCAGCAGATGGAAAGGTCAGCAGAGTCAGGACAGCCCTCCACGGGCACCTTGCATGACAAGGTCTTTCCTCTCCTGGCTGGTGTCCGGATGCAGCCTTCAGGATGGTCCTCGTTTCCAGAGAGGGGAGATCAGAGGACAGCAGGACAATTCTGAGTGCAGCTGCAAGAGCCTTTCTTTTCCCGCCCCTCTCTGGGCTGGGCTGGGCTGAGCTGGCAGAGCTGGCGGCATTTAATAGTGCAGATGGAGGCTCTCGCCCTGTTAATTATTAACCATCCTCTCTGCAATTCTAAGGACAACACGGGGATGAGCTCTAAGGTGGAAGAGAACTGGACTGAGGGATTCGCGGGCGGAAGCCGCGGCCCTCCGTGCTCTGCCGAGGGGGCCTGGGTTGCATTCGGGTCATGTCCTCGGATCTGGCAGTATTGTCTGCCTGTGCATTGTGTGGACAGTGCACGAGGAGGCCAGATCTCTTGGGGTCTCCCACAGGAAAACGGAGGAGGCTGGCTTCTTGGAAGGACCTCCTTTGTCTCCAAGAGCAGCCATGAGCCCCGCCCGCCCCTTCACTCTGCAGAAGGTGAAGCCCCCGGTGCCCAGATATGCAATTTTCCTATCAGCCATGAGGTGGAAATCAGTCCTCCTGCTAGCCGTGGCCCGCTCCTGGGGCTGTGCAGTAATGCCCACTGTCCTCTCTCAGCAGCCCGGGGCTCCAGCCAGCGATTCCACGCTGGTTGAGTCCCACGCCACACTGGCCAGGCAGGCACCATGGGGCGTGCTGGGCCCATCCTCCAGCCCCACCCTCTTGGTAGCACCTGGAGGTGGGCCCATTACGGCCAGGCCTGCAGGGATGATGGTGGCTGGCGGGAATTCCTTGCACCGGCACAACCCACATCTTGTCCTTCCATTCTGAATCCCCCCATCATCTGAAGGAGGTGTCCTTTGCCTTGGGAAGTTAAATTTAATAAGAAAAGAAGGGGGAAAGGAAAAGATACCTGTCACCTGTACGGGGACAGGCAGTGGTGGGGTCACTAATGTCCCTTTCTAGCCCTCTGCTGGAGAGGGGTTTTAGAGGGGAGCTGACCAAGCCCAGTGCTCCTGCATCTGCGTGACCTGTAGCCATGATGTGCGAGGGCCGGCCAGCAAGCCTGGCCCTGACAGAGGAGTCTCCCGGCCAGATCCACTGAACTGGGGCCAGAAAGATGGAGTCTAGAAGGAACTGCCATGTACTGTAGATCTCCAGACCAGTCAATAGGTGCCAGGCCCAGAATCCCTGTACCTCTGCCCGCTGGCTGCCATGCTTACTGCCACCACTACCCTCTGCGGTCTTGGGAGACCTCGGCGTGGCTGTATCACAGGACTCAGCTCCTTCCATGGAGATATTGATGGTCATCCCACAGGGAGAAAGTAGCTTATCCTGGTGCACGGGGGCCCGAGAGCACAGGATGCGGGGCCCCTAGTCGGGTCCTTGCTGTCCACACCGGAACACAGCCTCCTCCGGCCAGTCCCCTGCCCCTCCAGTCCCCGCACTCTCTGCATGAGTCCTGCCCCCCAGAGACACTGATGCCCGACATCTCGGGCCGTCCCAGCCCCACGTATGCATAGAGAGCCCCGCTTTACCAACCTCTTCTTTCTTCCTCAAGACCAAGCTGGGCTTTCCTCTTATGCAGAACTTCCTGGTGCCTCAGGCAGAGCCGGCGGGTGGAATCTTCTCTATTTCTGGCACTCTGTGTCCAACTCCATAGTAACCCTTCCAGGACTCTGCTAGACCTTACCTGTGTGTTTCCCTCGCGGAGTCTGAGCCCTGGGGCCCATTAGGTCCGAGCACCCCTCTGGCTGGCCAGCGTGCCACGAGGGTGCATGGGTGGCCTGGGAGCCAGTGACCCCAGTGCCTCTCACTCCTGGTGACTGCATCAGAGTCACTGCTGGGTGGTTTGGGCCATTCTCCTGATATTCTACAAGAGGGGGTTGGCCCTGGGGAGGGGCAAGGGCAGCTATCCGCGAATGAAGCACAACCGAGGCCTTAAGTCCCAGAGGTAACATTTATGAACTTCCTTTCTGTGTTTGGGTTTCCCCCGCCGCTTCTGTGAATGTCTGCCACTGCAGCAGGAGCGCGGGCAGTCAGGGGACGGAGGAAGAGGACACACAGCCACCAGCCACCACCAAACAGCCACGCTAGCAACAGCAGAGTTACAGCCACAGAGCCACCAGCAGGCGAGACACAGCCCCGGTGCCTCCAGAGGTCAGAGCCTGGCATGCGTGCGTGCATGTGTGCGTGACATGCCAGGCTGGCACACCCTGAGGTTCCATCTCTGTTCTCTTCTGGGTCTTGTGCATGTGAAGGTCTTGTGTTTGTGTGTTGGGGGCCAGAAGGTATGTCTGGCGAGTGCCAGCTCCTTGGCTGAATTGGCCAAGAGCCTTGGCTGGTGCTTCCCTCATCCTGCCCTCCCAGGGCCTGGGTGCCCAGCCAGGAGGGTCGGTGTCCACCTCAGCCTCTGCCTGTGCCCCGGCTCAGCTCCCGTGTCCCACACTCTGCCCCCGAGGCAGACCCACCTACAGAGCCACCACTGTGACACTGTGAGACGGCGCCTGGTCTCCTACACCCAGAGCACAGGGAGGGGCCTGGTCCTGCCCAGGGCGCGTATGGGTGGCTGTGTGATCACTGCCTTGTGCCCTGTGCCTCATCTCATTTGCACCCTCAGCACATCGTGCTAGAAGGGAGTTTCTAGCTCTGTTTTACAGAGGGGCTGAAGAACTTGGTATAAGAGTTAGATATAAAATGTCCCCTAGCTGGGCGTGGTGGTGGCGCACGCTTGTAATCCCTGCACTTGGGAGGCTGAGACAGGAGGATCGCACAGGTTCGAAACCAGCCTCAGCTACTTTGTGAGGCTCTCAGCAATTTAGTGAGACCATGGTTCCAAATAAAATATAAAATAGGGCTGGGAGTGTAGCCTAGAGGTAGAAAGCCCCTGGGTTCCACCCCCAGCACCACAATAAGTAATAAATAAATAAATAAATAAATAAATAAATAAATAAAATGTCCCCTAAAGAGCTCACTTATTAATGTTTGGAGCTGATGCAATTGGGCCGAGGGCTGTGATCCCAGCAGAGTGGATAGCTAAGTCTATTGTGATGGATTGACCTGGTGGTACCCACTAGACCACAGGGCGTGGCTGGAGGAGGCCCTGGGGTGTGGCCTTGAGGATGATGCGGGGCTCCCTTTCCTCTGAGCCCTCGCTCTGACTTCTGGTGCATGGTGTGAGGAGCAGCCACTGCTCTCCCTCTCAGCTCCCAGCTGCCAAGTTCTGACATCTGTGATCTCCGCCTTGCAGGGACTGGACTCAGAACTGTAAGAAAATAAATCTTTTTTCCTTTGAGTTACATGGTCAGTCTTTTAGATTACAGCTGCGGGAATGCCGGCAGGCACACTCAGGGAGGTTGGGGACTTTGCCCCGGCTAAGGCAGGCTGAGGGCCTGTGTGCTGGTGGGGCTCAGCCTGGGACCCCAAGCAGAGCGTGGACACACTGATGGGTCCTGTCAGCTCACTGGCATCTTCTCTGCCTTGGTGCTGGCTGGGTCCATTGACACTTTTACCCCATATCCCTTTAATCTACGTCCTACAGAAACACTGCCATCTAATTAACCGTTTCCCTAAAGTAGACACCACCATCGTTTCAGTTTTTTATATGACAATTAGCACTGTGACAAACATCCATATTTGTGTTCTTGTTTTAGACTATTAAATAGAAAAAATTCCTGAAAGTTCCCAAATACCTATCATTTTCCAGAAATATTCTTTCCTTCCTTCCTTCCTTCCTTCCTTCCTTCCTTCCTTCCTTCCTTCCTTCCTTCCTTTTTCTCCCCCCTCTCTCTCTTTCTTTCCTTTTTTCTTTGTGGCACTGGAGATGGAACCCAGGGGCCTTCTACCTCTGGGATGTACCCCAGACCTATTTTATTTTTTATTTGGAAACAAGATCTTGCTAAGGTGCTGAAAGTCTCATTGAGTTGCTGAGGCTAACTTTGAACCTGCGATCCTCCTGTCTCAGCCTCCCAAGTACTGGCATTACATGCATGCTCCACCACACCCAGCCTATTTTACTTCTAACTTGACTTCCCAGGTGTATAAAACAGAGCCGGCCCATGAACTATTGCTCAGAAATAGTTTTCTCATTTGTAAAATGGAAAGGAAGCCCTTTAAAGCCTTTATTCTAGTCCTTGAAAGTGATCAAATTTTACAACAATCCTGCATCATGATCCCCCATGCTCTTTGGGACTAACTCTTCTCCCCCTTTTGCAAGGACACCCTGCCAGGCTCTGGCCTTTCTATGGCAGGTATCAATTCCTCCGTCATTCACCCTCACAGTATCCAGGACTAGCGGGAACTTTGGTCTGGGATCCTGCTGCGATTGCTTATGACCTGCAGGGCCCCTGTGCCAGAGGGGGCTGGCCGTGGCTCAGTCTGGTCTGTCACCTCCAGGACCCACAGCTCTCGGAATCCATCACTGCCCAATGGGATCACTCACCATCCCTTCCCCTGCCCTAGCCTGTGCTCCTCCACTTCCTAATCAGGGCCTCCACTCTCCATAGCTTCTTCTGAGGCCCCGGTGGCCGATGACTCGGCTCAGGATCCCGTCACTTCACTCCAGCTCACTCGCCAGTCCGCTGCCCCCCTCACCGGCTTAGGGAGCTGCTACCTTCTCCCTGGAGACATCCCCATGGCACCCTCCTTGGAAGACCACCTTGTGGCACTGGCTCTGAGCTCCATCACAAGCAGAGTTGCAAAGAGGTCTTGCCAGAGTCCTGCTGTGGCCCTTCAGAGGCAGCCCTTGGTCTCTGGTGAAGACACAGACTCTACGGTGGTGCATGAGCCCTCAGTGCCAGGGGGCTTGGTGATCCTGAGCCACCTGGACTATGCCTGTGACCACGCCAGGGTTCTCATGAGGGTCGGGGTTCCTTTGTGCCCGCTGGGCTCCCTGGGGGAGGTCTGTCTACTAAGGGAACCTCCAAATCTGCCCAGAGCTTGCGTGCCTTGGTGTGACTCTGTGAGCAGCTCTGAGGCCTCTGCGTCGTCGCTCAGGCACGGTTCCCACCGCAGACCCACCCACTGAAGCCCCAACCCCACTGGCTGTCAATCACTGGGGATCCCCAGAGTCCTGCACGCAGGTCAAAGGTCGCACCCTGACAGCAGCGAGGGCCTTTCACACCTGGGCAGGATGGGGAGGAGCTCCAGGAGGGATTCTGGAGCCCTGCCTCTGCCTCCCTCCCTGTCCCTGCGGAGTCCCCACCCCTTCCTCTGCCTCCTTGGCCTCCTCCTGCTCCTCTTCTTTCTCCTCCCTTCCCTTTTATCTTCTCTTCCCCATTTATATAGTGTGTTGTTGTTTGCTCATGCACATGTGTGTGCACGCGTGTACACACACACACACACACACACACACACACATGCGCGCGCGCCTTTGCACCTGGGTTGTCCTCGGAGCCAGAGAAGATGCTGACGCTGATGCCACCAGGGCCTGCCCTGCCCTGTCCCTAGAACTCTAGGGTGAGCAGACCTTGGCCTGAGGAAGGTAAGCGTGAGGGCTGTGCAGGGGTCACACTCAGAGTCTTCTCAGTTTAGATGGAGTCGCAGCACAAACAGCTCTAGATGCACCATCGGACACGTGCATGGACGATGGAGGAGCGGGAGGCATACCACCCACTGGAACAGGGGTCAGCACAAGCTTCTGGAAAGCCACAATGCTTGATTTGGGCGAAGCAGAGGGCAGCCAGCAAGCGGGGCCCAGGGCCGGCAGCTGTGCGGGAGGCCGCGTGCAGGGTGCTGATATCAGGGTGCAGGGCCTGGTGCCCTGCAGATGGCGAACATGGATGGAGAATATGCCATTCTAGTGTCCCAGCCCGTCCTGCCCGCCACCCTCCCCCTGGCCTGGGAGACTAGAGGGACTCTAAGACCCTGGGGCCAACTCTGTTCCAGATGCTCCTGCTGCAGGGCTTCAGATTCCTGGCAAGAATGCACCAGGAGCTCTGGAGGAGGTCCCTGGCCATGAAAGGGCCAAGGCGCTCTGGACCTGTTGCTGTACCAGGAACACGTGTGGAGAGCATACCTCACCTGCAGAAGAGGACTCAACACTGCTTGAACAGGATGCCTGACTACCCAACCCCTGACCGCCATAGCGCCAGGCTGCCAAGAGGACGGACGGGAAGAAACAACTTTAAGTGGGGACCTCGCTGGGGAGGGCGGGCGGCTGCACGCGCTGACCCTCAGTGGTTAGCGAGGATGCAGGGCCTTAGGCCCGATGGGGAGTTGAGTCAGGGAGAGGGCTCTCTGGGTAGAGCAATCGGGAGGGGCGGTGGGGATCACTTCGCTCAGTGGAGCGACGTCCCCAGAGAAGCAGCGGAGTCTCCCGCGACGTGGAGGCCAGATGAGGCAAAGGCCCAGCACCCTCCAGGGACCAGTTCTGCCTGCAAAGAAGCGATCTTGATGATCTAATGCCGCTCCTGTCTCTGATTTCATGATGAGGCGCCCAGCCAGAGGGAGGCAGGAGACGTGGCCCAGAGGAGGAATTGAGGAATTATACTGCAAGGACACTCGGCACCTGCTCACTGCGCCTCTGGTGTTGTTCTGACCAGGATGCCTTGTTCAGTAACCTGTCGACCCCAGGAAGCCATTTTCAAGGATTTCACAAAGTCACCCACTAGCTCCAACTGTAAGCATAGCGCCCCTCCTCTCTCTCTCTCTCTCTCTCTCTCTCTCTCTCTCTCTCTCTCTCTCCTTTATACTCTAAGGGCCAAGGCACTTACTTGAATGCGAAGATTAGGAAGAGAAACTATAATTGTAAAACGCACCATCATGCTGAGACATCCAGAGCAGGCCGTGTGTGACAGCTATCCTCAGACGGGCCTGCAAAGTGTGCGGTCTCCATCTACAAAGAGATACAGCTTCTTGCTGACTGTCCATAGGAGGACTCCCTGAGTTCCTGGGGTCACCTTGAGCTCCTCAAGTGCATCCCACATTCCTGGCCAGGTGGGCTCCCACAAGAGCTTGCCCACTTTCCCAGCCAATAAGGGGAGCCCGGAGAGCCAGGCTGCAAGGGTGGAGTCCAGGTGGCACTGAGCAGGGCTTGGCATCCTCACCCTCACACACTTGGTTGGCTGAAAGCAAGCTCCAGGTTCTGCCTACACATAAATGGGTATGAGCACCAGGAGGTGGGCTCCCGCAGGATGGCATAATTTAGCACCGAATGTCCACCAAAGGACCATGTGTTGAAGGCTTGTTCCCAGGACAGCATGTGCGGAGGTGGGGAGCCTTTAGGAGGTGGACCCTGAGGGAGGTCTTTAGGTTATTGGGGGGGGTGTTAGCCAGCTTTTCATTGCCGTCACCAAAATACCTGATAAGAACGACTCAGAGGAAGAAATATTTATTTCAACTCAAGCTTTTGGAGGGATAGTCCATGGTCAGCAGGCTCTGAGACAGAATTCCTATGAGCTGAGGAAAGGTGCTGAGCTCACAGCAACTGGGAATCAGAGAGAGAGAAAGAGAGAGAGAGAGAGAGAGAGAGAGAGAGAGAGAGAGAGAGAGAGAGAGAGAAAGAAGAGGAGAGGAGAGGAGAGGAGAGGAGAGGAGAGGAGAGGAGAGGAGAGGGGAGGGGAGGGGAGAGGAGAGGAGGGGAAGGGAAGGGGAGGGGAGAGGAGAGGAGAGGGAGGAGAAGAGAGAGAGGGAGAGAGAGAGGAGAAGAGAGAGAGGGAGAGAGGGAGAGAGAGAGAGAGAGAGAGAGAGAGAGAGAGAGAGAGAGAGAGAGAGAGAACGAACCAGGGACAGATGTAGCCGCAGGGCCACATTCCCAGTGCCCTAACTGCTCCAGCCGCACCTTATACAGCTACTGTTACCACCCAGTAACTATTCAGGTGAGGAATCCATCAAACAGACCTGTGCACCATGAGGTCGGACCCTTAACGATTCAATCGTGATTCAGTCATTCCATCTCAGGACACAGCCACGACTACACTGCCAAACTACGAGCTCTTCTAGGGGACCGCTCATCTCCGAATCATAACCGCAGGCGTGTCCTCGCAGGCCCCTTCTCTCTTTCGCTCCATCACTATGAGGTGAGCAGTTTTATTCTACCACGAGGTCCCACCATGATGTGCTGTTTGCCATAAAAGCATCAGGACCCCATGAGATTATGTGCCCTACAAGGCATGGAGCACAGTTCTTGAAAAACTGTGAGAGAAAAAAGAAAACAAACCTTTCTTCTCTTCAAGTTTATGATCTCAGGCATTTTGTTACAATAATAAAAACTCACTCATGCAGGTCCTGCCTGATTGTCTATGCACCAATCTTAACTAAATCTTTCTCCTAGAATGTGCGACTCTGAGGCTCATTGGGCATGGAAACCTCATGGTTATGTTCTGAACTGCTGTAATACATTTTAAGATTTCTATTTTTTCTTGAGTTTTATTCCAAAAAAGTATTTTTTTTAATTTAAAGCTTATTTCTTTTTTCTACTTCAGTCCACAGTACTAAAGAAACAAAAATGCAGTAACCTTAAGGGTTAGGAATATTATAGTGTATTACATGCGCATCAGTGACAAATGCTTATGTTACGATTGAAAGGGTACGTTTAGTGGGTGGGATTCTGTACATTTTAATTAGCCAAAGTTCTGCCTCTAACATCCAGCAGTACAGATCAATTTATACCCCTGATGAAAATCTTTCAGTGATTCTCCATTACCTCCATAATAATGTCTAAACTCTTCATATTCCAGAGCCTTGTATGATTTCACTTCTAATGGCCAATGAAGGCTGGATGGAATTTGAGAATATTATACTAAGTGAGTGTACGCAATCCCAGAGAATGAGGAGATGTGTGTTCTCTAGAGAGATTTGAAAGTAAGGGCAGCATCAGGTAGATGAGCAGAGACTCCAGGGCGTGACGAGGGGGATTAGGGAAGGGAGAAGGAGGAAGTAATAAAGAATGCACGGTAGGAAAAATGCCACAAACATTTGCCAAACTGCCAGTTCCAGTCTCAAAGCCTCGCAGGGTAGGGGTGAGGGTGGTGGGGGACCAGTGGGAAGGGCCACAAGAGCCAGGTGCATGCATTTTTCTACCATGTTCGCTCCAATATGATCTTAAATTATAAATAAAAATAAACAAATAGAAAAGGGCATTCTAGGCTGTGGACTCAGAGGTAAGAGAGAGCCAACAGTTTATTCATGCCCATGCTACGAGTTTTACTCACTAAAATGTGTCCAATAGCGCTTCTTGTTTACTTAGGTAGGATGTTTCTGTGCAAAGACCTTGCCGCACAAGCTCCTCAGCAGCTGTGGGTGAGAGCAAGCTCAGGACCTTCGTCTTCCAGGAGTCTGCAACTCTCCCCGGGGGCGGGGCAGATGGGTCCTTTTCTGCACAGGTGCAGAAAAGAGACTGACTTGGAGGCTTGAGTAATCAGGGGAGCGGAGATGGAATACCCACTCTGGCAGTTAAGGATCTGTGATGACCTCAGATATTCTGGGAACCAGGTACACACAGGTGTGAGGACCAGTATCCCCTCCCTTGCACACCTGCCATACAGGCGGGGCCCCTTGTGAGAGAGGCCAGGCCCCTGCTCCCTGCTCATGTGGGCTCCTGTCTGTCTCCTCCACGCCCCCGCAGGGCTTCTCATGGTCCCCTTCCCACAGACGCTCCACATGCTCATGTGTCTCCCACTTGGACGAGACACTGATAAGTGTGAGCCTACTCCTTCCCCACCCTCCTCCCACGCAGGCTGCTGCTTCTCCTCACAGACCTCTCTCATCCCCTCAGCCCTCCCCTGCCTCCTCCTCCACTGCTCCATCTCCAGGTTGTCCAAGCTCTGATGCAAAGACCAAGGACACAGCCAGTCTGAGTGCTGTGCGACTCCTGGCTACACTAGCTGCCAGGTGACCTTGAGCCACCCTCCCCTCCTGCGGGCATCTCCACTGCCTCTCCATCCCTCTTTGTTTTGCTGGGCTTTGCTTTCTTGGTAGCTCTTCCTCCCGGCTGACCCCCACCAAACCATCTCCATATGAGTCTACTTCAGCTATGTAAGTCTCTCCTGAGCAGACCATTTGGTTGCTTAGAAGTTGCTAATGTGGAACATCATGGGCATATACATTTTTATTTGCACCTCTGATTATTTTGTTAGAAAAAAAACTGTCTATTACCCCTCCCTGTGCTTCCCAGCCCTGCTGTATGAGTCCCTTTCCTGGCCTGCAATCCCCTCCCTGCAGTGATCCCTCATCTCTCAGCGGGAAGCCATCTTCTTTCCTCAGAATCTCCTTGACCTTCTTAGGCTCTCCTGTCATTACACTTTAGCCTTGCATTAGTACCAGATTCTAGAGGCAGGGCATGCCTATCCCTTTGCAGTCTCCATAAAGTCCAACAATGCACTACAGGGCCCCCCATCATCCCAGGAGACAGCACCTGCTCACTTCTGACCCCTGCCTCCCTTTGTGTTAAATGGGAGCTAACGCCCATTTCTAGGTCTGATACAACAATGAGACGGCTCATGCAGAGAATTGTTAGTGCAATGTCAGGCACAAGAATTCGATAGCCAGCACAGTGAAATGCACCTGTAATTCCAGGACTTGGGAGTCTGAGACAGGAGGGTCTGAGGTTGAGGCCAGTGTTAGCAACTTAGTGAGCTTCTGTTTCCTAATACATAAAATAGAGGTGAATGCCCCTGAGTTCAATCCCCAGATAGACACACATACGCATTCGATAAATGCCCTGACTATGAATAAATGGAATGATGGATGATGGGTGGATGGATGGGTGGATGGATGGATGGATGGATGGGTGGATGGATGGGTGGGTGGATGGATGGAGAAATTTCTCAAGATAAGAAAAAAAAATCAATCTAAACAAAGCAAGTAAACAACCCAAGAAATAGCCAGGCAATCCGCCCACCAATTTAACTTCCTTTTGCCACTTGACTTAAGCCACATAATATGAACTCTTAAAAATATCTATAGTATCGAAGGGAAAGTGTCTCATATTAACTCACTAGAAATCCCTTCCAAAGCCTTCCTGTAGGGCTCTTCATCTTTCTTCTGTCCTAAAAGAGTTGGGGATGATGTCAAGGCTTTTGGTGGCAGATGTTAAGAGATATTAGAGCCTTTCTTAAAATGAGGAGAATTAGAAATTACCCAGAGTTTTAGGTTGAGGATTATTTTTATCCCCTTGGGCTTAGATTCGAAGAGGGACTTGCAAATTGAAATGGCATGGGATGAAATGACTCATTCTTAGGCTCTCTTAGGACACTCACCCCGTGCCACAGGACCACAGGGTGGATGCAAATGCGTTTCCATGTTCACAGATGCACCTGCCTCTCCCGGGGAAAGTCATGGATACGCCTATTGATGCTGCTGTTTGGGGTCTATGCAAAGCTGCCCCCCTTCCGTTCTTTTCAGGTGTTCATTGTGGAAGGTCTGAGCCTGGCTTTCCATCCCACCCCTCCCGCTGTAACCCTCTGGGCCTGGGCGGGAAACGCCAGCCAAGGAGATGGCTTCCGCACGAAGCCGCAGCTTAAAGCAGCTGCTTTAAGCAAGGACCCCCGATCTTTGATTCTTTGAGGTTGCTGATGAGGACGTGAAAATTCAAAGACATGATCCGTATTTTACATTTCCAAATTTATTACCAAGGCAGCAGCATGTCTCCTGGTGGGTCTCCAGAAATGAATTTTCTGACATTTAGCTCTTAAAAAAAATGTATATGTGTTGCCTGTCAAAAGCAGGCTTATTTATCTGTCCTGAGATTCATAGGTTCTCACAGCTAATCTTCACGAATATTACTTGATGGGCCATTATAGGCAAGATTTACTTGATATTTGTCCTTTGCCTAAGTCTGCACATTTATTTAGAATAGCATCCCGGGCTGTGTACCGAGGAACGGTCTGGAGACCCAGCCGTCCTGTGCCTGGGCTGTTGCCAAGCATTGATTGTTAGAAAGATAATAGCATCCTTAGCAGCAGCGTGGAGCTGGCTGGGGGAGCTCTGGTGAGTTAAAAATGAATATAAGACACTGCTGGCTCTCTGCCAAGGAGGAGACCAGGTAAACACAGCCAGAGCAAATGGAAAACAGAGATGGCTCAAAAGTGTTTGTGTCTTTCAATATACAAAGAAGTCTGCAGTGCCTTACCTCTGTCCAACCTTGGGCCATGCTGGGCCCGCTCAGGGCAGGTGAGATTTTGGCTTTTGAAGGTCCTGAGCCAATCCAAGCGCCGGGGTCTGACGTGTTTTCCCGTCTCTTGGGGAACCATGGATTTGGGGGTCTCCTTCAAGTCACTGGCACACTGGTTGTCGGACCTAAGAATCAGAGGAGCATAAACTGCAAGTGTCTGGTGGGGGTGAGGTCAGAGCCCGCTGCTAGCCCAGCCAGCCCCCACCCTGGAGTCCTGCCCAGCGAGCAACTGAAGGTGTGGGGTGGGTTGGCAACCAGGTTCTTGAAGCTGTAGGATTCTTCTCCCAACAGATTTCTCACCACCTACCAAGCAGCAAGAGAGCTCTGGGTTCCAAGAACACTGAGATGACTTCAACATGGAGGGAGAGAGGCGGTGACTGTGGGTGGGCCGTCTAAGAGGAATGCCTGCTTGGCCAGACCAGACCTTTTGACCTCAGGGCTGAGAGGGGCAGAGCGCCTCCTGCTGGCACAACCAGGTGTGGGAAGCCCGGGAAAGATAACTCTGAGAAGGGCAGGGAGGTCTCAGTTCAGGTCAGGGGACAGTAGGTCAGCAGGGTTCCCATCGCCACCCCAGACTCACCAGCCGGCCTGGGTGTTGAAAGTAACTGCCATCTTCCCCAGGTAACCTCCAAAGGCCATGTCAAGAACCCTGAAAGGGGAGTATGACCCTCTTCCTGGAGAAACTGGGAGCAGATCACGGCTCTTCAAGGCCCTGCCCCCTCCGCCCCATCCCGCAGGTTCCCAACCCCTCCACGGCCAGCCCTGTGGCCCTCCAAAATTCATAGGTTGGAGCTCAAGCCCTAAGGGGCTGGTATTAGAAGGCAAGACCTTTGGGAGGTGATTAAGTCAGCACCCAACACACCAATGGGATTAGTGGCCTCATCAAAGGCTCAAGGCACCAGGCCAAGCCCTTCACTGTTGTCTCCCACCATGTGAGGACACGCTGAGGCCCCATCTTGAAGGCAGAGGGCAGCACTGACCGGCCTGAATCTGCTGGCCCTTCACCCAGGCCTTGCAGCCTTCAGATTTGTGGGAAATTAGTTTCCATGACTTACAAATCATCTGGCCCAAGATATTTTGTTCATGCAAGTCTGGTGGAGGTGAGGTCAAGGTCCTCTGCAAACTCAGGGAGCCTGAGCAGACGGAGAGGCAAAGACGCTTGCCTTCTCTCCTGGTCGCCTTGACCGCCGCACCTGCTAAACCCAAAGCCCGCATCCTGAGGCCATCCTTCCGGCTTTTGCGCGCCAGTGTTTAACTCCACAGTCCTGGACTCTACCGGGACTCCAGTCTGTGGGTGCAGCCTGGCCTCCCTCTGACCAAATCTCCCTCCCCGTCCTTCTGTCCAGGTGACCGTCGCTCCTTCACCTGCTCCGGGTGTGCTTCTCATCACTTTATGGAACTCATTAGCAAAGCCACACCCTGGGCAAAGCCAGTTTCCTGTCTCCACAGTGCCTGCGTCCATTCAGCCGCCTGTGTCCACAGAGAAACATCAAACACTCTGACCAGGCCACCTTGAATTCATGACTGTGAGCCCGGGTGACTCTCACCCGCGCGCCCGGTCCGTCCACACACCCCTTCCCTACACCAGTGTTTCTCGCCTGCCTCTTACCTCTCCTTCCGCCATTATCTCCTCTGGATCCCTCATCTCGCCGACAGCTTTGCCTGAGAAAATGAAAACAGAGGTCTGCACCCTGCCGACACCTGCTGCTCTGGGGTAGACATATGTGTGTCTGCCCAGAGCAGCGCCCAGCGCTGGAGACCCATGCCCTTTCACGGGCTGAAACCGTGTGTCTCTGGCACCTGGCCCCTCCCAGCCCTGTTTTCCTCGCACTAACTAGCTTCCCTCTGCACTCCAACGCGCTGCTCTCTGCACAGTGCCTGTGCTCCTGGGCACTCCCGACTCCCGCAAAACCAGTGCACCCGCAGTGCTTCCTGGGTGAGTCCCAGATCCTCTTTCATTCTGTCTGGAACCTCCTTGGCTGGCCTCTGCTCCCGGGAGTGGGACAGTGGCCCGCAGGTGCTTCTCCAGGGGCTGTCAGCGCCTGGGTGGTGCCCTCCTGGCACACAGGCTGTCAACTGGGAAGACACCTCGCACCTCAGTGTCCTCCCCACCCGCCGCTCTTCCCCGGTCCCTGTGCTGTGCTGGTTCTTCTGCATCTTGAGGGCTGCGAGGCCCACGTTTCGGCTGTGTTCTCATCTTAGCTTCTCCCTTTGTTTGAAATGATGTCTGTAGAAGGGAGGGGTAGGAGAGGAAGACAGCTGAGGTTGAGTAATGTAGGAGCTACATTCAAATGTGTGTGTAACTGTGAGTGCAGCAGGCCAACCTGGACACTACCCGTGCCTCCGGAGCCTGTTCTAACCGGTTCTGTCTTTAGAAGGCAGGTCAGTGCAGTTCACTCTCAAAATCCTCAAATGTGCCCACGTTTATCTGAGCAAAGGTCCAAGTCCCTGTGTCCGGCTTCTCATCACCTGTCGGACCTCAGCTCCTAGGATGCTGCCCCTGCCTGCCAGCGTCTGTCTTTCCTCTCCCCACTCGCTCCAGCTTCCCCACGCTGTGCTCGGCTGGACGCCAGCTGCCCAGCTCCCCGCGCAGGTCACCCGCCACAGCCCCAGCCCTCCCCGCGCACTTCTGTTCATGGCACAGCAATCTTTCAACACACCTGTAACTGCCATATACGCTTGTTTTATTGCTCATTGTCCCTCTCCTCCTGGTACATTATAAACTCCACACGGCAGGAATATTTGTGGTGCTTACAGAAGTACCATAAACAAAACAGCGCGCTGCTCTGGGCGGCTTGGCGTATGAATTTAGATTTGAGGTGACGGGTTGGATGTAGACACAGGTAGGGCCCGCAGTGTCCAGACGTGGCCTGGAGGTTGATTCTGGGAAGTCCAGAAGGATGGTGAAGTGGGATGGCCATGGCTGCACCTGTGCCTGGGTCAGGTCCCTGGCCTGCGGTGGTGATGGGGTGGGAGGTAGAGGCCTGGACCAGCCATGCCAAGGGCCAGGTGGGAAGGAAGCTGAGCAAGATCAGACCTGGCGAAGGGACCCCGCAGAGGGCTTTGGTCCTGGACAGCTGGACCAACAAGGGAAGAGAAGGGGAAACCCACTTCCATTCCGCAGCCCTGCTCCCGCTGCTCCGGGGCCCGGGGCTCTCTGACTCACTTGGGTACTTGTTACTCACAGTGCAAACTGCCTATTCGTACTCTGGGGTTTTGTTGGGGATTTTTAAATATACATGATGGCAATAGTGAAATAGCATTCGCTTCATAGTTGGACATGAACTTCCACCAGGACGGGGATGGAGAATAACTGGGTGTGGAAATACTTGGTGAAGGTCCCTCTTAGCTGCGCCCCAGGAATCCTCTGCGGTAGATATAATGAAGCAGCTCAAGGCACCACCCTGCTGTCATGGCGAAGGCCCATTACCCTGGAGCCAGGGGCTGTCACTCCCCCCCTGGTCTGGGTTAGGGATGTGGCAGTCAAGTCCGTGCCTGGACTCTGCCCCTCTCCCCAGGACTCTGGCCTTTTATTTCTGCCTCTCTCTGCTTCTATGCCTCAGACAATTCCCACCCCTTTTTCTTCAGTTTGACCAACCAGAGAAACTAGTTGGAATTTCTGTGTCGCCGTTTCTGGTAACCAGGAAAGGAGTCTGAGTTGCCAACCAGCTGGCCATGTGGACCTAGTCCATGGCCGCTGCCTGCGTGGGGCTGACCAGCCAATGCCACCATGTGGCGGGTGGTCTGACCAGCGGGCAGTGGGCCTTGGGTGTGTGGAGCCCAAGCCCCAGCCACTGCACACCCTGAAGGCCCACGGGGCTGTGTCCTCACCTGGGCTTGTCCCCGCATCACAAGACTTGGTGATGGAGCTGTGTGCTTGGTGACTGTAGGACTCAGTGTTCTGGGGGAGGGTTGGAAGGACTGGAGGAACTCCCCTCCTCCCCGGGCCTGTGCACAGGGCCAAGACGATTGGGGGGGACCGCACATGCGCGGTGCACTGAAGGCATCCCCAGTGTGGAAAGGGAAGAGGAAAGGGGCTAGGCACTTCTGCCAGTGAATCAAGGGGTGCCTCGTGGTCAGGTGAAGGAGGGCCGAGAGACTCACCTGTGGCAGGAGTGAGGTCATCTGATGCTTGCCAACCTCCTCCACTGTCACCTCCAGAAGCCCCTTGACCAGGAATGGCCACACTTTGACTGAGGGCCAAGTAGGGTGGTTGGAGACAGAAGGTAAGCTGTGGGTTCTGGATGTCCTTAGACGTTCCTGCCCCCAAGAAGCACTCACAGTGCACTGGCCTTGGGACCAATGGGCCTTGGGAGACAGCAGGCTTCACTGCTGGGGAGAGAAGGCGAAGACTGGTCTTTCCCAGGCAGAGAGGGAGCCAGGGATGCTCCAGGAGGGTGTGTATGTGTATGGGGACGAGGGCAGTAGCTGCACACTGGTGAGAGCAGAGCCCGAGTGCCGAGGTCAAGGGCACAGCTGACCACTGGCCACGCAGACCAACTGTGTTACCAGGCTCCTACAAGGCCCTTGGGAATCAGTGATAAGGAGAGTTGTTTGCATTCCTGGTGGCAACAGTGCCATTCTTTTAAACAAATCAGTACTCTTCTGGGCACTTTCCATCATGTCACTATTGCATCCAGTGGATCCTGCCAAAACCACAGCAAGTGCAAGACTCCAGGCAGCCCCCAGCCAGCCCCTGGCCCCAGGCCTTCTGTCATGGCCGCTCTCTGGGCAAAGACTCCAGGCAGCCCCCAGCCAGCCCCAAGCCCCAGACCCTCTGTCATGGCCGCTCTCCAGGCAAAGACTCCAGGCAGTCCCCAGCCGGCCCCAGGCCCCAGGCCCCCTATCATGGCCACTCTCCAGGCAAAGACTCCAGGCAGCCCTCAGCCAGCCCTAGGCCCCAGGCCCCCATCATGGCCACTCTCCAGGCAAAGATTCCAGGCAGTTCCCAGCTGGCCCCAGGCCCCCCATCATGGCAAATCTCCAGGCAAAGACTCCAGGCAGTCCCCAGCCGGCCCCAGGCCCCAGGCCCTCCATCATGGCCACTCTCCGGGCAAAGACTCCAGGCAGCCCCCAGCCGGCCGCAGGCCCCAGATCATGGCCGCTCTCCAGGCAAAGACTCAAGGCAGCCCCCAGCTGGCCCCAGGTCCCAGGCCCACATCATGGCCGCTCTCCGGGCAAAGACTCAAGGCAGCCCCCAGCCGGCCCCAGGCCCCAGGCCCCCCATCATGGCCACTCTCCAGACAAAGACTCCAGGCAGCCCCCAGCTAGCCCCAGGCCCCAGGCCCCTCATCATGGCAACTCTCCAGGCAAAGACTCCAGGCAGCCCTCAGCCGGCCCCAGGCCCATGGCCCCCCATCATGGCCACTCTCCAGGCAAAGACTCCAGGCAGCCCTCAGCCGGCCCCAGGCCCCATGCCCCCATCATGGCTGCTCTCCGGGCAAAGACTCCAGGCAGTCCCCAGCCGGCCCCAGGCCCTCCATCATGGCTTCTCTCTAGGCAGAGACTCCAGGCAGTCCCCAGCCGGCCCCAAGCCCCAGGCCCCCATCATGGCCACTCTCCAGGCAAAGATTCCAGGCAGTTCCCAGCTGGCCCCAGGCCCCCCATCATGGCCACTCTCCAGGCAAAGACTCCAGGCAGCCCTCAGCCGGCCCCAGGCCCCATGCCCCCATCATGGCTGCTCTCCGGGCAAAGACTCCAGGCAGTCCCCAGCCGGCCCCAGGCCCTCCATCATGGCTTCTCTCTAGGCAGAGACTCCAGGCAGTCCCCAGCCGGCCCCAAGCCCCAGGCCCCCATCATGGCCACTCTCCAGGCAAAGATTCCAGGCAGTTCCCAGCTGGCCCCAGGCCCCCCCATCATGGCAACTCTCCAGGCAAAGACTCCAGGCAGCCCTCAGCCGGCCCCAGGCCCATGGCCCCCCATCATGGCCACTCTCCAGGCAAAGACTCCAGGCAGTCCCTAGCCGGCCCCAGGCCCCAGGCCCCCATCATGGCTGCTCTCCGGGCAAAGACTCCAGGCAGTCCCCAGCCGGCCCCAGGCCCTCCATCATGGCTTCTCTCTAGACAGAGACTCCAGGCAGTCCCCAGCCGGCCCCAAGCCCCAGGCCCCTCATCATGGCCGCTCTCCAGGCAAAGACTCCAGGCAGTCCCCAGCTGGCCCCAGGCCCCAGGCCCCCATCATGGCCACTCTTCAGGCAAGGACTCCAGACAGTCCCCAGCCAGCCCCAGACTCCCACCATGGCCTCTCTCCAGGCAAAGACTCCAGGCAGCCTCTGGCCCCAGGCCCCAGGCTCCCATCATTGCTGCTCTCCAGGCAAAGACTCCAGGCATTTCCCAGATGGCCCCAGGCTCCAGGCCCCCATCATGGCTTCTCTCCGGGCAAAGATTCCAGGCAGTCCCCAGCCGGCCCCAGGCCCCAGGCCCCCCATCATGGCCACTCTCAGGGCAAAGACTCCAGGTAGCCCCCAGCTGGCCCCAGGCCCCAGGCTCCCCATCATGGCTGATCTCAGGGCAAAGACTCCAGGCAGTCCCAGCCGGCCCCAGGCCCCAGGCCCCCATCATGGTCGTTCTCCTGGCAAAGACTCCAGGCAGTCCCTAGCAGGCCCCAGGCTCTAGGCCCTCGTCATGGCCACTCTCCAGGCAAAGACTCCAGGCAGTCCCCAGCCAGCCCTAGGCCCCAGGCCCCCCATCATGGCCACTCTCAGGCAAACACTACAGACAGCCCCCAGCCAGTCCCAGGGCCCCATCATGGCCGCTCTCCAGGCAAAGACTCCAGGCAGTCTCCAGGCCCCAGGCCCCCATCATGGCCACTCTCCAGGTAAAGACTCCAGGCAGTCCCCAGCCAGCCCCAGGCCCCAGGCCCCCCATCATGGCCATTCTTCAGGCAAAGACTCCAGGCAGCCCCCAGCTGGCCCCAGGTCCCAGGTCCCCATCATGGTCGCTCTCTAGGCAAAGACTCCAGGCAGTCCCTAGCCGGCCCCTGGCTCTAGGCCCTCGTCATGGCTGCTCTCCAGGCAGCAGTTTTAATTAGGAGCAGGCAGTTCTCAGGTGCTGGAGTCGCACCGCGAGGTGACCTGGCACTGGGGTGCCAAGAGAGCCAGCGCCAACTCTGACGTCAAAGCTCACTCCCGGATGGTCCGCCTGGCCCTGGTCACACTGCAGCGCGGGTCAAGTGCCTCACTGCTTCAGGATTGCGTTTGTGTGACTTCCAGCGTTGCCACTAACAGGCTGACGTCCATCCTGCCCACTCACGGAGGTCACTGGACACACCACCTCTCGTCTATCTCAGGACTGTGGGCCATGTGGCAATCGGACCTCCATGAGGACCCGGGAAAGGCCAGGCCCGTCAGGGCTCAGGGCTAGGCCAAGACAGGCCAGCCTGGAGGAGCTGTCTGGGGGTGGGGGGAGGGCAAAGCCAGTGGGCAGGGACTGAAGACATGGCCACCTGAGCTGCAAGGCAGTCTAGCAGGCCGGATCAGTCCCGAGAGCAGGACTGACCGCAGCCAGGTGTGTACGGCCCCGGCCATGCACAGAGAAGGGAAGGGTGCTGCTGGAGCTCAGCTGTGGAGTCCTGACGAGATCCTGAGAGGCGCTTGTCTCCCTGACTTCAGACACCCTAGGGTAGGAGAGACCAGGTCCTGTCCCTTTGGAGATGGTCATGCTTCATATCCAGCCCTTCTGGCCCTGGAGCTGACAGTTCTCACCAAACAAGGTCATTTTACTGCGAAGTTACATACAGAAGAAATGTCCTTGGCATTTTATATGTATATGTATCAGTTTCCCCGAAATGTCCTTGGCATTTTATATGTATATGTATCAGTTTCCCCCTAAGTGTCCTAACACATCTGTTACATTAATACCATGACCCCCACTTACTTGGTGAGCCCTGTCCTGGCCGAGGGCAGAGCTGACCCTTCTCTGCACTTGACTATAGACTTCAGTGTGGGCCTGGAAGGTGCAGGCCTGTGCTCCCATCCTATCCTGGCGAGGGGCGAGGGGTCCTCATCTCATCCTAACTGAATGTGAGCCTCAGGACAACCCATTGCTATTTAGGAAGGGGGTCCTGGACAAGAGCTGTGGGGTCCATAGCTGCAGACACCTGGACGCCTGGCACCTGTGCCCAGGAAATCTTCAAATAGTAAGAAGAAATATTGCTATGGTTTGGGTCTGCAATAGCCCCTCCCCAAAGTTCATGTGTTGAAAGGCAGATCCTCACTCAGAGCTGGGGCCTGGCTGGTGGAGGCAGGCCCTAGGGCCTTGAGAGCGCCATCTCTCCCTGGCCCCTCCCCCCCTCTCTTTATCTCTCTCTCTCTTTCCTCCTCCCTCTCTCCCTCTCCTCTCTTTCTCTGTCTCTCCCCTCTCTCTTTATCTCTCTCCCTTTCTCTCTCCCTCTCTCTTTCTCCCTTTGTCTCTCTCTCTCCCTCTCTCCCTCTTTCTCCCCCTCTGTCTCTCTCCTTCTCTCTCTCCTTTCTTTCCAGCTGCCATGAACTGAGCGACTTCCCTTCACCACGCCCTACTGCAGTGCTCCTGCCATGGACAGATGCCTCCAAAACCCTCTGCCAAAGTAAATCTTTCCTCCTTCCCTCAGTTCTTCTCGTCGGGCGCTTTGGCAGCGGTGATGAAAATCTGACCAATACAAATACCAACACACGGCGCACCTTTTTACAGCCTGCTTTCTGCTCCATTTGACCAACTTCCGACACTTCTGCAGCAGCGAGTGGGCGTCCGTGAACTCTTTCCATGCTGTTACTGAAAATACGATGGGTGGCTGGGTCCCAAGGCCAGGAAAGCCGCAGTGGACCCCGGGAGGCCCTGGGACGAGCCACCAGGGAGCAGGCGCCGGCCCTACGCGCCCTCTCCTGTTCACCCCGCCCCACCCAGGGCTGTGCAGGGAGGGCTGGGGGAATGTTCTAGCACTGCACACACAGGGTTCTCCGAGGGAGGAAGCCCGACCTCTCACTTTATTGGCGTCTACACCCAGGTATTCGTGGGTGGGAGAGTTCCGTTCTCCTCCATGAGTGACGCCCATTGATGCAGGCAGCCTTGTGGATGGGTTTTGTGGGGGAACATTCCACAAGGTTCCGTCTCCTCTCTTGAAATGTCATAGACTTGGATTTGAGTCATATTGCATTTTATTGGTCCACAGAGAGGAGGCATTTCTTTTATTTCTATTGAAAGAAAGTACAAGTGTACTTCACAAATAACCAATATTTATCATCTCTTTTCACACGCTGGGCACCACGCTAGGGAGACTCTGGGGACAGGCAGCCGCGACGGCACGAGCCGCCGGCAGACGCCTGGCTGCTTTCTGACACTGAAACAGGACTCTTCAGTGTCAGGAAGGAGCTTCAGTAGAAAAGCTCTGATTTGCCGGGCATAGTGGTGCATGCTTGTAATCCCAAGAGGCTGAGACAGGAGGAGCGCAGGTTTGCAGCCAGCCTCAAAAATATATATAGGACTGGGGGTGTTGCTCTGAGGTAGAATGCCCCTGGGTTCCATCCCCAGTACCACACACAAAAATTGTATGTATGTATGTATGTATGTGTGTGTATATATATATATATATATATATATATATATATATATATCTGGGGATCCATCTCAGAGGTAAAATGGCCCTGGTCCAATCTCTGGTATGAAAAAGGAGGGAAGGAATGAAGGAAAAAAGGAGGAAGGAGAAAGAAAGCAAAGCTCTGACTTCCTGGGAGCTTGGCAGACAATGGCTCTTCTTTGATAGGCACCCCATGACTCTCTCCAGGAAAACACATTCAGCGCCCCACTGAGGCCAGAGACTCAGCAGCCTGGCCGCCACACTGCCCCATGGGGCAGGGAGAACCAGGCAGCTTCCTGGAGCAGCAGGGAGCTGCCTTGTGCAGGGTGTGCCGGGCGTCTGAATGAGGGTAGGTGCTGTGGAAGAGCTCAGGGGTGGTGTTCGAGGCCAGGGCACAGCATGGCCTCTGTGGACCTACCAGTGGACAGAGATGTCCAAACAAGGTGCCCAGAGGTGCAGAGCCTGGTACCCAAGAACCGGGCAGGACTGGCCACCTCCTCACAATGCCATTAGACTCCAGAGTTTCCCATGGACCCGGAGCCTTCCCCTGACTCCTGGCACCCATGTGAGTCCTCAGTGCTAAGGTGCCGGAGCCGGCTGCGTCTTAGGCTGCTAAGATGGCGCAGGAAGGCTGATCTCACCCAGAAGAGCTGATGGGCAGGTGAGGGCTGCAGACACAGAAGTCACCGGGGCCAAGCGAAGTCGCTCCTTTGCTAGCCCCTGTACTGCTTCCAGGGCTGCGTGTGCATCGTGAAGTTGTGCCCACCGCACTGTGAAATGACTTGCTGGGGCAAATCCTCGGGAATAAATACGCTTTAAGGAATATGTTTATTAGCGTGATTGAGGACGGGAAGATGCTGTCTGCAAATGCCGGCTGTGAGAGCATCGCGCTCCCTGAGACCAGGCCAGTCGATTCTCACAGGCGTCTGTGAGGGGGCAGGTGCTCCAGGTGTGCAACAGAAGAGTTCAGGTGAGAGGATAAGTGCGTTGTACCCGAGTTCATCACTGCCGCATGGTGGGACTGTCACGGGACCCTGTCTGACGAAAGCCGTCAGTACTGACAGGTGAGGCGTCACAGGCTTTAAACCACTAACCCTCACCGGGCAGAGCAAAGGAGAGGAACTTCCCACCCTGTGGGAAGAGGGACTCGGATGCCTCTCAGTGGTCTGGGCCTCTGAGCGCAGGCGTGGGCGAAGAAGGGAAGTTGGCCCTCCTCTTCTGAGGGAAATTCCTATGAGCAGGGCTGGCCTGCCCTCTCCGGCACGTGGCATGTTAACTCTAAGCCTGTACCACCAGAGGGGAAGACAGACCACCTGAGCTGAGCCACCCTGCAGCTCACCTGAGGAAGCACGTTGCTCTGGGGAGACTGTTGTACATTCACAGTCGCTCCTGTCCCTTCTAATCCCTGGGATTGCTTCAAGCTCGGGAGGCAAGGACTGGCAATCTCTGATCATGAGTCCCCCAGGGCAGCACAGGGTAGAAAACCAGGGGTCTTGGGGGTGTGGTGCAGGTGTTTGCTGCTGGTGGCGGCAAATGGGGCGTTCTACTGTTGGACTGAAAGAAATGAGAGCTTTTAGCCATCACCACGCAAGGCTGGCACGGGCCGCCCTGTCTGCCTGGTCCCCAGCAGTGCCCAGAGGCAGAGCATCACAGGCAGGTGCACCCTGTCCCACGGGAGCTGGCCGGGGCAGCACTGGTCCCGAGTCTCTGAAGTGGCAGTGAGCCCTGACCTACTGGAAAGTCCAGGTTAGGAAGTGTCCAACTTGCAAACACGGAGCACACAGAGGCCAGCCCTGGACCGGGACGTTGAGGTTGACCCCCTGCTGGACCAAGCCGAGGCCCCACTGTGCGAGCTCTGTGGCTGCTGTAGCTCCTCAGCACCACTTAGACGCTAAAGCAACAGAAAAGTATTGGTTCATAGTTGTGGACCGGACGTTTCCAGGCCAAGTGTGGGCGGGGCCGCGCTCCCTCTGAGGGTCCAGGAGAGAGCCGGTCCTTCCTTGCTGCGTTGGGATGCTAGTGGTGCCCCATGTCCTTGGCTTGTGGGCGCATCCCTCCAGCCTCTGCCTCCACCGTGACATCGGCATCTTCCCAGCCGGTGTCTCAGAGCCCGCCCCTCCTCTTCAAAGACATCTGGGTGTGGGGCTATCCAAGCCTCAAGTTGATTGCATCTGCAAACACGCTCTTCCCCAGCGAGGCTACATTCACAGACTCAGAGACTGGGGCTTGGCCGGGCTCTGGGGGGAGATGAGCCATGTCTAATATTGAGCTCTGGTTTTGAATGGGAATTAGCTGGGACCACACACCAGGAAGACTGAGGTAGGAGGACTAGGCAAGGAAGTAAGGCTAATAGAGAGACCGACAAAGAAGAGATTACTATAGAAAACAGCACGGAAACGCGGGCGGGAGACGCTGCATCTCCACGCTCAGCTCTAGCGCCCGGTGTGCGTCTCTGCCGCAGTGCTGCCAAGACCACCTTCCTGGGTCCTACCTCTTCCTTAGCAGCACTCCAGAATTGGCACGGACAGACCTCTTACGCAGACAGGTCACTGGCACTTTCCGGGGAGGGAGAGAGCTGCCCGCAGCAGGCACATGTCCCCCGCGTGGGACCGAGGCCACACGGGTGGGCAGGTGGGGGCCCGCTGAGGGAGCAGCCTGGAGGCTGGTGTGTATTGTGTCGATGGCTGTCACTATGACAACCACCGTAGGCTCACAGTCGCCTCCAAGGCCCTTCAAGGCAGGAACATTGTTATTCCTGAGAGCCTGGAAGAGTGGGCTCAGAAGATGGAGTGGCGGCTACGTGTGGGTGTGCCTGGTGGGAAGTCAGGCCTGCGTCCTCAAATGGCTTACACTCTTCTTGGTGTGGACTAGCCAAGCCGGGAGCAAGGACGGCTTCCCCAGCTCTGAGTAGGACTGGGCGGGAGTGGCCCAGCGGCTGTGAGTAGCCGGCTGTACCACCAGGGGGGCAGGAGCTGCCAGAGCCTGAGCAACCTTGACGGGGCACACTGTGGAGGGGAGCAGGTGCTGCTCGGGTGCTGGCCATGGGCAGCGAGGTGCGGAGGCAGAGAAGGCAGGGTGGCACCCATCCACGGCAGTGTGTTTGCTGTTTCCTGGGGCCACATGTCACTCTCTGAACCGTCCGTCCTTCCTCATGGCCATGAGGGTTAAAAACACATATCCTAAGACCTAGCCACTGATTGGGGGGGAAATGGCCGAGTGGGAAACTGGGTAACCTGGCCGCATACAGCGTTGGAGTAATTAGGAGCGCTTGGACCAAAGGCAGCAACCCAGCGCCAGGTGCGCCGAGTCTGACTGTGCTGCAGGTACAGGTGCCAGGTGCGAGGGTTCCAAGAGGCCTCCGGGACTCCTGCCAGGGCCTTGGGAAGAGTCAAGCCCACAGTAACATGCTGGACTTGCTATTGACCTCTGAGAGCAGACGAGCTTCTCTGGAATCACATGCAGAAACAGCCCAGTCAAAAGCAAAGGACTGAGCCCTGGGCCGTGCTGTGCAGAGAGCCGGGAATGCCGGGAGGGCCGCAGGCGCGGTCTGGGTGGGCCTGGCCTGGGCAGGGCCCCTGCCGGCTGCTCATGGCCTGGCTGGCACTTGCACCAGCGAGTTTTCTTAAATCTTTCCCCAACACTCAGCATTTACGCTCCCATTTCCACAGAGCACCCCGCATATCTTCAAAATACGCGTCTCCTCACTGGTAACTCCAAATGCATGTTGTACTTCCCCGCCTGGCTTTGCAAGCCCATCCAGCCATCCGTCCTCTCTTTTCTTCCAAAGTGTCTGCAGCTGGTGTTAGGAGTTGCCGCCTGCAAAGGGTTACATGGAGCAGAGCCTGGCAGCTTTCCAAGGCACCCAGGCCCGGGGCGGGCGGCCGGGCCAGGGAAAGCGCTTGCAGCCCTGGTCAATGGATATGCAGAATAAGAGGCTGGCCCTTTCTGGACAGGTTTCTCCCGTGCACCGGCTGCCTGGCTCCAGACCCATTTTCTCATAAAGCCCAGACTGAGCCCTGAGAGGCTATAATCTGAAGGTTTAAAAATGCCAGATCCAATCCTGGGGGACAGGAGAGAACAAGATAAACAGCCCTCTGGTCTGGAATCTGGAGGAGCCCACCGAGCTTTCATTATCTGTTCTAGCGGTTAGCCAGCACCTGCAGCCTCGCAAGGGCTCTGTGCTTATCACCTTGCCTCTGGGAGACAGGAGCGTCAGGGCCCCAGGGACAGCTGCGCTCCACGGGCCACTTTCCATCTCTGTCAAGGGCAGATAAGAGTTGCTTCAATCCACAGGGCGATATTTGGAAGAGAGATCTGACGGTGATTGTGTTGATAAATGGAAGCTGGGAATAATCCAGGTATTACGAGTGCCGTGTATCTGGGGCCCAGGACCTCCACTGCAGCTGGACCCTTGGTGCTCAGTGGTATCCGTACGAGCTGGCCTCGTCTCCATCAACACGTTTGTCTCCGATTTGTTTTTCCGTAGCCTGGATATCGTAGGCCTCCACAGTGGTGCGGCGCAGCAAGCTTTGAAGGGTGCGCTTGACGGTGGGGAGAGGCAGCTCTTTGATGAGACTGAGCTGTCTTGAGCTCGGCCCAGCTGGCCAGACAAGGTGAAATGGTGAGGGGTCTCATGGCGCCCAGGTCTGTGCGTGCCCCTAGAGGCCCGTCCCCCGTCTGACACCCAGGACCTCGGCATCACTGTGCACAGCACACTGAGTGGCCAAGACTCCTCCCTCCCAGGGCGCCCAAGACCCCGCTGCTCGTCACCCTGGGCCACCCGGCACATTCCTGATGAACCCAAATCAAATCCTTACCTAAAGAAATTGATTGCCATTTATTTAAGTAAGAGCCCTGTTATGTGCTTATTATATTTCATGTTTTTGGTACAAGTACACAATCAAAAAGACATTTTGGAAAGCACAGGATGTAGCTTTAAAAGCAAAAGAAAGCATCACACGGAAGCCATCCCCGCGGCGAGGGCTGGGGGCCTTCCATAGCTCTTCTGCACACGGCCCAGAGCCACGGTATTGCATTGATTTATAAATCCTGATGCTTTTCAAAGTATCCTAGAGCCAGGTGCACACTTGTAATCCCCACGCTTGGGAGGCTGAGACAGGAGGACCACACAGGTTCAAAGCCAGCCTCAGCTACTTAGAGAGGTTCTCAGCAACTTAGTGAGACCCTGTTTCCAAATAAAGTATAAAAAATACATCTGGTAGTGAGCCCGGAGGTAGAAAAGCCCCTAAGTTCCAGCCCCAGTACTAAAAAAAAAAAAAAAAAAAAAAAAAGTCCTGATTCAGTTCAAAGTATGCTATAGCCAGGCGTGGTGGTGCACCCTTGTAATCCCAGCTTTCGGGAGGCTGAGACAGGAGGATCGCAGTTCGTGGACAGCCTCAGCTACTTAGTGCGGCCCTTTACAACTCAGTGAGACCCTGTTTCAAAATAAAGAATAAAAAGTATGGCTGAGGGTGTAGCTCAGAGGTAGAATGCCCCTAGATTCCATCCCAGTACTGCAAAAAATAAAAAATAAAAATAAAAATAAAAATAGTAAAGTATTTATGTTGCTTTTCATGCCATTTATTAAATATTTTCTATAGCCAGGCCGCCAGGCCGCGGCCCTGTGCAGGGGGCACACGCGGGGTCCCGCCAGCACCCCCTGGAAGGTCCAGAGGCCCAGGCTACAGTGCCCTGGCCCCAGGTGGGGGCACCCCTCCGGAAGGTCCAGAGGCCCGGGCTGCAAGGCCCTGGGCCCTGGGCGGGGAACGGGCAGCCCGGCCTACCCCCGGGAAGGCATGGTGCTGGGCAGGAGCCTGAGCCCGAGTTCCGGGAGGCCCAGTACCAAACAGGAGGCCCAGCCGCGGGTACAGAGGAACCCAGCACTGCTGTGCTGCGCCAAGCCATGGTGCACTTAGAACAGCAGATTCTGCTCTGCACGGTGAGGCTGTTGGACCCCGCTCTTGGAAGGGAAGAAAGAAAAAAACTTCATCACTACCGAGTGCCTGAGCCCACAACCTCCTCAAACCACACCTACTGTCTTCTCTTATTTAAAAAAAAAAAAAAAAGGAAAAGAAAAAAGAAAAGAAAAATATTGGAGAGGGGTCAAGATGTCCGCTGCGGCAGCCAGGATACTGGAGATGCAGACAAAACATATCCAACTGAACTGGAACTTTTGGAAAAACTCCCCACGAAGGAGGACTGCTTCTTCTCTACAGCGTTAAGAATCCTGGACATCACCTGTAAGGAGATAGTCTAGCGGAGACCTAGGAGGAAGGCGGTGCTGGCAGTGGTGGCCGCGATGGCGGTGGAGGCTTGTATTTGGGAGAGGCAGAAATCTGATCCAACCCACCCTGATCTTCTAAAGAAATTACCCCAAAGGTCGAATGCTACTGTTGCGCATGCTTAGGAACACTGGACAACATGCAGTGTGGGAAAAGAGCTTGGGAAAGATTTGAAATGGTGGAGGCAGCGGAAATGGCAATGGCAAGTACTCAGGAGAGGCATAGATCTGATGCAATACACCTGGAACTTTTGAAAAAATAACCCCAGAGGCAGAATACTGCCACCACGTACCCTCAGGAAAGTGGGATAACCTGCTGGGTGAAGAGGGTGCTCCGACTGGAGCCTGCTGAGGGGTGAGGCCGGTGATGGGGACAGCAAAGCCGGGATTGGAGCCTGCCGTGAGGCAAGACCGGTGCTGGGGCCTCCGAGGCGGGGATCGGAGCCTGCCATGAAGCAAAGCTGGTGCTGGGGCCTCTAGGGCCGGGATCGGAGCTTGCTGAGGGGTGAGGTCGGTGCTGGTGCCAGCAAAGCTGGGATTGAAGGCTGGTGCTGGGGCTTCTAGGGCCAGGATTGGAGCCTGCCTTGAGGCAAGGCTGGTACTGGGGCCTCCGAGGCCGGGATCTGAGCCTGCCAAGGGGAAAGGCTAGTGCCGGGGTCAGTGAGGTCAGGATCGGAGCCTGCCGTGAGGCAAGGCCAGTGCTGGGGCCTCCAAGGCTGGGATCGGAGCCTGCCGAGGGGTTAGGCCGGTGCTGGGTCCAGGGAGTTTGAGATCGGAGCCTGCCATGAGGCAAGGACGGAGCTGGGGCCTCCGAGGCCTGAATTGGAGCCTGCCGAGGGGTTAGGCCAGTGCTGGGGCCAGTGAGGCCAGGATCGGAGCCTGCTGTGAGGCGAGGCTGCTACTGAGGCCTCCAAGGCCAGGATCAGAGCTTGCCAAGGGGTTAGGCCAGTGCTGGGGCCAGCGAGGCCGGGATTGGAGCCAGCTGTGAGGCAAGGCTGCTACTGGGGCCTCCGAGGCCGGGATCGGAGCCTGCTGATAGGTTAGGCCAGTGCCGAGGCCAGCGAGGCTGGGATCGGAGCCTGCCATGAGGCAAGGACGGAGCTGGGGCCTCCGAGACCAGGATCAGAGCCAGCCAAGGGGTTAGGCCGGTGCCAGGGTCAGCAAGGCTGGAATGGAGCCTGCTGTGAGGCAAGGCTGGTGCTGGGGCCCTCCGAGGCTGGGATCAGAGCCAGCCGAGGGGTTAGTTTGGTGCAGGGGCCAGTGAGGCCAGGATCAGGGCCTCCCATGAGGCAAGGCTGGTGCTGGAGCCAGTAACGTCGGGATCAGAGTCCTCTGGGTGGCCAGGCCATTACTGGGGTCATCAAGAGTGGAATCAGAACTTGCAATGCAGCATGCACAGAGAAATAGCACAGAAAATAAAAACCAGATGCTTCCCCTAATTAGCAAAAACTAGGAGGAAAGGGGTAACAGGAGGATGTCGAGTTGTAGAAAGGGCCCTATAGAGAAGCAATTAAGGTGACCAATCAGAGGGGATGGGAGGGGGGAGGATAGAACCTCTTTAAAACTCATGAGGTATGTAAACAAATTTATCAAAGATAATCATCAATCAAGCATGGGATCGAGGGAGGGGGAGGGAATGGGATGGGGATTGGATGAGGGCCAATTGGACGATGTGTGCTTGTATATCCTCTCAAGTCTTGGATTCTAATGTGATGTATGATTACAATGCACCAATAAAAATAATAAAAAAATAAATATTTTCTATATCAGTATTTTAGTTGCTGCTTATTATTTCAGCTAAAAGAACATTTCTTCTCGCTCTCCATTTCTTTCCTTTCAACATTTCTCTCCCTGTCCTGCATCGGCACCCCCCTTCTGTGATACATTCAGTAGTTCCTCCTCTGAGCCCTCAACTACAGGAGACACTCCCACAGACCAGGGCCTCTGTCGGGGATGTGTGCTTATTTTCACTGCTGCACCTAAGAAACATAGAATATATGTTATACAAAATAAGAATGCCGGGGGGGGGGGGTGTGCACTTGTAATCCCAGTACTTGGGAGGCTGAGACAGGAGGATGGTGCTCCTTGGGCTCTAGTGAGACCTCGTTTGTTTCTAAATAAAAATATAAAATAGATTGGGTATATCCCAGAGGTAGAAGGCTCCTGGGATTCCTCCCCAGTACCACACACACAAAAATAAATAAATAACAATGAACAGAACATAGTAGACAGTTACCAACTATCTGTTGGATAAGCAAGTGGATTCAACCTGTCTTCTACTGGAAGAGATTCTGAGTGAGTATACACTAAGACACATCCTATATAAATTGTCAGGTATGTTTTTGTCTTTAACTTAGGGCAAAGTTTTCAACACAATGTTGTGGGTCAAGAAGTACAGACATTTATATGGTCTTGGATAAAAAAACTGCAAGATTATCACCCAGAAACACAACACGAGTTTGTATTCTTACAACAAGCAGAAAAGAAAAGCATGTATTTTTTCTACTTTTTTTTACAAATATTAATTTGCGTTTATTTTTGTGTCTGTCCGTTTGATCGGCATATAGCTTGGATCTTCATCTGAGTTGTAATTGTAGTGAATGAGGACATTTTTACACAGTTTTTGACCATTCACACTTTCTGGCTATCCCTTTTTGTCTGTGCTATTTTTTCCTTATTTCTTTGTTAGATTTTGTGATATCTTGAGGATATCGATCTGTCACATGTAGCAAATATTTTTCATTTGCATTCGTTGGTTCATTTTGTTATGATGTCTTTGATGTATGAAATTGCTCCATTTGTGTATAACCACATGCATCCATCTCGTCTTGACTTCTGGTATTTTACACACAGAAATGCTCTGTTTTATTTACTGAAGCCCAGCTGTGCTGGCAAGAGCTCTTTTTAAATGGGGCGTTCTTCCTGTAGGAGTTTAGGATCCTGAGCTTCCCTGCTGGAGAGGCTACAAGGGGCCAGGTGTCTCCCTCAGAATGGATTAAAGTTGAGCCCTGGCGTGGGGACAAGAATGCCCGAGAGCACACGGTGTAGCAGAAGACAGGGCACCTACTGCGGCTGTGCCTTGGGCCCCACCGGCAGTGACAGCGGGGTGAGGCACGCATTCCAGAATCAGAAGAGGAGAAGGCCGCTCTGTCCCGCACACCTGCCCTCTCAAAATTTATCTTAATCCTCCGTTCCTGATGTTTTCCCATCTGTCGACATGCCTCCCCTCCCTTGAAATAAGTCAGGGCTTGAATTAATTTCTTGCTACATTTGCCTTGGATCCTCACTCCTTCCAAATGCTCGTTACCTCCGGCACACTGGCTCCTGCCCGAGCCGCGGCCAGCACCGCGACTCCCTCCCTCCCTTTTATTCCTTCGCCTTGGTCCACAAAATATGCTTTATTGTCCTTCTTAATCCCTCCACTGGTACCACCTCACACTCTATTATTTTTCAAGAAAATTAGAGCAATTTTTAAGAGCCTCATTATTTTACACAGGCAAATTGAAAAGACATCTTCCGGCAGGCCATGTCTTCACCAGATGTACATCTTAGTGGCGTCTCACTCTGCCAGACTTGGCTGTTTCTAAGGCTGAGCTTGTAATTCAGCTCGGTAGCAAGTAGAAATATTGGAGAGGCCAGAGAGACCAGAGAGGTTCCGGAGGGTCGTCGGCGAGAACTGGCTGGCGAGGGCTGAGGACTGGCTCTCCGGCTCTCTCTGCCCTCAGAGTAGGGCACGTGTGAGTAGCTCCATTAACTCTGGTGGCAGATGATCTGTGCACATCAAAAGGAGCTGCTATGTGCAATTCTCCGAGCCTCCTACAGGGGGAGAGAAACGCAGTCGGCCTGCTTGTTAGCTGCGGGCCCCTCACCTAACCCTCAGGACTCCCCAAATGGCCCCCAGTGTATTGGTGTCTTTGTGGAAATGCAGTGAGTCCAGGCAGTAGCTGAGAAGGGGTGGGATGAGAAGGCGGATCCCAGTGTGTTTGCAGACCGCCCTGCTGGCACAGGGCTGGGCTCCTGATGCTCCTCTTAGAGGAGATACAGGCTCTAGATTCCAATTTCCTATCAAAGGGAATAAATAACATCAGCACATCAGCAGAGATTAAAAAAAAATAACCAGGAATGCATGGCCTAAAAGACTCTAAAACGTAGGCGGGGAAGACGTTTTCTTGCTTTGTTGAGTGTCTACACTGCCTTTAGAATGAGGACGGGCGCCAGTCCTGCTGGTTGCTCACTTCAGGGAGGGATGGTGGCCGGGAAGGAGCAAGAAGCTTCACCGGATCATAAGGATTTATGAGGCAATGCCTAGGCACCTGCCATGCCTGAGCCGAGGCATGCCGTCCATTTGAGGTCACAGTTTAGAGTCCTGTGGGCCGCTCTGCAGAGGATGCGAAGAAAGATGGCTGGGATCGAGGAACAGCTGCCGTCCCTGGTGACCAAGCAAGTGGGAAAGAAACCTGTTCTCCCTGGCTTGCCTGTGGAGTCCAGACCCGGACGTAGGCCTTACTGTAGGAAGACACCTGAGGCTGGGTAGCTTATGGAGAAAAGAGGCTGTGTTCAGCGCAGTCTTGAAAGCTTTGCTCTGGGGCAGGCCCCTCCCTGTGTGATGTCCTGGTGGAGGACATCGTGCTAGGAACCCCACAGAGGGGGAAATCGCATAGCAAGACAGGAAGCCAGAGTGGGGAGCTAAGTCAGCACCCTGCCAGGGCCACCTGAATCCCTTCTAAGACCATGACCCCAATGACCTGTGTCTTTCCCATGAGGCCCCACGTGTCGAAGGTCCCACCACCACCCCAGAGGCCAAGACTCCAACACATGGCCCCTTGGGCTCACTGTAAGCCACCCGAGGCCACAGTGGCAGCCTGTGCCCTGCTTGTGTTGGAACCGATGGAAGATGATGTCTCGTGGCGTGAGGTCAGCACTGCATGAGGCCCTGGGCTGGCACAGCCTTAGGGACCTCCCTTCCCAGCACAGCAGCCCTGCCTCTGACCCTGCCTTTCTGCCAGATGCCAACCAGCCTTGCTGGAGTATGGAGGCAGGAGTGCAGCGGCAAGCCAGGGGGCTGAGGGCCAGGCCTGGGAGCTGGGCGGGCTCAGGACAGAGCTGGCTGTGCTGCCCACCCAGCTCCAAGCCTCAGAGCTGCACGCTGGCCTTCTGCACCCTGGAAGGCCCCACCCAGATCCTGCAGCAATGGGTGGGGCACGTCTAAGCTCCTGGACAGTCCGTTCCCACTTGCCCCTCTTCCCTGGAGGGCCACAGTTTCCTCTTTCCGCCATAGAGGGTATGCTAAGTGCTTGCCAAGACCCTCCTCTGTGTAGCCTCCTGCTCCCCTTGCCCCTCCAGGAACCCACTCTGGGCAGAAGTGTGAGCCACTCCGCTCTCCCTGTGCTGGGAGTTTCTGCAAGGGGCAGAGAGGCTGTGCCCTATGGAGCCCTGCTGGCCTCCCTGTGGGCTGCAGCCAGGAGACACGGGGCCCTGAGGATCCTGGGAAAGCTGGAGGGCCACGGGGAGGAGGCCGCCGTGTTCAGACAGCAGGGGGCCTTGTGTCTAGAGTGAAGTTCATAGGACGCGGCACTCAGCTGAATAGGGTCGTAAAGGAGACCCAAGATGTCCTGACAGAGCCTTTGACACTTGGGATTCCCTTGGAATAGCTTGAAAGTGAGACGTCCCACACTTCATGCCTGGAGGCGCCAGGCTTGGAGGTAGACGCCTGAGCGTACGGCCAGGCACGTGTGTGTGTGTGTGTGTGTGTGTGTGTGTGTGTGTGTACCCTAACCTGCCAGCTACAGAGCCTCCCTCTCCCCTCTCTCTCTCTCTCTCTCTCTCTCTCTCTCTCTCTCTCTCTCTCTCTCTCTCTTCCTAAAACCCTACCACCCAGATATCAAACGAATAAATCTTCCTTCTTCTAAGTTTCGTGTGTGTGTGTGTGTGTGTGTGTGTGTGTGTGTGTGTCAGGAGTTCTGAATCACAGTCAGTGTTAAGAACGTTGACAAAAAAAAAAATTCTCTTTGGTCAGAAGAAATGTAGGAGCCAGGCGTGGTGGCACACCCTTGCAATCCCAGCATTCGGGAGGCTGAGTCAGGAAGACCATGGTTTGTGGCCAGTCTCAGCTGTTTAGTGAGGCCCTTTGCAACTCAGTGAGACCCTGTTTCAAAATAAAGAATAAAAATAGGGCTGAGGGTGTTGCTTGGAGATAGAATGCCCCTGAGTTCCATCCCCAGTACTGAAAAAATAAACACAGGGTGATGGGGACTCAGGAAGGAGCTCTGGAGAATGGAGGGTTGAGCTGAGTTGGCTTTCAGACCTGGTGAGACGCCTGTGTGGCGCCGTCCAGGAGGGAGTTGCCCTTCCGTGGGGACCGGGTGTACAGAGGGGTCCACAGAGGCTGATCTCCCAGGCTGAGATCAGCTCTTTCTGGAGCCCTGGGTGCATCAGTAGGCTCTGGGCAGCAAAACCCAGGGAGCCCACAAAAAAGGTTGGAACGGGGCGGCGAGAGGCAGGGCGCAGGGACAGAGGCTTCCCAGAGACCCAAGAGGGGAGGGCCGGAAGGCGCCGAAATCAATAAATCAGGTGCCAGAGGGATTACACGAGAACGCACGCAGAATCCTTGACGGCAGACATCAAGTCCTTTGACACGCCTGCGAATCCCAGGCGCAGGTTGCGGCTGGTTCTGATCAGGGAGTTTAAATATGGCATCCAGCAGGGAATGATCCAGCCGGCACCTGGCCCTGAAAACAAGGGAGAACGAGGTGTGGCCGGCAAGGGACGGGCCCAGAGGAGCTTGTCTTTGGGTTTTGCTGCTAAAGAAGTGGGGTCTGGACAGTCATCTTGCACTTCCTAAAGGAAACAAAGGAGACAAAGAAACAAGGAGGAAGGAGCCAGGAGAGAGAGGAGTGCGCAGAGAAAGCGGCTCTGCGTCACACCGTCGTCTAAGTCACACCGTCGTCTTTAGCTGGTTTGGGTCTAGTGGTCTGTTCATTCTGTGTCTGACAAGACACAGGGTGCTGAAAGGTCGCAGCTGCAGCCTCCCCGGAGGGCTTCCTGCCGGGGAGCCAGCGTTCACCCAACACACTCCCCGCACAGCACCGCTGCTGAAGGACGCTGGCTGGGCCGGGGAGGTGTGTGGTCCACGAGCCAAGAGGCACAGGCTTTCCCTCCGTCCTTTGGTGGAACACCTCATTATTTTTACTTGGTAACCTTCTTTTTTCTTCTTACTTAATTGTAAAACTTCAAATTCTAGCTGGCCACAAGACCATCTGAAATATGGCTCCATTTCCGTGCTTTCTTTGTAGCTAAAAGTGGCCACAGGAATAAACTCTGGTGAGACATGCTTACACAGAAAGACGGGTCTAACTCCCAGAAGGTGCTTTTTTCCTTTTTAAGGGAGAAGGCATGTATGTTTTGGTTACATATTCCTACTTTCTGGGATGTGCTTCAGAGGGCAGGAGCTCAAGCAGCCTGTCTGGGGCATGAATTATACGTTTTGTGTGGGAAACAGCAGAGTAACACCACCAAAAGTGGCAGTCCCCGGTCTCGAATGGACATTGGAGAAGGGAACGATCCATCCTGAGGTCAGCCTCAGCTCATTTCTAAACTTGCCTTTTAAGAGAGAAACAAATAAAATTCTATCTTTTTCAACTCACAATTATATTGTTTTGTTACTCTCACAGATGGAATTCTCTCAAATAATGTGGAGGGATGGAGAATCATCATGTAGTGAAGAAGTATATTACTTAGAACTTGAAATTTCTGGTGAAATTGAACATCAGGCAGCAGTAGAAGCATCATGCACAGGAAGGAGATGGCTGCGACAGACCCAATGTCCCACCGCATCAGGAGACACTTAGAAGGAAAAGGCCCCAGGGCCGCGGAGGTGGAGAGGTGAGACCCCCAGGTGGAGGGAGGCGCGCTGAAGTGGCCACTCGGAGTGCAGATCGATGGGTCCCTCATTAGAGACGAGACCCGTGTCACCCCCCCACCTGCAGAGGGTTTTACTTGGCTCCCAGTACAGCAAGTCAGCTACCCACCCGAGGAATGGAAGGCCAGGTGGGTGACCTGGGGATGGGTGAGGAGCCAGGTGGGTGGCCTGGGGATGGGTGTCAGAGCCCAGGTGCCCTCGAATCCTCTCCCCAGGAGGCTGGCACCAAGCCCTGGCCACCTCCTGCTCTGGGACTTGGGCCAGAGAGTGGAGTCTGTGTCTACAGATGAATGTGGAGGGAGCAGCGTGGGGTGCTGTCCCCACTGGCAGTCCCTGAAGGGCATCCTTTCTGGGCCCTCTGGTGGAGGAGCTGAGGAGCCAGGGCTGGCTGGGGGAGGAGAGGAGGACAGGCGCCTCTGACCCGTTTCCCCTCTGCGGTCCCTCCTACTCCCATCTCACGTGGTATAGTAGAGGGGGTTCAGCGAACTGGCTGGCAGGTGGCTCTGGGGCAGGGACCCCCAACCTGAGTCCCTGTCTGGTGTTTTGCAGCCATGGTGACTGAAGGATGAAACACTTGCCTGACAGACAGCAAATGGTTAATGCGTTTTACAGACTTGTCAGTAACCCCAGAAATGGGTCTCTGTGAATGTGGCTTTACAGAAAAGACCAGTGTGTCTCTGGAAGTCCCCAGCCTTCATGCTGCTGCAAAGGCTCAAACCCAGCCCTGCTTTCAACTCCGCAGCTTCCCCTGCACCCTCCCAAGACAGGAGTAGGAGTGACAAGCTAAGCTTCAAGTCCTATCCTTCTTCTATCCCTTAATTAAAGCTCTTCTTGTTAATCTTCTCCTAACTTTCTAACTCCAGGGTCATTCATGGCGCTTTGACAATAGAAATTTCACAGTTTTTCCTAATGTAAACAATAATTATCCAAACTAACATTTAATTAAATAAACTAAAGTTATAGAAAATCTTCATTCTGCACTAACTTGGGGATTGCCAGCGGACGGCTGGAGCTGCCGGAGACCCCGGCCCCACTGCCAGCACCAGCACCCTGCATGCTAACGGGATCTGCTGGATTTCAGGGCACTGAATTTGGGGAAATCCTACAACTCTAAAAATGTCCATTTCTCATTTGTGAAAAAAGAAAAAAAATTAAAAATCCATCTGTCCGTGTGAGTCAGGTCCGGGTAATTGATTCAACAAAGCCCTAGGTCTCAGCGGCTGAGGACTCTTGACTGTATCTCTTGACAACACTGAGGAGACACACTTGGAGCCCTAGGAGAGGGTCTCTTCCAGGTCCCGGTCCCTCAAATGTAGGCCAGTGCAGCTGGATCCAGCATTCTTGCACCTATAATCTAAAGATCAACCACGTAACTTAGAGGAAAGATTTATTTTCTTACAGTTTCAAGTTCAGTCCATGTGAGGCTGGGGACCATGGATCTTAGAGCATGGTGGCTGCAATCAGAAAGAGAAGGAGGGAGGGAGAGAGAGACACAGAGAGAGAGAGAGACAGGCAGACAGACAGACAGACAGCCAGACATGTCTGGGCTCCTCACATCATGGAGGCTGGGAGCAAGAGAGATGGGGGAGGAGGAGCCATACATATGATCTCTAAGGCCACACCCCCGGGACCACCCCACCCAGCCACAGCCTACCATCCTACTGGATATCCCCCAGGTAAATCTATTACAATTGACTTATCTACTTCTGGGATCACAGCCCTCATGACTCAATTGTACCAACCCTGAATGTTAATAAATGCGCCCTTTCAGAGACACTTCACATCTATAGTGGCCCTGGGCCACTGCTAACAGTCCTTGGTCTTGTGGCTCCTCCTGTGGTCTTCAAAGGCTTCCCAGGCACCCAGCCCTGGAGAGCAGAGAGACCGTGGCAGGAGCAGGCTCTGGGCCTGGAAGTCACAGGTGGCCTTGCTCACCCTACTGGACAAGAGCTCCGTCCTGTGCCCAGCGAGGGCTGGAAGTGGGAGTCTAGATATACACAGAGGCAAGCCAGGAGAGTGCGGCGTGGGCCAGCTGTGTGACCCTAAGGCACGACCCTTGAGGTGGAGTGGGGCCATTAGACCTTGTGTGGCAGGATGGATTGTGTGAATGGCTCTGTTAACACTGCTCCATCTTCCGATGTAGAACAGGATGGCTGTGAGCCCCCGCCCTAGTCTACAAGTCCCAGTCCTGGTCTGCAAGCAGTTGAGGAGATGCAGCAGACCAGACCAGGTCCTCTGGACAGAGGTCACAGGGGGCGGACAGGGGGAAGGACAGGAGCCTCCTGCAGGGGTGTGCATGGTGGTGGCCACCGCGGGCCTCACACCACCCTGGCACAGGCCCAGCCCCATGCCCTCTGGGACCAGGGCCATCCCGAGCTTGGCCCGCCCTCCGTTCACTCTGACTCGGATCTGGACCTCAGGGCACCGAGCTGATGGCTCTGGCTCATTCTTGATGAGCAGCTTCACAAAGTCCTTGGACAGTGGCCTGACCAGGCAGGAATCCTGAGGAAGACCGAGGAGGGGACGAGCATCCAGCACCTGGCTGCGGCCACGGGAGAGGGAGGCCTGCAAAGCCCGCTGCTGCTGCTGCTCAGGGTCTCCTGTGCTCCGCCACTCGGGGGCCACTGAGCCGGGAGGTTGAGGCGGCTGGTCCCTGGCAAGGGTCAGGTCATGCAGGTGGACATTTGGGACTGGCCGGTGGAGACACAGTTACTGCTGTGTTGGCCAGCCTGGAACCAGAGGACTGCCAGGCTGGCCGAGAGCTCCCATCCACGGTTGGCTGGCCCACGGAGCTGCGGCTGTCAGCTTAACCCTGCCAGCTCAGTCCACCTTGCTAGGAGCCCATGCTTGTGGGAGCGCCCTCTTCTCACCTGTGGGAGTTTAACACGCCCCTCTAAGGCTGGTGCCTGAGGTTCAGGTGGCCACTACATTTCCTGACCGCAGCTTGGGGGTTAGTGTCCTCCTGCCATCTCAGCACCGGGCTCCAGCACCCCTCAGCTTTGTCTCTGGACCGCCATTACAGAGGCCCAGCCTGTGGCATGCTCAGGGAATGGGAGGCTGGTCCAGTCTATGAGCTGTGCTCCCTGGCACGGCAGCTGCCAGCTTTCCTTGGCTGGTGACCCTGGTCCTCCATCCTCTGCTCCCAGGGTCATGGTTCCTTCTCTGAATCAAATCCTCTCTCCCTGGCCCAGTGATGGCGCCGGGTCCACCCAGATGATGCGGCATCACAGCCTTACGCTGAGACCTTGAACAAGGTCATGTTTGCAAGGTGTCCTCTGCCCTGAGACGACACAGTCACAGGTGCCAGGAGCAGGACGTGCGCCTCACTGAAGCCATTGTTCTGCCCCCGCCTGTCTGCGAGCCCAAGGCCACGAGGAAGCAGCTGTCAGGTCAGCTCCACGCTCCTTCCTGTCCCCACGCAGCCCTGGCTCACAGAAGAGGACGCAGTGGCCTCGTCAGGGACAGTGTGGTGGCTGCAGGGCAGACGCTTCTCTAAGATTGCAGTCAGGTGCCCGAGGCCCTGCGGGCACCTGTCTGCACTATGGCATCCAGGTCGCTGTGATCGGCGACACTGGTGACGGTGACGTGCTCTGAGTAACCGAGCCTGGTGCCAGGCTGGTGATGAGGCTGGGAAGCCGCGCTCAGGAAGGGCGTTTGTTGGGCTCCGGGATGTCTAAGGCCCCCTCTCCTGCCATGACAGTGAGAGCTCCCTGTGTGTCTAGCCCAGGTCCACTGTGACACGGGGATAGGCCCGCCTTAAGAGTTGGAGGCCTCAATGAAGCAGGGCGGGACCCGCCCCGCCGCAGGTCTCCTGCTCCCTGAGCAGGAGCTGACAGGCCCAGCCCTTCCTTCCTCCCGGCAGGCACAGCCCCTCCGCTGCTCAGGCTGACACTGGAGGCACTGTGCCCTCTCCACCTGCCGGCTTCCGCTCCTCCCAGCCTGGAATAGCTCAAGTAGGCTGTGACCTCGGCAAGCACCCTTGAGAGTCTCCAGGCGCCTTGAGAAATTGCGCAAGAGGCGCTCTGCATCTGGGCTGGATCTATTATTCATGCGCGCGTGTTTCAGGAGCCTGGTAATTTAGAGTCTCTCGGAGAGTGTTCCTGCAGCATCAATAAACCATGTTCCCTGCGCTCCGGGGAAGTTACCTTTCCCTCCTTCAGCTAGGGGTCATGTCAGAGAACGCCCAGGAAGCAAGGGCTGCCTAGGCCGGGCCTGGCCAGCGCAGGGCTGGGGCCTTCAGGAGCCCACAGCGGGGCCAGTTCCTCCTGAGCCTCCTGGATGTCCTCTAGAGCTTCTGCCTTCTCATGTGCGAAATGAGTCACGGTGCTAGACATCCCACCGTCGGGATTTTGCAGGTGGAGCTCAGACCACAGCAGGTAATTTACTGACCTCCAAAACTGACTCCATGGGGCACCCGTTCCCGTTGTCCCTGTTTCAGGGACCAAACGCTGCATGTGCAGTGCTGGGCACGCTGACGCACGCGCCCTGAGCGTGCTCTTCTCCGTCCACATCACTGAGAACAAAAAGGCTCAGCCTTTCTCTTTTCTACACAGAATGCAATCAAAACAGAAGCACAGCCCTGGCACTAGCAGGCACAGCTCCTGTATTCGAGGGGAAGGATGGGGAAAACGGATAAAAGAAAAGAAAGACATTGAAGTCCATTTCCAGATGCTGGAGAAGGGATTAGGAAAAGCGCCTCCAGGAGCCCCAGCCCTGCTGCCTCCAACCGCGTCCTGCAGTGACAATGTGACTGGAGCCCAGTCTGCTTCCTCTCCTCTGAGTCCTCATCCCCCCAAGTCTCAGCAACACAGCAGAAGACAAATGGCGTTGCTCCGCCCAGGCAGGAGGTGCTGCACAAGAGGAAGCGCCAGGCCCTGTGCCCGGCGACCCGCCCTATGCAGAGCCTCCCAACCCTGTGCCCGGCCTCCCTGCCCTGTGCCCGGCCTCCCCGCCCTGTGCCCGGCCTCCCTGGGCTTTCCTGGGCCTTCCTCCTCCATCACACCTCCGCTGCCCAAATCTCCTCTCATCCCTGGATGAGATGGGCGCTTTCTCTGCACTCCTGCGCTCGTTCGGGGCCGGCGACAGGGCATCTTAAGTGAGCGGGGCGCCGAGGAGGATGGACAGGCTGAGGCTGGACACCTGCGGGCCCCGGGGGCAGCCGTGCCTCCAGGGGGCTGGGCTCTCGCTGCGCCTCTGCCAGCTCGGGTATCCCCACACTTGCTCTTGTCACTGCAGGGACAGCGCCGTTCCTGGGGGTCAGAGTTGACCCTCTTCCTTGAGCTTTGAACTGTCAGCAGGAAAAAGTAACCCCTCTAGATGCACAACTTTGTGGATACTGTAGATGCCATGGGACTGTTTACCTCCGGAGAGTGGATTCCGTTATGCGGACTTCATCTCAATAAAGAAAAGCCACCCAGCTCGACCAGCAGCCTTCTGAACTTTGGGATCCTTCGGGCCGTGTGGGCACTCAGGGTCCCCTGGCTCTTCACCATTCCCCAGGCCAGGATCCCAGCAGGGAAGCAGGGAGCCCGGCTCAGAACTCTCCAACACCGAGGTGGGGGCAGTGGGGAGCCATGGCATTGCCGTTTCTGACCGCTGCTGCACCTGTGCAGGCTGGAGGTGCCTGGGGAGATGGGCAACCGCCTGCAGACACCAGCCGTTTGCAGCCACACTGCCCTGTGATAAGACACACTGGTGTGGGAGGCCGGGGCTTCATGACTCTGATTAGCAGGCTGGGCCAGGGCCGTCCTGCTGCCCCTCCTGCCACTCCTCACAGGCAGCAGCTGGGGAGGGGTCCCAGGTCTCAGGCTCAGTCTCTAGGGTCCCTCAGAGCGGCTCTGGCCTCCTCAGAGGAGTCTGCCAGCTGGGAAGAGCCTGCCTGCTCCTGGTCAGGGAGAGGTCTGTGAGGGACCTGGATGCCCCCTCCATGGCTCCAGAGGTGCCCACAAGACAGGTTCTCCACTTCCAAAAGAGGTTCAAGGCATGGCTTTTCCAGAGCAGGAAGAGGACTAGCTGCTGAGACTGTGAGCCTGCTGGACATTTGTGGCCACTGGGTAGCCATACATGGTGCCCAGGCCACACGGGCATAGCCGGCCCTCCACCTGGCAGCAGCAAAGCCCTGAACCGGGCCACTGTGTTTGAGCTTAAGCTGGGAGTGCTGTCTTGAAAGACTACTTACGAAGGGCCTACTGTCAGCCTGGACGGAGGGTCCACCAAGTGGACCCATGTGGTGGCTGCCAGCCAGGCTGGATGGCCACAGCATCCCAGGAGCTAGTGGCCAAGCTACCGTGTGGAGATGGCACCACATCGGGGTGCATCCGGGGTTGCAGGCACCTTGGCACCTCGAGCCCGCCAGAAGGGGCCCACCTGCACAGACCCTGTAGGTCCAACAGGAGGGCTCCAGTGAAGGAAGGAGGTGGCCCAGGAGCAGTGTATTCATAGCAGCCTGGGAGCGGATGGGCAGTAAAGGCCTTCGTGGCTGGCAGGAGAGATGAGGGCTCCTGCATGCCAGGGTGACCGGAGGTGCCAGGGAGGTGGCTGGGTGCACAGTGGGCAGAGCCGGGGCAGGAAGGTCAGATGACCAGAGAGAGAAGGTGGCTGAGCAGGGTGCCAACGGGGACAGGAAGGCCGGAAGACCTGGGAGACAGGGCTCTGATGGTCCACTGGAGGGTGGGGAGGACGCCTGGGGCCCTTTCTGCATCTCCTCTGAACCTTTCCACGGGAGCAGCTCACCCTGGCGCAGGCCCAGATCCCTTCTGATGACTCCCAGCAAGGGTGGTGGTGTCTAACCTCCGGAGAAACTAGTCACCTTGAAGTCACCACCCCGGCCCGGCCGAGTCTCCCAACGCTAACAGTTTTCGGGTCTGTATCACAGCCCCAGCCAGTCTGAGCGGTGGGCGATGGCCAGTGGTCTCGCTGTTGGAGTGGCCTGCAGGGATGCTGGGACGTCCTGCCCTACCTCATCCCGTGGTCAGTCCCGAGGTGTTCGTTTGTGTATTTACTCCACAACCAGCGATCGCCGCCCCGTGTGCCAGTGTTTGTCAGGAACACACGAGGTGTGCTGAGACCAGGAGAAGCTGGAGGCCTGCAGCACCCGAGGGAGGGAGGTGACACAGGGCCCTGCCACCCAAGGCAGGGTCCCGAAGGGCATCGCAGCACCTCTCACAAGAGCCTCAACACAGAAACAACCTAGGTGTCCATCTTTGGAGGAATGGGGAAAGGAACCACGGTGAGCCCACACCACGGAAGGGTGCGTGAATAGCAAGTTACCACACTGCACCAGGATGGGCACGGCCTTCGGCAACATTTTGAAATTTAAAACAGGAGTTGTTTCTACCTGAAAACAAAAACGTTCATAGAGGGCTGGGTCATAGGATGAGAACATTCAAAAGGAAAAGTAATATGGCAAAAACTACTAGAAAAAATATTTTAGTAAGAACAAATTTGGCAGAGGCGTGGGATGTGCTGAGAAGGAGAACGGAGAGAGGTTGAGGGAGAGCTTGTGTCTGGATTTGGCGATAAGGCCAGAACCTGGGCAGGGTGGAGCGGGCAGAGCCCATCTGGATGGTCCTGATCTGACAGGCAAACCCCGTGGATAGAAAAGCCAGACCCCACCCCCCATCTCACAGAGCAAGGCACTGGCAGCCTGTAAGGCCTTCCCAAGGTCATGCAGCAAATTAGTGGTCCAGTCCCAGAACCCGTAGACCTGAACGTCCACGGGAATCTACAAGGTCACCTTGCCTGCACTGCCCTGAGCTGTGTCTACCGCGGTGCTGATAACAATTAGGTGTATTTCTCTGTGAATAGGTGTCTCTGAAATCTTTACCAGGTTCCTGCTTATTCCTCTAGTGTCCTGAACAACTCTTACTATGCTAAACTCGCCTCCGTTGAGAGTGTCGACGAGGGTCTGCTTACAATGGCACTGGTGGATAATAAATTCCTGGTATGTCTTTGTTCACTGACTGGGTTTCTCAGGATGGTTTATCAAAACCCTGTGAACTTTTCCTCCAGCTCTTTATCAAAGGTTGATGAAAGGCAGTCTATTTGCATGTTAAGAAGAGGAAAAAGAACAACCATTTTAAAAGATAAGAATTGGAATTTATAAGCCTTTACAAAGTGTTACTCCTTTCACGGAGGGAAAATAAAAATGGGAGATGGTAAGGAGGCAGTGGTAGTGCAGATAACATCATTTAGAGGATCTGAAACCTGGTATAATTCATCATTATATAAGATGCTTTGGTCGGCAAGATCAAACCGACTGACGTTATCTATCTACACGCAGCCCATTGAATTGCCTCTTCAGAGTCTCAGACAAACATTTCATTAGTTACCATTCAACAGGAAATTGGGATGAAACGCCAAAACACTTCTTCTTAAAAAAAAAAAAAAGCTGGATTGCATTTCCTACACATGGCACTTTAAAAACAATCATTTGTTTGGCACTATTCTTCCCAGCGCTCAAACCATGCTGCTTTCCAAATATTTGCAGTCTTCATGACCCTCCTTTGCAGTCGCCAGCACTGCTCTTGTTTCCGAAGTAGGGGGAGAAACATGCGTGATTCCAATACATAAAGCCAGCCCGGATTTAACCAAGAAAACCAGGATGTTGTGAACAGGGCTCTTGAATTTACACAATTCTTCTTACTTGAGATTGGGGACATTTGACCAAAATGATTCAGTCATTGCTATCTACGCCTCTCAGTGGGGTAGGCAGACAGGTTGGTCTCCTGAGCCCCGAGGGTTCTGCACTGAGACAATTTCTGAAACTGCACTGTGGGTTAAAGGAGGAGAGCAATGGCCAACCAAGAATATGATCGGTGGATGGCGAGGGGCACCTGGTGAATCATGAGATTCATACCTTCCATCTTAGCTCCAATAGTTGGAGGAGAATAAGCTTCCCAGACACACCACCTTGGCTATCAAGGGCCCCCCTGAACTCTGAGACTATTGCCAGGATTTCTGCCGATTGCTGAGATGGGGAGGCTAGCAGCTATGGTTTGGCTCTGGAAGGTCCCCCAAAGGCTCCATTGATGAAGGCGTGGTACCTGGGGCGGCAGGGGTTAGGGTGGGCTTTGGGTAATAACTGGACCAGGAGGGCCCTGGCCTCATCATTATGGCGGTCTACTGATGGATTCATAGCTGAATGGACCTCTGGGAGGTGGTGGAAACTGCAGGTGGGGCATGCTTGAGGATGTAGGTCTCTGGAGGAGTGCCCTTGGGGACACTCCCTTCTCTCTGGAGCCTCCTCCTCCCGGCTTGATGGCTGCTAGGAGCTGAGCAGCTCTCCCCAGGCCCTTCTACCAGCATGTTCTGACTTACCACAGGCCCGACCATAGACTGAAACCCATGAAACCGTGAGCCAATACACACCTTTCCTTCCTAAGTTGATTTTCCCAGCTATTCTGTCATGGTGACGAAAATCTAACACACTAGTTATATACTGATGCTTCATTGAGAACACACAGAAAAGTCAAATAAAAAAGAAAAAGTCAGTTTAAAAACACCAGAGAGCCACCCAGGCAGCCAAGGCTGGAGATCGAGGCTTCCAGACAGAAGAGGAAAACAGACAGAAGGAGTTTCTCTCTGTGCAGTGAGAATCCAGGCAGCTGTAGCTTGTGGATAGTCACTAAAGCCAACAAAGACTTTGCTAACTTGACAAGACTTCAGGGTGGTCAGCAGTTAAGGAGTCAGGATCACAAAGGAGAAGGAGGTGCAGGGTGTCCCCGTCAGCTCGGGACACCCCAACAGAATCCACGACTGGAAGGCTCGACACTTATCGTGGCTCTGGTGAGGGCCTCTTCCTGGCTTGCAGACTGCGCCTTCTCCCTGTTCACTCACTTCTGGGGGGCGGGGTGGCACTCTGGCATCTCCTCCTCCTCTTATAAGGCTGCTAATCACAATTCAAGGACCTCACCCACATGACCTCAGCTAAACCTAATCTCCCAAAGACCCCATCTCCAAATACCATCACACTGTGGGTTAAGGCTTCAACACAGGTGTCCGGGGATGTTAAACATTCCTTTTATAATAAGGGATTCCCTCATAAGCTTGTGGTTTTCCCCTGAAGACATCTATCAGACTCTTAAGGTAAGTGGGAAAAGACCCTGAGAAGCTAAGCACAAAGCCTTTGAGCTTTGGGGTTAAAACAGTAAATTACTTTTAAAAAAATTTAATGTGGAAAATTAGGGTTTAAGCAGTAGACTATTTTAGTGAATGGTCTAGCTTTCAGATAGAAACTTCACAGAGGCATCCTAGAGGAAAGGAGAGCCATAGGAATGTGAAGACTTTGCATTAAAACGAAAGAACAACCACCAAAAGTCTGCTTCATAATCACTGAAGAATCCAGCCTCTGCTCAGACTAGTCATGCAGCCTCTCCCAGTGTGGGGGCCAGAGGAGACACGCAGCCCTGAGAGGAGGAGGACCCGCCCAGAGCCTCTGTGGACTGCGTTTCAACACCCAGCATTCCACACACCACCAGGTCAGACCCAGGTGAAACGGAGAAAGAATCAGGAAAGGAGGGAAAGCAGTGGAGTGGCAGCAGCCCATACCCAGGAGCGGCACGCAGGGGCCCCGGCACAGGTCCCACTCAGGCTCCAGCAGAGAGGAGGGCTGCATTCAGAAACCCAACCCATCAGGAGGCAGCCAACACTTATATCAGCGAGATTTCAATAGTGGAAGCTAAAGAAGTTAGCTGGGTGGAAAGGCAGCATGGGAGGAGACCACCTGATGACGGGTTGGTAGACAGCGCCCACCTTCAAGCAGAGAGAAGGAAAACGGGGGCTGGCTCACGGCGTGGGAGGTGGTGGGAGGTGACTGGGTGGCGGCTGCGAGGGAAGCTGGGTAGAATCACTCCTAAATAAACAGCTCCTACAATGACAGACACTTCACAAGGCTTGAGAAGGCGTTTCTCAAAAGAAAGTATCCAATGTCCTACAAACTTATAAAAATGCCCATATCATTACACAGTAGGGACATGTAAACAAAACACACAAGACACCACCACAGATAACACACGTGCACACATATATAAACCAGTACTTTGGAATGGTTTTAAAACCGGACATGTGTGTGTTCTCAAGGATATGGAGCGACAAGAATTCTCCTGCACTGGCCTTGGACGTAGAATCTGCTGGGGCTCTCCAGGAACATGGCTGGGCGGCATCTGCTATAGCCAGTTAAACATTTCCCTTTTGACTAGCGATCCCACCTCTCAGTGTACCCACTGAAGAAATGTCCACACATGTGCTCTGAAAGATATTTACAATAATGTTTATAGCAATGGTATTCATAAGCCCAAATTGGAAACAACCTCTCAAGGGTACATCAAAAGCAGAATAGTTAAAACAGTGTGGTACATTTACATAATGGAATACTATAGGACAATGAATACTAACAAAGTATTGCTACATAAAAATTGATAAGTGCCACAAATATAATTGTGATGAAAAATAGGGACTGAAGAGAACAAAACCAGTGTGTGATGATGGTGTCAGAATAGTGCCTTCTTTGGGGAAGGATTAGTGTGGAAGGAACAGGTTTCTTGCACACTGGTACTTTTCTATATTTTGAATTAGGTGGTGGTTACATGCATATGTTTGATTTTTAAAGACTCGTCAGTCTGCACATTTATAATTGGTGTGGTTTGGGTCTATACTGCCCTTAAATAGACAGCAGTAAAAGGATAACTAAATATGAATATCTTACATCTTGTAGGTTAGTTACCTTAACAACCACCTCTCTTCCCAAGGGTGAGAATTTCATCTGCATCAGGAAATCCCTAGAAGCTGATCTTTTGCTTTCTGGGCCCACACTGCTATTCCTTTGCATTGGGGCTTCATTGTAAAGTTCAAGCCTGGACCTCAACAATGTTTTTGACAGACATTTTAGTTCTTCATTCCTAAAACATGTGACGCAGACTTTCAGATACATCTTGTTTCCATACTTCAATCCCAAACCCAACCCAAGCATGTCCACTGCCCTGACGGAGAGTCTCACCTTGAGTGTGCTGCTAAGTTCCCCTGGTGGTGTGAGGCACTGGACTGTTCAACTTTGGTGCCTGGGCATCGCCACGGAGCACGCATCCTTGAGAGTAGCTGTTGTGCATCACCATTCATTATTCAACCCAGTGAGAAGTCTTTTGTTAAGCTCCAGAGGAGAGGAGCAATTCATTTTCCTGTTCATGCACATATTGTCATTGTTTTTATACATTGTCAAAAAATAGAGCATGACAAGTGTTACAATAGGGACCATGAGAGTAAAGAGAAAAGGCAGATAACCAGCAATAACATCCCAAAGAATATGCCGATTGGGCTGAGTCTCAATAAACAGGAAATAATTATACAGGGAAAGAGCAGGAAGACTGAGCATTTCAAACAGAGGAATGTGCAAATGCAAAGCCACGGCTGGCTTGAGACGGATTCATTTCTCCTGGGGACTTTCTGCCCTTTTATATATGGAGGTAAACTCTGGAGCCATTTGTTACAGCTTTGCTAGCATCAACCATCCAAATAGCCAGCCATCCAACCAACCAATAAGCCAACCAACTATCCAGCCAGCCAACCAACTGACCAGTCTACCATGCAACCATTCAAGCAACCAACAAAATGGCCAACTACTCAGCTAATCAATCAGCCAGCCAACCAACCAACCAAAGCCAACCAACTATCCAGCCAACCAACCAGCCTACCAACCAGTCTACCATGCAACCGTGCACCAAACCAACTAAACTAAACAGCTAACTACGCAGCTAATCAACCAGCTAACTACTCAGCTAACCTCATTCTTCAAGGGAATAAACAAGAACAAGAAACAGTACTAGTAGTGTTATGATACTAGTAATTAGGATATGATAAGTTCTTAGTATTTTTATTTTTATTACTTTTGCTTTAAATATAACTTATTTAATTTTAGGTTTCTATATTTTAATTTCTAGTAATGACTAAAATTTAATAGTAAGTTCAGTAAATTCCTGGATTCTTAATAATCTTTTAATCACAAACTGGGATTAACCACTTCAAGAGTAGTATGGATGGAAATCTTGGAAGGATGTTCCATATTTCTCCCAAATTCTTATGCTCCTCTTATAGATGAACAGGGGCTAGTGCTTATAAAAAATTTTCAGGCTGGGCGTGGTGGTGCACGCTTGTAATCCCCATGCTTGGGAGGCAGAGACAGAAGGATCGTGCAGGTTCGAAGCCAGCTGCGCTGGCTTAAGAGACCCTGTTTCCAAAAATAAAAAAGTACAAAATAGGTCTGGGAGTGTAGCCTGGAGGTATAAGGGCTTCCAGGAACCCCAGTACCACCAAAAAAAAAAAAAAAAAGATTTTCAAAAAGACAAAACAGAACAAAACCAAAAATTAGGTATCAGCCTCCTAAGACCTAACTCATTCCTATTTTCAACATCACTTTATAGTGTTATGATTTTTTTAAAAATGGGGACTTTCTTTATTGGCCCACAGAAGTTTGCAACTCCAGTAATATTCATATAAACTATATGTGGACTTCCAGGAAGATGGCAACCGAGAAAAGCAGCGTTTATGAGCCCTGCTAAAACTTGATCTCTATTGCCACAAAATCAGTGCTTTTCATAGCCAGAAAATGCCATCAGCAGAGAAATAAAAAATGTAAACACAAGGGACAGAGAAAAAAAAAAGACTAGAAGAACAACCAGAGACCAGAAATCAAGCCCGCAATGCAGCAGCGGGGCCACACCAGCAAGATCTTCCCTCACAGCACCAGGATCCAGAGGAAACGTAAACAAAAAACTGAGGTGAGCAGCTGCAGATCATTCGGGTGTAATTCAGCAGTTCTTTCAGCGCAAAGAACGTCTAAAACTCCCAGTGGTCAAGCTCAGCATGCCTTCCCAGGACTCAAAACAGAGCTCAGAACCAGAAAATAAATATGCTAGCCTCAGAGCTGAGGGCATGGCAGCGGCGCCATATTGCCAGCAGTGACAGCGAGTTCACCGTGCCTTCGACAGGTCCTGATCAACACGCACAATAACCGTGAGTGATATTGCGGCCCCTAAAGGAGAAATCCCTGTACTGCACACCCAGGGACTTTGATAATCTCCCTGGGTCTGAGATTTTGCAGCCCAACCCAGTGAATGAAAAGCGGTGGCAGAGATTACCATAGACTTGAGATACAGAGCACCCTAAGTGAAGTCGTAGTGATCCAGGGAAGCCACAAACTTCTGAAATCATGGAAAAAGAGGAGCAACAATAGAGCAATAAATGCCCACAACCCCATATTATCAGAACCTGAAAACACAGAAATTCAGAGATCTCCAGAAGATCAAATCAGGAATATAACTGTAGAAATAATACAGCAACTTCAAATGCTTCTTCCTCAGTGAATAATTTCCTTGCCACAAGGAAACCCCCCAACACACGCACGTGCATGCTCCAGGTGGCCTGCGGTTCAGTCCATTTTCAGCTGAAGACTTTGTAGGAAGCAAGGATATGTCAGCATTTGGCTGGAAGTGGCCTGCCCCTGAGCAGAGCTGGAACCCGTCCTTTCCAACTGGACTCCCACCCGTCATCTGTTCTGTTCTCTTCAAAGGCAGGAGCCTCGAGGGCACACAGGTGCTCTGGGCTGCGATCCTGGGCTCTAGAGGATTCCAGGAGGTCAGTGTGCTCTCTTCTCTGTAGGTCTGTGCAGTCAGCTGGTAGAGACACACCTGACACTCAGTGGTTCAGAAGACAGTGTCCCTCCCAGCTCCAAGCTGATGCCTTAAAATCCCAGGCAGCATCCTGTGTTCCAGCCGTGAGTCCTGTAGGCTGCACGGGGTGGAGGGCTGTCCCTGAGGAGTCAAAGCAGCATCTCCTCCGGCCCATGGGGGGCACGTGCCCTCTCACACCTCTTTGCCCTGTGGGGCCTTACACTTCACCAGGTCCTCAGACATTTGGGCTTTCTCTTGCCCACAGTGCTTGCGGCCCACACTGTGTTGGTATAGATCACTCTCTCAACACATCAATTAACAAGCACTTCAAAAGATGCTATGAAGGTTTATTTGATTATATGAAATTATGTTCATGGCTTACTAATAAATACAAAAAACCAAATACACAATATTTTATTGCATTTATATACTGTATTACTTAACCACCCACCCACTGTAGAACATTTAAGTTGTTTCCATTTTTTATAATCATGAACATGAATTTCAAAGCTTTTGTGTATGGGCATATTGAATTTCTTGCTTCACATTTGTACATGGGTGAATTTCTAGTTACAGAATTTATTAGCCAAAGTATATACATGTTGTAAGGCTTTTGATTTCTTTTGCATAAATGGCTTCTGAAAGTTTTTGAGATGATTGCTTTAAATGCGGTTATTCATTGTTTTTAATGTATTATACCATCTTCCCCAACTGATTTTAAGATTAGGACCACTCTTGCCATGTACTACACTGTTATATAAATTAGGTCTGTTCTCACACTTACAACTCTTTCCAATTATCAGACCACCTTTTCTACCTCTGGCAAAATGATTTTTGATTATTGCAGCTTTATATATTTTTATAATGGTCATGAAAATATTTGCTATTTTATTTTCATTGAAGTTATTAATTTCCTAATGAAATTTAGAAATATTTTGGACTTTTCAATCCAGCTGGAGTTTTTCACTAAAGATTACATCCATAAATTAATTCACAGATAGTGCTTTACAGCACTTTGTGTTCCTGTTGTAAGATGCAGACTGTTGTTGAGCGTAGTTGTGTTCCTTTGTCTTCTTCCGTTGAGATCCACTGTGTGTTTACTTAGGTTCTGCTCATCCTGTTAGTTTCATTCTTGTGTATTTTGCATATCAGTCCCATTTTCCATCTAATCATTTCCTCCACATGAAACACCTTTATAATTTTAGAACACATCTGTCAGCAATGTATGCTTTTACTTTTTCTTCATTTGAAAATCTTTAACTGGGCGTGGTGGTGCACGCTTGTCATCCCAGCATTGAGGAGGCTGAGACCGGAGGATCGTGGTTCGCGGACAGCCTCAGCTACTTAGTGAGGCCCTCTGCAACTCAGTGAGACCCAGTTTCAAAATAAAGAATTAAAAAAAAATAGGGCAGGGCGAGGGGTTAGGCCAGTGCTGGGGCCAGCGAGGCTGGCACCGGAGCCTGCCATGAGGCAAGGCCGGTACTGGGGCCTCCGAGGCCGGGATTGGAGCCTGCCTTGAGGCAAGGCCGGTACTGGGGCCTCCGAGGCCAGGATAAGAGCCTGCCGAGGGGTTAGGCCGGTGCTGGGGTCAGCAAGGCCGGCATCGGAGCCTGCTGTGAGGCAAGGCCGGTACTGGGGCCTCCGAGGCCAGGATAACAACCTGCCGAAGGGTTAGACCGGTGCTGGGGCCAGCGAGGCCGGCATCGGAGCCTGCCGTGAGACATGGCCAGTGCTGGGGCCTCCTAACCCGGGAACGGAACCTGCCGAGGGATTAGGCCAGTGCTGGGGCCAACGAGGCTGGCATTGGAGCCTGCCGTGAGGCTAGGCCAGTGCTGGGGCCTCCGAGGCCGGGATTGGAATCCTGCCAAGGGGTTAGGCCGGTGCAGGGGCCAATGGCCAGCATCGGAGCCTGGCGTGAGGCAAGTTCACTCCTGCGGCCTCCAAGGCCAGGACCAAAGCCAGCTTAGGGGTTAGACCGGTGCAGGGGCCAGCGAGACCAGAACTGGGGCCTCCCATGAGGCAAGGCCGCTGCTTGAGCCAGCGAGGTCTGGATCAGTCCACTGAGTAGCCAGGCCACTACTGGGACCATCAAGAGTGGGATCGGTACTTGCAATGCAGCATGCACAGAGAAATATCGCAGAAAATATAAATCAGACGCTTCTCTTAATCAGCAATAACTAGGAGGAAAAGGGCAACAGGAAGAGGTTGAGCTATAGAAAGGGCCCTATAGTGAAGCAACTAATGTGACCAATCAGAGGGTATGTAATACTGGAGGACGGAGCCTCTTTAAAACGCAGGAGGTACATAAACAAATGTATCAAAGTAAATCACCAAAGAATCGTGGGATGGAGGGAGGGGGAAGGGAATGGGATGGGGGCTGGAGGAGGGCTAATTGGATGATGTGTGCTTGTATATCCTCTCAAGTCTTGTACTCCAATGTGATTGATATATGACTACAATGCACCAATTTAAAAAATAAATTAATAAAAAAATGGGGCAGGGGGTATAGCTCGGAGGTCGAAAGCCCCTGGGTTCCATCCCCAGACACGCCCCCCCAAAAAAAAAGAAAAAGAAAAGAAAGTCTTTCATATTCATGTAACTTGATGCAGAAGTAAAAGCTGGAATTGTTTCAGTATTTTAAAATTGCTGGCCAGTTGTTTTCTAGCTTTCTTGATTTCGACGTGTGATGCCTCTGTTATGATCACTTCTCTGCAAGTAATGTACCTTAACCTAAGGTGGTTTTTACTATTTTCAGTTCTTTACTAGTTCTCAGAATGGGGATGTGCTGTTCTTCCGTTTTGCTGTTTGTCCTGCTCGGGTGCTCGGTGAGCTTCTTGCATAGATGGGTTCATCATTTCTAATGAAGCTGATAACGTTTCTGAGCATAACTTTCAAATAAATTTATGCCCTCCTCCTATTTCCGCCTCAGTCTTTCCTGTTTCCTATCGCCGGATGGTTTCTTTTGTTATGTCTTCATTTCCTTGCTCTTTTCTTCTAGAGTATCTAATCTACTGCACACCCCAGGCTATGATTTTGTAAAACCCCATATCATTTTCATCTCCAAGAGTTCCTTTCCTTTTAAAGGCTGACTGATACCCTGTTGTGTACACAGGCCACCTTCTGTTTATCCAGTTACCTGTTGGTGAAAACGTGGGTTGCTTCCACCTTTTAGCTGTTGTGCAAAAGTGTTGCTACTAACCCGAATATAAAGCCACGTCTGAGTCTTTGATTTTGATGTTCCTGAGTGCACACCATGGGTGGAACTGCTGGATCATGTAGTAATTCTTTTTAACTTTTGAGGAAACACCACAATATTTTTCACAGTGGTTATACCATTCCACATTCCTGCTTGCAACTCATAAGGGACCCAAATTCCCCACATCTTTGTCGACACTTGTCTTTCATTTTATTTTGAAGAATAGCCATCCCAGTGGGTAAATGGTCTTCCTAGTAGCCATTTCTTTAATGAATAATTATATTGAGCATCTTTTTATGTGATTATTGGTCCTGTGTACAATTTCTTTGAGGAAAAGTCTATTAAAGTCTTTTACCCATTTTTAATTGGATTTTCTTTTTGTGGTTGAGTTGTAAAGTTCTTTAGATAAAATGAATATTAATTCCAAGTCAAATATGTGATTTGTAAATATATTCCCATTCCATTCTATGATGATGTCCTTTTAATGCAAATGGTCTGCTATTACAGTTATCATGGCTTTTCTTTTTGTTCTCATGTTCGTGGTTCCCTTTAAATACCAGAGCATACTTACAATGTTTACAATGACTATGTTAATGTCTGTGTCTGCTAACTCCATCTTATCCAGAGTTCTGGGTCTATTTTTATTGGCTCCATTTCCTCCTGGATCTTCCCAGCTTGTAAGCATCCCTACCTATCCAGTGGTGTTAGTTGCTGAGCTGGGAAAGGCTACAACAGTGTTGTTGAGAGTTTGGTCTTGGCTTCTGTGAGGAAAGGAGCTTGGTTTATCAGGTGGCAGGCTCCTTTCAGATCCAACTTGTACTTCCCAGCTTCTTTTTGAGTCTTTTGACGGTGGGCATGGTATAGTCTCTGCTGCGGGTCTAACTCAGCCAAGCAGATGGAACGAACCGACTTCTGAGTCTGTGTTGATGGTGCACTGTTTCTGTGAGGTCTTGGCTCTGGCTGAACACAATTCAAAGGTTTCCTCTCTCTCTGTGGACTTTGGGATGGTCCACCTCCTAGCTACCTGGCACCTGTTCTCTTGTGCCTCCTGGAGCATCATCCTCGATCTGTGCAGAGATGTGTTTAGCTTAAAGGCACTCCCGTGGTTCTTGAGATCTGTCTTTGGGGCTCACTCTGTGAGCAGTGCCCGGCCATCTCTAGCTGTCTCCACTTCCCTGACTCTTCCTCTCCGTGTCCTCAACTCACGCACACCACTGCCTTGCTCAGTTACGTACCACAGCCTGCAAGTGTTCACAGGAAGAAATCTGTGGCAATGCTCCATGTGGTTTCTGCCTATGAGACCTCCCAGTGGAACTGGTTCAAGGCATGGAATACAGGTGAAAGCAACACCAATAATAATAAGTGTGAACAATTAAGTATTTAATCTGAGTTTGGCACTCTCTGTCACACACTGTCTTGGAGCTTTCCCTTGGTAATCACTCTGTGATGCAGAAATCCAGCTCCAGTGTACAGATCAGCAGGGCTTGGAGAGGAGGTCAGGGATTCGCCAAGCCTACACAAATGGCACGCATTGGGAACAACTCCCTTTTGATTTACAGGCAGCAAAACAATCACCTAAGGGTAATTAGAGAGTATATAGATTCCCTAGATCACCCCTTTTCCACTCCAAAACCCACACACACACTCTGAAGAAAGATCTAGAAAGGCAAAGAAGGAACAAAAGAAAAGATAAGAGTTAGGCATGTGGCACAGGCCAGTACTTGAGAGACCAAAACAGGAGGATCACAACAGGTTCAAGGCCAGCCTTAAGGACTTAGCAGGACCCTCAGCAATTTAGTGAAACCTTGTTTCAAAATGAAAAATAAATAGAGCTGGGCCTATATCTCAGAGTAGAATGCCCCCTGGGTTTAATTCTAACATGTGCATGTGTGCGCACCCCATGCACACACACGCATACACACACACACACACACACACACACACACACACGGAGGAGAAAATAAAGAAAAAAAAGGAAAAGAAGAAAGAAAATTAGTTTATGATAGAAAATTAGTTTATCACACAAGTTATGTCCCAATTACATATAATTTCTTTTGGCAAAAGGTTTTGAGACTAAAGAATTCTGAAAACCTTTCTTACGAGGCCACAGGAGGAGGCATCCATCAAGATGAGCTATACAATTCGTGAGGATCAGTGCAAGTGAAAGTGCATGGCCTTCTGTTGTGCAATGAGGGAGAACTTCCAGACAGCCACAGCAGAGTGAAGGCATGCCACAGCCTTCCTGAGCTGGGCCCTGTGGGTGCCAGTATTCTCTGCTGTCTGGAGGGACCTCGGCCCCTCTGATCATGACAGAGGAGGACCGCTCCCTGTCCTGAACAGGACTGTTGGTTGCCTACATCCCGCTTCTCCCTGTAGTGCTGCTTTAACTCAGATCTCACATAAGGCTGGATGGTTTCTCAGCTTTGCTTTTCTGTCCTTGCGCACAAACCAGAATCAAGGACAAATACATAACCCCCCTTAGGAAAAGTCCACAAGCACACTTTAGTAAGCACAGTGTGTTCCTGCACAATCCTGGGGACTCAGTGGAAAGAACAGGTTGACCTGTCCCTTGTTCTTTACTTGGGTCCTAAGCAACAGCTTGAGGGCTGGGTTGTCCAGGTAAATCTCAGCTGTGCAGAGCCGGGCTCTCTCGGAGCCGCAGCAGGAGGCTGTCTGTGGGGCACAGCACGTCCTGAGAACTCCTACCTTGCAGACAAGGCCTGGCTGTGCCTGGGGCGGCCTCTGGATTCTGGGCTCAGAGGGACCTAACACTGCATTGGGCGGTCGAAGCTGGTGGTGTCTGGGGAGGACAGGAAACCTCCAGCAGGCAGCAGCAGCAGGCCTGGGACTGATGTGGTCACAGCCTCAACAACCCACTAATCTACACCAGTCTCCAGTGTACAATGTCAGCAGCCTGAAGGTATTCTCTCGCAGAGGGGAGGACACACACACAGGTGCACACACTCGCATTTAGATGCAGCAGTACAGCTGTGCACACACATGTCCCAGATTGAGTGTCCAGTCGGAAATCCTAGCGGGCAGCTGTCCTTGCTGCAAAGAGAGCTCAGCCCGCCACTCCCCTAACACCGACTGTCCCTGTCGCACTTGGCCACACCTTCTGCGAACTCTCACTAGCTACCACCGGGTCCATGCAGCCATCTTTGAAATGCATGGTGTTTCCTTTGACGGGCCGGGGACCCTGGACCCTGCAGAGAGGACAGAGTGCGTTCAGAACGTACACCTCTCAGCTAGAGGAGGAAAAGCATCTCCTAACCCGGTGCTACTCCTAAGGTGGTGACACCTCACAGCTCCCGTCCCGCCCCGCCGCGGTGCATGCCGGGGATTGTAGTCCACGACCCTTCTGCCGGCGGGCGGCCGCGCAGGGCGAGCCGGGAAGTGTAGTACACTGTCACGCAGGCGCCGGATCCCGCAGTGCACGCTGGGGATCGATGCACGGTCCTCCGCGGGGCTGCAGGCGCAGTGCAGGCTGGGCTTCGAGGTACGCTGCCTGGCGCAGTGCCTGATGGGAGGGCAGCGCCCCATCTTGGTGACAGGCGATCGCATACTGGTGCAGTGGGCTCGGGCCCCAAGGCGCCATCTTTCCCCGAGCCCAGCCCATGTTCTCCCAGGATGCTTTTGTGGGATTCAGCCCCATGTCTTGTCTTCTCCTTTTCCTGCTCCTGGATAGGGAGCCTGAAACACATGCCCATCCCAGGACTCCCACGAAATGAGGGCTGGTACTTGGCAAAAACTAGACCGGATAAACATTCTAAAAGAAAGGCAGTAAAAGTAGAGTGTGCATCCGGGCAAGGAAGATGCCCCTGGACAAGGAGAAGGGGGGACCAGGCCGAAGACCAAAGGGAACTGCTGACCCCTGAAAATTTATTTCTGAACCTGTATTTTAAATTATTTTTAAGTTTTACAAGTTTTTAGTTTTTAAATTACATTTTAAAAAATGTATCCATGACGCTGGTACCTTGCACGTGCTGGGCAGGAGCTCTACCACTGATCCGCATCTTCCTCTCTACAGTTGTAGTTTTTAATTGATAAGAACTATATATGTTCATGGTATACACATTTTTTCTGCTGTGTAAATACATTATGAGATGATTTGATCAAGCTAATAAACATTCAACATCACACAAGCTTTTTTTTTTTTTTTTTTTTTTTTTTTTTTAATGAGGACATTTAAGAATCTACTCAGGCCGGGGCATGCTTGTCATCCCAGCATTCGGGAGGCTGAAACTGGAGGATCGCGGTTGGTGGACAGCCTCAGCTACTTAGGCCCTCCGCAACTCAGTGAGACCCGGTTTCAAAATAAAGAATAAAAAATAGGGCAGGGGGTGTATCTCGGAGGTCAAATGCCCCTGGGTCCCATGCCCAGACCCACAAAAAAAAAAAAAAAAATCTACTCAGAACTTTTAAAGTATATGTTATTAACTATAATTAACCATATCATACAATAGATTTGAACTTTATCCCTCCCTTCCCTCATCCCCAGCCCCTGGTAAGCACCATTCTACGCAGCTTCTATGGTTTCAACTCGTTTGGAATCTACATCTAAGTGCGTTCACGCAATATTTCCACGTCTGGTTTATTTTATTTCACAGAATATTTCCCAGCTTCATCCGTGTTTTTACAGATGACAAGAGTCCTTTGTTGGTTTGGAGAGAGAGAGAGAGAGAGAGAGAGAGAGAGAGAGAGAGAGAGAGAGAGAGAGAAGAGAAGAGAAGAGAAGAGAAGAGGAGAGAAAGAGCAGAAAATTGAAAATTGAAAGGGCATTCTACATCTGAGCTACACTCTCAGCTCTTTTATTTTTTTTTTTTTTTCGTTTTCTTTTGAAATTAGATCCAGCTAAGCTGCAGGGAATCTTATTAAGTTGCTGAAGCTGGCCTTGAACCTGCGATACTCCTGTCTCAGTTTTCCAAATTTGAGGATTACAGGCAGTTGCCATCATACTCAGCTAGGATTCCTTCTTCTTTAAGATAATAATTCATTGTGTATGTACACCACATTTTCTTTATCAGTTGATGGAAATTAGGTTTATTCCAAATTTTGGCTGTGAATAATATTGCAATAGACACCAGGACGTGTAGAGGTCTCTTTGACATACTGATTTATGAACTGGTACCCAGTATGTACCTTCAGATATATACTGAATGGTAGGACTGCTGGATCATAGGTAGTTCTATTTTCAATTTTTTGAGGAACCTTTGTAATGTTTTTCATCATAGCTCTAATAATTTTCATTCCTACTAACAGTGTGTGGCTTCTTTTTTCTCCATATCATTTTTAGTACCTGTTATCTTTAGGATTTTTTTATTTTTGTTTTATAGTAGCTCTTCCCTAGAGCACCCTGTTATTTTAATTTCTATTTAACTGATAATTAGTGATTTTGAATACTTTTTTATACATTTGTTGGCTATTTCTATGTCTTTTTTTAAGAAATGACAGCTTTTTAACTGGGCTACTTGTTTCCTTGCTTTTGAGTTACATTTCTTATATATTTTGAGTATTAGCCTCTTATACGACAAAGAATTGTAAATATTTTTACTCATTCCATACATTGCCTCTTTTGTCTACTGACTGTGCCCTTTGTTTATAGAAAAGCCTTTTAATTTTACACAATCTCATTTGTCTATTTTAGCTCTTTTGCCTGTGCATTGGGGGTCCTATCCAAGAAAGTCTTTGCTCAGACTAATGTTAAGAGGTGTTTTCCTTTGTTTTCTTCTAGTATTTCTGCAGTATTAGGTCTTCAATCTATGTTTTTGACCCATCTTGAGTTGATCTTCTTGGTTCTTATCGGGCTTTGGTATCCGCAAAATGCTGCTCACATAACATGGATTTTCAAGAATGTCATCTTCTTAAATTTGGAAAGCAAGTTTGAGAAGACAATATTAATCATTCTTTACATATTTAGTAGAATTCAGCCACAAATTCAGGCCCTGGACTTTTCTTTGAAAGGAATTTTTATTTTCATTCAATCTCCTTTCTTATTATTTGTTTAGATATTTTTTTTTTTTTTTAAGTACTGGGGATTGAACCCAGGGTCATTCTACCTCTGAGCTACACCGCTGGTCCTATTTTTTATTTTTATTTTGAAACAGGATCTAGGTTGCAGAGTCTCACTAAGTAGCTAAAGTTAGCTATGAACCCATGATCCTCTGTCTCAGCCTCCCAAGTACTTGGATACAAGCATGCACCACTGCACCTGGCTAAGATGTTTTTTTTTTTTTTTCATGGTTTAGTTTTGGTAGATTATGTTTCTGAGAATTTATTCATTTCTTCTAAGTTACCTAATTGGTTAGTATAGATGTTCATAGTTATCTGAGGATCCTTTGTATTTCTGATTATCCTCTTCAATAAAAATTGCTTGTGATAAAAATTTTATTCTAACAATAATTATAATAGTAATGATAATAACAATAATAATACTGTTGGAGTCCATTTGTGTTGCTATGAAAAAATACCCAAGGCTGAGTAACTTTTAAGTGAATGAAAATTTATTCTCACAATTCCAGAGGCTGGAAGTCCAAGGCACTAGGAGATGTGTGGTGAGGCTGCCCTCTGCTTCCATTCCAAGATGGCAGCTCCTCTTGGATTGGCAGGCATCTCTCTGAAGGCTTTTATTCAATAAAGATATTAACTCAATGCATGAGGTTGGAGCTTTTACGACTTAATCACTTTCCATAGGCCCTACCTCTTAATACCATCACCTTGGGGCTTATGTTGCAACCTATGAATTTTTGACAGGCATGTGCATTCAAACCATCGCAGGTATCTAACATATATTGAGCACCTCCTCCAGGGAATGTTGATTTCTAAGTGATAGGCGCAGGTTAACTCATTCAGGTCTCACCAGAACTCTGCAGCAGGTGCCATGATCATCGCTGTGGTGTAGACCAGGGAGGTAGAGTAAGAAGAGGAACAGTGATAAGAGATATGGATTGGAAGCCAGGCTGTCTCTTGGTCTAAAACTCCTAACACTAGATATGATGGGAATTCAAAACGTCAAGACAAGAACAGACCTAATCAAAACAAAGAACCTCTACTGACATGGAAATTGAAATCACTGAATCGAAAGTTGCATTGCAAGTGGTGGAAAGGAAAACCTACTTCCAGAAAGTAAATAAAACAGCTGCATGGCCGGGCGTGGTGGCGCACGCTTGTAATCCCCGCGCTTGGGAGGCAGAAACAGGAGGATCGCGCAGGTTCGAAGCCAGCCCCGCGCGCTGGCTTAGGAGACCCTGTTTCCAAATAAAAATGTAAAAATAGGTCTGGGAGTGTAGCCTGGAAGTAGAAGGGCTTCCAGGAACCCCAGTACCACCAAAAAAAAAAAAAAAACAAAAAACAAAAAACAAAAAAACAGCTGCACAAGAAATTGAACAAACTTCCCTTAAGTGAGCATGAGAAATTCTTCTAGAAAAGCCTTTCTAGAAGGGAGAATTAACTGTCGATTCCAGAAGTCCAGTTACATGTCATCAAAAAACATCTATGCTTGAAAATTTGCTTAGTGCTTTTTTTTTCTTTCTTTCTTTTTTTTTTATTTTTTTTTGGTACTGGGGATGGAACCTAGGGGCATTCAACCTCCAAGCTACACCCCAGCCCTATATTTTTATTCTTTATTTTTGAAACCAGGTCTCACTGAGTTGTGCAGGGCCTCACTAAGTAGCTGAGGGTGTCCACAAACTGCGGCCCTCCATCTCAGCCTCTCCCTTGCTGGGATTACAAGCATACGCCACCACACTGGCTAGTTTTGTGCTTTTGTTTCTGAATTTTTAGCATTTTGTATGATATTTCTTTTAAAAAATTAAAGAATGGGAAGATCAGAAGTCTAGGAGTTTGAGTGATGTGCCTGGCGTGGTCCTCCTGACATTCTCCAGGCTCTCAGAGGCCCAGACATCTGCCTCTCCTCTCTGGAGGCAGCGATTCTGGTTCTGATAAAGGCCCAGTTGCATATGGAGTCTCCTCTGATCTTTGATTTTCATCTTCTCTGTGATCCTCAGATGCCCCTGAGGCCACAGACACGTTCCTGCCCTCTGTCTGAAACACGGGCCTGTGAAGCCCTGGCCACGGAGTGTTGGGGGCCGTGACTGAGTACATCAAGCACACTGGGGTCTGTAGGGGGAGAGAGGGGCTTCTTACAGGCAGGAGTGAGATGTGGCGGGGGCTTTCCAGGAGGGGACTGTTGGCAGGGCTGTCACTGTTTTCTGAGCTCAGAGCTCTCTAGGTTCTGCAAAGGATGCAAACAAAGCGCAAGGTCTCCGTCTTTGCAGGAGCTTAGAAAGCACAGCCAAGAAAGAGTGAAGACAAGGACCAGTCCGAGGCACAGGGGGAAGGTGCTGCGGGCTTTGGCCTGCTGGCGTGGGCTTTGCCAGCGACAGGGAAGAACTTTAAAGGCTCTCAGAACTGGGTTAATAGATGATACCCAGTCCCTCTTTTCCAATAAACCCCTCCCAGGATAATGAGTGCTCAACAAATATGATGAATGGCTGCTTGTTGAGAGCCAGAATTCCAAGACAGCCTCCCCTGATGTGCTTCTGGAGAAATTCCAGCCTGGAGTTCACAGGAATATAAATAGCCGCATCAAAACCATCCCTGCCCAACCACCCACCGGGTTCATTCATTCCTCCCAAACTTGGGGTCTGCATAATGCATTTGTTCCTGCTTTAGAGATCGATTCATTAATTGATCTTTGATGAGAGGCTGCCTCCTCTGAGAACACAGGAAAGCTTTAAGACCAACAGCTCCATTTGGATTCTGGGTGGCCCACTTACCAGCTCAGAGATCTTGGACCAGCACTTGGCTGCTCCAAGTCATTGTCCTGCATAAAACGAGTGACTGCTTGTGCCTGCCTTTCAGGGTTGCTGTAAGGATTACGACGGGGTGGGAAGGTGTTGGGCACACAGGGGGCCCTCAGCTGAGGCAGTGGAGGAGGCTGTGTTTAAGAGGGGCCTGAGAAGGAAGATAGATCAGAAGAGGGCACAGAGACGTCCTCCAGGAAAGCCACGTGGCCGGGCTGTTTCCACAGAGTTTCTGGTCACTTGTCACAAGTGGCTAGTTGAGGAATACACTTTGGGTCACAGGCACAGAGATGGCTCTGACATATCCTTGCATAGGAGTGAGAAAGTCCGTGCACTTCTTCCCGCAGAGCCCCCCATCCATACACCCAGAAAATGCTTGGCGGCCTTCTGGTCTGTTCACATGGGGAAGGCAGAGAACCTATTGTTTCAGAAGCAGCTTCCACAAGAGATCAGGGAAATAAAACAGCAGCTTCTAACTGTAAGCAAAAGCAATGTCCCCACGGCTGGTACTATATAGTTAGATATAAAATGTCCCCTAAAGAGCTCACTTATTAATATTCAGGGTTGATAGAGTTGAGTTGTGAAGGTTGTAATCCTAGGTATGGATAAATTCATCTTAAAGGATTTTCCTGGGTGGTATCTGGTAGGCCAGTAGTGTGTGGCTGAAGAGGTGGGTCTCTGGGGTGCTGGCTCAGAGGATTATTTATGGCTTCTCCTTGCCCTCGCACATGGTTCGCTTCCTCCCTTCTGACATCCATGGTGTGAGGAGCGCAGCCCATGTGCTCACTCTCCCTCTCTTTCACTCCTGCCACCTGCCCTGAGATCTCTGGTCCCCGTCCTCACATGAACCGAACCTAAAACCATAAGAAAATAAATCTTTCCTCTAACTTACATGGCTGATCTTTTAGGTTATAGCTACAAGGATACTGACAGAAACAGCTGGATTCTGCTGGGGATGGGGCTTAAGCAAGGAGGTCTTCTAGGGGGCTTTGGGTCTGAGGCCAGGGGATGAGCAGATGAGGAGAGTGAGCCTGCCTCTCATGGACCTGTTGCTTTAAGGAGACAGAAAGTCAAAGGGAGGAAGAGCCAGGGTTAGAGCCGGAGTGAATGGTGAGTTGAAGGGGAGAGTGCTGCACGTGCATGGGGTGTGCGAGGGACCTAGGAGAGTGCATGGAGCCCAGTGAGAAGCAGCTCAAGGCCGCCTGCCCCTCGAACACACACCTGCAGGATACAGACCACTACAGCTGCTCAGCCTCTGTCACTAGGCCAGTGTCTTCACACATGGTCCTGGAAGCTCATCTACACCGCTCCCAAGTGAGCACAAGGGCTTCCTCAACAGGGCGATTGGATTTCTGGTGCTGGCCCCTCAGGCTTTCCTTGCAAGGCTCCCAGCTGAGTCTCCAAGGATCGAGTCTCACCCGGCTTCCTCAGGGAGTCTGTGACTCCAAGAGGCATCCTTGTAAACGATGACTCAATTAAACGAGGCTCCAGGGTTCGACGTGCTCCTTGAAGATCTGTCATTTTAGAGATGCTGTGGTCACAAATAGCTTTTAAAATGCAGGCTCAGGATATATGCAGGAGCACTTTCAAAGGCACCCAGTCTGACCTATGTTAAATGTGGTTAAAGTTTCTGCTGTCCTCTGTGCAGCCTACAGCTTACCAGTTTTGCAGTGCCACTCTGGTCCAATGATCCCTTTCACTGTTCCCAAATAAAATTTTCTATTTTTTCCTCAATTTTTCTTTGTGGTTCCTTTCAGGTGCAGACCTCTTCTTATTGTCGTTTTTATCCATATTCCATACACCTTGCAGATACCTGCTCCACCTTCAAGTCCAGGGTCCTCCACCATGATCTCCACCTCATCCCAAGTGTATTGTGTGACCACATGTGCCAGATTCATTTTCTCAATTCCAAAAGAATTGAGAAATTGGTCGCTCTGAACTGCGACCCAGCTGCATGACTCACAGGCATCCCTGTTCCTTCCTATTGCCTTGCTCACTAGCCTCCCAGGAGGCACGTGAGCCTCCAGGCTCCCTCAGTAGAGGCTCTTCTGCCACCTTTGACCTCAGCAGGGAACCTATTTGCCATCCTTGCACTATAATGTTGTATGAGCTATACAACTCTCTTGTTTTATATAATTTTTAAATGTTATGTTTTGCCATTAAAGTGGATGGGGAGCCTGAAAGGAGATTGAAAATCCTACAACTGTCTTTAGCCACCAGTTACTGTGGCCAGGAGCCCATGATAAGAAACTCCTCCTTTAATTAGGGGATTCACTCTGGAGAAGATTGGGCAGGCCATTGGTTCATTATTGGCCTAAATTAGAAAGTTGACAGGGACCTTAGAAGCAAGAAAGTGAGACCTAGGTTTTGTGGACAGCTAGGTTTTGTGTGGCGTGGAGAGGGCGAGGTGGGGAAGATACGGCAGATGTGAGGAGTTGTGTCTACTGGAACCACAGGGTTGCTGCTATTGATCTAGCCCTCGTTGTGATGCATAGCTTGATTATTCCTAATAATTGCACAAGATACGTTCTATCACCCCAACAGTGGAGGACACAGAGACCAAGAGAGGTCACTAAATTGGTGGTGAATACTCAGACAGCTCATGGCCTGGGAAGGAGGGCCTGGTGAGTGGTCCTGGGTTGGGTTCTGAGTGGACCCAGGCAGGTTTGGCTGGAAGGCAGGTTGCAGCTCCAGCCCCAGGAGTTGACCACTCTCCCTCAGCTGGTGCTGGCCCTCCTGCAGTCCTGGGGAGAGCTGCAGAAACTGCTGTGGCCCCAGGGCTGCTGAGGCTCCTGAGAGAGCTGGAGGGAGCTCTTCCTTATAGCTCCTCAAAGTTAGGGGAGTCAGAATGTTGACAGACACACCCTGGGGAGTGGACCTGGCTGGGCTTGAAGGCCACCATATGCATAGTTGTATGTGGCTAGATTAGAAAAGTTGACCTGTGAACTAGAATTGATGGAATGGTGGGGCCTGCAGGGAGGGACACGTGGTCATCAGCTGATGCTCTGGGTTGGCCCTTTCAGAAACATTCTAAATGGATATGGTAATGAACAGGAGTAGGATGAGCATTTAATAAAATTGAAAATTTCCATTGAAAATGAATCAGGAAGTTTTCATGTTACAGGGAATAAAAGAAGTCTGACTGTTACACAAACCAAACCTTGCTAAGGTGGCCAGTTCCTGAACCTGGAGAGAAAGGCCTAGTAGCTTTGGCACTTACATTGACCTTCAGTCCTGTAGCTTGCATAGAGAGCCCTCAGAACACATAAATTGCCTATAATATTTTTAGGTGTAGAAGCATTATTGAAAATCAAGACCTATCCTTTGGGGTTACTGTGAGAACTAGGGTCCCGATTCCCAGTGTTGCACATTACCAAGTCTGTTTATGTTGGGGCACTCGAGCCAGGTCCAGATGCACAGGTTCTGAATGGAAATATTCTTATAGAGAAAACTCAGGAAACATGATAAATACAATGTAAATTAGCTGTCAACCAGATATTAAAATGGATTTTTAAGAAGAATTTATCTACTTTAAAAGAGAGTAAAGATGATCCTTCTGCTAAATGATTTGAGAGTGTAATTGGCTGATGAGGGTGTAGAAAAACAGTAATAAAAGGAAAGTGCATTTAATTTTAGCTTGTCACTTCCAGCTTTATAAATTGGTTTATTCCAAATGAATACTCAGTTTTCAATATTAAATTACTTCATTTTTTATTTATTTATTTTTTTTCTTTTCCAACCTCTTTATGAGACTCCTCTGCTATCCCAGCCAGTGGGCAAAAGCATCACATCCGAGTTTCCTGGTCATGTGCGCATGTTTTGAGGTCTGCTAATGCAGAGCATTATAGTTAATGAAATCACATTGCCTCTCCATTAACTTGCAAACCTGGCGAGGCAGTTGGCAGCAGGCGTGCCTTTCTCAGATAAACACTTGTTCAGATGAAACCGGGTTGGGATGACCATGGCCATGTCTTGTTTCCACCGTGGCCATTTTAACCACATGCAAAGATCCCTCTGCCCCCTGGGGAACCTTTAACAGGTTTCTTATCATGGGAGCAATTAGCTGTCTTCAGCCCACTGTGCCACCAAATACCCTTGGGATAAATGAGAATCCTGTTCTTCAGGCAGATTTGCACAGCCAGGTAACAGGACAGTGCGATCAGGCATACATTTAGAGGCAAAAATACCATTATACCATTCTTGGATTGGAAACAGGCTGAAATGGCCACATTGCAGGTCCTTGGAAGGGGCAGAGAAAGGAGGAGCACATTTCTCTAGGGAAAGCAGATTAGACTAAAGCAGTGCTTCTCCAGGAAGGGTTCTCATCCAGCAGCAGCGGCATAAACTTGTTAGATAGGCAAACTCTGGGCCTCACCTCCAGAACTGCGAACACCTTGAGGAGGACGCCGCCTTCCGTCGAGCCTCCCTCCCCTTTCTGGGGAAGGCTCAAGTTTAAGAGTCAGGAATCTCGTGTACAAAGAGCTTTGCGATCTTGGGATTGGATCTCAACTCTGCCATTTACTGCCGGTGAGGAGGACTCCGGCAAATTGCCTAACCTCTTGGAGTCTGAGGTTCTTTCTCTGTAAATGGAGATAATTAAACCTACTTTGGCAGGCTGCTATTAGATAGGTTATATTTTATGTTAAATACATTTCATAGAAAAGTGTGCCTTATGCATGAAGGAGGATGTTAAGATGGAAATCTTCCTGCCTCCACGTCAGGGGAAGCATCCATGGAGAGCCATCAGACATCAAGGAGAGACTGACAGTCCTGCATGTAGATGCAACAAAGGAACACATTCAAAGCCATCTTTCTGCTCTTGAACTCCCTCACCCACTCTGCATATAAAATGTCTGGGCTTAGGAATGAGGACAGTGTGGAGAAGTGTGTTAGTGTCATGTGTCTCCAATCCTAGCCAGAGGCTCTGTGGTTGGCAGGAGAGCCTGCTCAGGCTGGAGGAAGTCACAGCTGCTGTTCATGGTCCTGTTAAGAAGGGCTTGCACACCTCTATGGGCCCTGGGTAAGAGTCCAGCATGCTGTGTGGGGATGGCAGCCGAGGCAGGACCACCCATTGATCTGTCTAGCGGTGTCATTGAGGACTGATGTATCACGGCACCAAGATGCAAGAAGGGTGACCAGCTTCCTGGAGGCCAGGGGAGGGATCACAAGTAGTTCCTGGAATAGGTTTGCCCACAGCTCAAGGAAGAGGCCAAGAGATGTCCCAGCACAGCTGCCTTCCCAGGAGTGGTTCAGAGTGTTCATGGAACAGGCTGTTTCAAATGTCAGCCAGACTCAGAGTGAAAGCTAGCTTATGACAGTACCCATTCAGAAAAATACTGGCTTCTGCCAGGCGTGGTGGTGTATGCTTGTAATCCCCGCGCTTGGGAGGCGAAGACAGGAGGATCGCACAGGTTCGAAAGCCAGCCTCGCTGGCTTAAGAGATGCTGTTTCCAAATAAAAATATAAAAATAGGTCTGGGAGTGTAGCCCAGAGGCAGAAGGGCTTCCAGGAACCCCAATATCTCCCCCAAACACATACACAAATATATACTGGCTTCTGTCCTCAGTCCTGGCTCTGTTGGACTCCAGCATGGGAGGGAGGGGAAAGAACTGATGGGAAACTGGGTGTGGGAGGAGCCTGCAGTGTTGAGGGCAGAAGAAACTAATTCCAGCCCCCTCGGCACCAGAGGGACGGAGACTGAGGTATGAAGCCATGTTACGGTTTGATTCACACTTGTTCTCAAAATTATAACTTCTGAACGGAGTCTGTGATTTCAGTAACTCCAAACATTGCCTAGTACCTGAAAGTGAGCAAAACGGCATGTTACCCTTGAGTTCTCCTTTAGGAGGAAGGATTACAATTTTCACCAAGGACCCCTGTGGGCCAAAGATAACTCCTGGAGGCAAATTCCAGTTGATTATGACGAGAGTTCTGCTTGTTCAATACACAAGCACACACCCCCTCACACACCTTGCACGGAAGAGCCTCGATAATGGTAGCTATTAACTTTCATTAGGAAAATAACATTTTGACTCCTTTTAGAATCAGTAAGATTTTATTGTCAGATTTCATAGGTGTAAGTATAAAGACAGATCTATCAAAATGCAGTATGTTAATGAACACTAGCACGCACCAGCACATGTTTCTGGCAGCAAGTCTTTTCCTGGACCCATGGGATGGGAGCTCTGCAAGTGGCTGAGAGATACTCAGGATGAGGGGACGGTTAACAAGGCCAGGAGCAAGCGGAATGATTAGGGTGCTCATGTTTCTCAACTTCATTCAGGGAGCGCCATCTGCATGGTGGCTTGTGAGAGTTCCCTTGCCTTCTGAAAAGCCTGGTCCGCATGACAATCGCTGGCATCCCTGTCCGTGGTCCTGAAGGCCCAGGCCAACTTAACGCTCAAATAACCTCCTAATGATCACCTGATATGCTTGAATGCTCATTGTGATAAAGAAGCCTGCTTTTCATCAGAGACTGTTCTGCGTTCTTATACGTCTGGCTACTAGACATTCTCACCCGGCTGCACAATGGGAGCCTCTTCGGGCTTGCCTTAGATGGTGTCTTCAAGCCACACAGTGCAAACCTGTCCTGTTTTTTTTTTTTTTTTTTTTTTTTTGGTGGTACTGGGGTTCCTGGAAGCCCTTGTACCTCCGGGCTACACTCCCAGACCTATTTTTACATTTTTATTTGGAAACAGGGTCTCCTAAGCCAGCGCGCGGGGCTGGCTTCGAACCTGCGCGATCCTCCTGTTTCTGCCTCCCAAGCATGGGGATTACAAGCGTGCGCTACCACGCCTGGCCTGTCCTGTTTTTCGATGGCAGACCTTCAGAAATTTGGGGAAGTCTAAAGGGTTCCTGCGGAGTCTGGTTCCTTCAACACTTTCTCCTCTGAATTACTTCTTAGTTTCTGCAGGCTTCCTACTCTGCTCTAAACAGGGCCTAGAATATGTGGAGTTCCAGTTAGAGCTCATAAATTGATATTTGCAGTTGATGTAATTGAAGCATGAGGGTGTAATCCCAGCAGCAGATGAATCTATTGTAATGAATTTATCTGGGTGGTGGTCTAGGCCAGTAGGGTGTAACTGGAGAAGGTGGTCCCTGGCGGTGCGGCCTTGAGGACTATATATGTTTCCTCCTCCCTGCTCTCTCTTGCTCCTGTCCGCCATGATGTAAGGAGCGCAGCCTGTGAGCTCTCCCTCACCTCCAGCTGCCATGCCCTATGATCCATAGTCCCTGGCCTCACATACACCAAATCTCACTGTCTCCAAGGAAAACCATGAGCTAATAAGTATTCCTTCCTATAAATTACATGGTCTTTAGATTATAGCTGTGATAATGCTTCTGAGAACACAAGAGTTCTTTCAAAGTGAAGGCAATGCCCTTGCTCGTGAAACCTCATCTCCAATTCTTTCTTTCAGATCAGAAAAGTGAGGTCCGGTGAGGATGTTGCTGTGTGAAACCACTCACTCGCTTAGTGGCAGTGAGAGCAAGCCCAGCATCCAGAGTGGGCGTTCTCCACCGTGCCCCATCCTCCTCAAGTCGGATGCATGCATGAACATCTCTCTGTTGTTTTTGTTGGTGGGGAAATTGTTTTACTCAGTCCATACCTTTCTGTTTCCTTCTGTGCCTGGTATGGTTGCTGATGCTGCCCTGCTGGGGCCCGTGGGACCTCAGCATTTAGAGGGCAAGTGGCCGTGCCTGCCAGGCCGTCCAGCTGAAGTGCCCAGTGGGTCCAGGGCATCAGCTACACGGCCACCGTGGGCCCCAAAGGAGGCATCTTGGGTGTAGTGACTTGATCACAACAGCGTTCACCCTGGAAGGTGCAGCACGTCTAGGACTCCTCAAAAGGATATTCCTTCTTCACATATTAATTTTACCACAAAAGGCATATGAGGGTGAGGAGAGTCAAGCTATGGATTCAGTGAGTATTCAGAGATGGCCTCCAAGGTTCCAGGCTCAAGCACATTTATCCTTCTTCTGTCCGCCACACTCAGGGTCTAGTTCACAGGAGCTGCGCCTGGGGTGCACAGAGTGTGAGGGCCTATCAGGGCCGCAGAGCGGGTCAGCGTGCCACCTGTCGCAGGCTCCTTCCCTTGCACAGCTTCTTTAGTAGTCTCTTGCTGCTTATAAACTTAACCCCAGGTGTAGCGACTTAACACAGCACCCTCTGGTTATTCAACCCTGCAGTTGAGATGTCCAGTGGCTCAGTCTCCGGCTCTCCAGTAGGCTGTGTCAAGCTGAGGACCAGGGGTGGGTGCTGCATCTCAGGACAGGACCAGTCTTTGGGATCTTCTGATGATGTACTAGGTGTCTCACGGCCTCTCCACAGAAAGCCTGAGAGCTCTCACCATGTGGAAGCCAGTTTTGCCCACAGGAGATGGGGAGAGAGCAACCACCTGGAAGTTGTAGTCTTTTTGTGTGTGGTACTGGGATTGAATCCAGGGGCATTCTATCTCCAAGCTACACCTAGCCCCTTTGATTTTTTATTTTGAAATGGTTTTGCTAAGTTGCTGAGGGGTTCACTGAGTCACTAAGTCACCCACGATCTTCCTGTCTCAGCCTCCTAAGTCCTGGGACTACTGGTGTGTGCCGCCACACTGGAAATAGACTATTCCTGTGCCCGAGCAGCAACAAGTTGGCCATTTGCAGACTGATTTTTATTGTAGAAAAAACATAATGGATAACTGCCAAGTGCTCGTTTGAATTTGGCTATCATGATGCCTATAATACTTACATGCCAAGTCAATGATATGGTGGATTTGACTCAACAGAGAGATAAGCAAGTTATAAGAGAAAGAATAGAGAGGGAGGAAGAGAGAGAGAGGAAGAAGAAGAAGAAGAAGAAGAAGAAGAAGAAGAAGAAGAAGAAGAAGAAGAAGAAGAAGAAGAAGGAGGAGGAGGAGGAGGAGGAGGAGGAGGAGGAGGAGGAGAAGGAGGAGGAGGAAGAGGAGGAGGAGGAGGAGGAGAAGAAGAAGAAGGAGGAGGAGGAGGAGGAGGAGGAGAAGAAGAAGAAGAAGAAGAAGAAGAAGAAGAAGAAGAAGAAGAAGAAGAAGAAGAAGAAGAAGAAGAAGGAGGAGGAGGAGGAGGAGGAGGAGAAGGAGGAGGAGGAAGAGGAGGAGGAGGAGGAGGAAGAGGAGGAGGAGGAGGAGGAGGAGAAGAAGAAGAAGAAGAAGAAGGAGGAGGAGGAGGAAGAGGAGGAGGAAAGAGAAGGATGAGAGAAGGAAAGAGAGGAGAAACAAAGAGTAGGAGAAAAGGAAGATAAGGGAGAGAAAAGAGAGTAAGAGAGGGAGAAAGGAGGGAAAGAGAAAGAAGATGAAGAAAAATAAGGAGAAAGAAGAAGGAGGAGGAGAGAAAGAGGAGAGAATAGGAGAGGAGAGGAGCAGAATCCTGTCCAAGCATGTGGGGTTTAAGCCCCACAGCACTGTGCCTCCTAGCTCACCTGTGCAGGTGAGGTCCTGGGCTTGGTAACAGATCACCTGAATAGGTAATGACTCCGGCAGGAGTTTGTGGTTCCAAGCTTGGTGATCTAATGTTCCATATGACCCTGGCCCACACTGTGCTCAGAGCCTCCTTCCTGCAATCCTCCGCTGTGTGGCTCTTAGCTGTCTTCTTCAAGCTCCCCCTCCCCAAGCCTGGGACTAGCTCTTCCGTGACTTTTCTTTTTTCCTGAATATTTCAGGTCAAGCTGCAGAAGTGCCTGTAGCTTAGACCAAAATCTTAGCATCATATCAACCACTGGGTGCACTGCAAGTCAGAGGAGGGGACTCCAGAGGAGGAGCACTGCCTTCAATCTGAAAGAATCTATATATGCTGGATCATACTTAGAGAAGGGAAGGAAAGAAATAATGTAGGTTAGGAAGTGAATCTCATCATTCATTTATTATTTATTCACTTATTTATTTATTTAATTACTTTGGCACTGGGGATTGAACCTACTGGCATTCTAACTACACCCAAGCCCTTTTTATGTTTTACTTTGAAACAGCTTACTAAGTTGCTGAGGCTGGTCTAATACCGGCAATCCTCCTGCCTCAGCCTCCTGGCACAGAGGTCACAGGCGTGTACCACTGCACCTGGCTCACCTCCTCTGTAAGTCTCCCCAGGCCCTGGTCTGCATTGCCGCCATCTTCTCTTTCAGTATAAGTCTCTGCGTTTCCCATTTTACTTGTGCCCCAGATCCGCAGCACAAGACTCAAGGCCCGTGGAGGTTGGAGGAGGCCATGTGCACTATGGTTTGTTTTTCAACACAAATTCTCCCCACAGCTGTTTCTTGAGCACCTAGATGGAGAGCAGACCTTATGCTCCTTCCTCCCGTGGCCCCTCTAGACCCTGAACTGGTGGTGTGAGTCAGTGCTGTGGCCCCCTTTCTCCTGAGGAGGGAGCAGAGGATGAAGGGATGTCCAGCCTTGTGCACAGGTCTCCAAGGGGCCAGAAACTGACCCAGGAGTCCAGAGGAGACGGGGCAGGACCCAGGACAGCTCCAAGCTAGGGCCTTGGACAGTCACATTGAAGGAGTCCTGGAGTTCTTGATCTGAAGGAAGATCTCACAGGAGAGGGCGGGGAGGAGGACGGGCTGGTGCTAAGTACCCAGTACCCTCAGCATTTGAAGTGACCTCGCCACTCTTTTCTCTCACCAAGCATCCTCCACCTAGATCCTCTCTTTCTAGTTCTTAGTGTGAGGGGGTTCTCTCAGTCTCTGGAGCTCAGAGAGCCTGGAAGTCTTCCTTTCAGCCTCTGAGCTGTCACTTTCCCCCTGTTTTGGTAGCATTTGGGAGTTCGGGGGTTGGGAAAAACTGTTGAGGGCTGTTAGCAGATGTGCTGTTGAGATGGAGGCTTGGCATTCTGGATTCAGTCAACTCAATGGAGCTGAGAAGAGTCGGGGTCAGCCCTCGCCTGGAACACAGCTTCTGGTTTACAAATACTCAGAACCGAGCGCAGTGATAAATGGAATCAACGGGGCAATGGTCCGTTCTTTGCTGATCCAAATAGGCTATAAAGATGGTAATGCATGTATTTATAATTAACATGCCAGCCATAAATCATCTCAGAACTAAATTATTAAAACAATGAACGCACACATCTCTATTAGGAATGAAAAAGTATTTGTGGAGAAGTTGGGAAAGTACAACTGACCCCATGAGGCACAGTTAGCGTGGCTCGCAGAGGGTGGGCAGCGGTGACACGTAACTGACCCCCAGGGGGCCAGGCAGTGGGGCAGCGCGGCGAGATGCAGAACGTGCTGTGCACGAGCGCTATGAGCACAGAGCGGAACCCCACAGGACACGGTGGAGGGGCTCTGACCCTCGGGGCCACACCTACACCCACCTATACTTTCCCACAGAATTACAGCAGAAATCTCTGGTTTCCCGGAGCCAGTCACTCACCTACCAGGAAGCTCTTCACCAAGGAGCTGGGCCTGCTGCTCTCCTGGGACCCTGGTGTCTGGGCCCTCCTTTGGTAGAGTTGAGGTGGCGGCTATGACAGCTGGGTGCTAGCTCCTCCCTGGACGGGTTCCTAACACACCAGCTTGGTGGCCTCATGTCTGAACAGGGAAAGGCAGTCTCCCAGAGGGAAGAGCGCCTCCTCCTTCTGGGGAGACTGAGGCGCAGTCCAGAGGTTCTGGGGATTAAAGGACTCTCGGGTAGGACCTGTGCCCCAAGAACTTCCTGACCACTGAGAGCTCTGGCCCAGGCTGCTCGAGCTGAACTTTGGCCCATGGCAGGCTCCCAACATAAGTCCCTTGGGACACTTTGGTAGAAGACCCTCCTCCTGGTGCCTTGGGAAAGATAGAATCCACAGTGGGAAAATGGCAGCCAGGCCAGGGAGAAGCGCATGGCTGACTTTCTGTCAATGAAGAGACCTAGAAATGCATTCAGCATGCACCAGCATCGTAAGACAGGTGACCTGTGCAGTGCCCACATCCATCGTCACAGGGTCAGGGCTTCGTCCTGCCTCCCATGGCTAGCAAGCACTGGGGTCAGGAGGCAAACCCACACTTCATGAGGCTAAAGCCTTCCTGTACGCCACACGTGCACACACACGCACACACACAAGATTACACAGTCTCTGTTGTTGTTTTCATACCGGTCACTGTTACGCTGTCTTGGGGGCCATGCCCTCTTTCCACCCTGATTGGATTATGATCATCTGCTGGTAAGCCTCTGTTCTATATGATCCAAAGATCAAGCAGGATTTCTTGGGCAGCTTTGAGCTCAGGAAAAAAGGATTGAGTCGAGAGTCTGCATTCTAAATTTCTCTTCTCTCATCCTCTGAAAACACACCAAATAAAATCAGGCTATCATGACTTAAGGAGCCAGCTAAAGCAGAGATGAGGAGAGTCAGTACTGGAAACATAATAATCGCTAAAAGCACTGAGTATGCAGCAGGCACGATTACTTGTCCTCACAAAGCCCTGCCGAGCAGGCAGGATCCTCCTCTGTTCAGCTAAAACAGAGTTTCAGTGAGCTGGCCAGGAATCGTGGCACAGGAGTAGAAAGCAGGGCCACCCTCCACAGGATTTTATACCTCTCTTCTGCCGTCACCCTTCTTGGTAAGAAAGCAGCCCTTTCAGCAACTTGGAATGGACTCTAGGGCTCCGGAGCCTTCACTGGCTGCTGCAGACCAGCCATGGGCGTCTCCTTAACATGAAGGCATCATTCCTTTGCAACCGCCTTTAATGCTACTGTTCAGAACAATCAAGATGAGACTTGTGTGAGGAGGAACTTTGAAAACTACAAAGGACACAGAAATGTACGGTGTGTGCTTTATTTGTTTAGGGATTTAGCCATGTGAGTCCACAGATAGTTAGATGAAGACCTTTGAAGGCACAGTATGGTCAACACTGCAAAGATCGGGGCATCAAGAGACACTAATATGCGATAGGTGTACAGGCGCAAGTCTGACCTCCTGGAGTCTTATCTGGATCTCCCACACAGAAGAATCAAACAGAAACCGGGAGACACAATTCAGATTAAAACAATCAGAGTCCCTATTTCCCCACATGCTCACCAGATTTTATTATTGCTCATGTTCTTGATGGTTGCCATTCAACTGGAGTTAGATGGAATCTCAGTGCAGTTTTGAATTTCATTTTCCTGATTGCTAATGATGTTGAACTTTTTGCATATACTCATTGGCTGTATGTCTTGTTTTGTGAAGTGTTTATTGAATTCAGTTGCCCATTTTTCTATTGGACTTTTTTTAGGATTCAGTTTTTTTGAGTTCTTTATATATTCTTGATACTGGTCCTCTATCAGAGGTATAGTTGACAAAGATTTTTCTCCCACTTTGTAGGATCTCTCTTCAGACTCTTGATGGTTTACTTTGCTGCACAGAAGTTTTTCAATTGAATCTCTTTCATTTATTAATTCTAGGTTTTATTTACTGGGCTTTAGGGGTCTTATTGAGAAAGTCTCCACCAGTGTCTGTATGTTGGAGAATTATTCCTATGCCCTCTGCTAGTAATTGAAAGTTTTCTAGTCTATTTTCTATGTCTTTGGCCCACCCCGATGACTCTTGTACAATCACAAGAGAGTGGGGACTAATTTCACTTTTCTGCATGTACATGGCCAGTGTTTTCTATCGCTGCTTGTTGAGAAGGCTATCTTTCCTCTAATGTATGTTTTTGTCTCCTCCTTCAAAAATCATCTGGTTACAATTGTGTAGATTTTTCTCTGTCTCTTCGAGTCTGTTCCATAAATCGCTATGAAGGTTACTCAAAAGACTAAGAATGAAACCACCACATGACCCAACCAGACCACTCCTCAGTATCTTTTCAGAAGAGCTAAAATCAGAATACTATAGTGATACATGCATGTCTATGTTTATGGCAGCACAATTCACAGTAGCCAAATTATGGAACCAACCTGGATGTCTGTCAACAGATAACAAAAATGTGATATATACACACAGTGGAATTTTATTCAGCCATAAATAACAAAATATGTCATTTGCAGAAAAATGGAGGGAACTGGAGAACACCATGCTAAGTAAGATCAGATAGTCTCGGAAAGTCAAGGGTCAAATGTTTTCCCTCCTATGAAGAAGACAGTGGACAGGAAACAAAAGGTACTTTATATAATTGAGGAGAGTGACCAGTGGAATAGTGATAGGGGATTTGAGAAGAAGATGGGCGGGGAAAAGGAAGAATTAATGAAAGAAACAACTCAAATTATGCTCTGCTTTGTATGAAAGTACCACTACCAATTTCACTATTATTTACAGTGAGGGGTGGGTCGTGGAATGAGGCCTGATGGGAAACACCCCAAGACTTTTTGTATGACTTTGAATTTCACTGCGATGGGTAATTACAGTGCACCAATGCGTGTATAAAAACAAGATTAACACAATCAGGTAGGCTTGCTATGATGTAGAGGGCTTCTGGTTACAGGTCTCCAGTATCAGCCCAGACATTCCTCATTGTTCACGGAGTGGAGAAGGGAGAGGGGGTAAAGCTGCACTGTAGGCGTTAACTGAAAGTCTCTCAAGCAGAATGTAAATGGAATTGTGTAACTCTCATTTGTGTCGCTTGGCAGCCACGTGACTTGGGATGAGGGGACAAGCACTTCCCTGTGCTCACCTGGAGGGCGGGGACAATTCACCTTCCTACCAATCCCAGGACTCTTGTGAGGTTTGTCCCGATGCAGGTGGAGTGAGTGCACCCAGCTGAGGGAGTGCTCAGTGGAAACTGGCTGGGACGCCATCAGTAATGAGAGCAGGAGCTCAGTCCTGCGGGGCCCTCCAGGAGCACCAGGGAGTGCTGTAGTGACAGGTGAGTCGTGCCCTGATGAAGCCATTGTACCACTGGACCACAGGCTCTAAGCTCTGTCCACCAGGGTTACGTCACTGTGTCTCAGCTGGGTGGCACCTTCCACTCCCCTGGGAGAGTCTTAAAAATACAAATATCCAGGATGCATTCCAGCCCGATTGAGCCAGAAACTCAAGAGGCAGGTGGCACCTATATTTTTGATAGGGCTCCTAATATGTAGCCAAGCGTGGGCACTACTGCGTTAAAGGGCTATACCGACACAAAAGTTTAAAATCACATGTATGCAGCCCAAGAAGACGGAGCACCAACCCAGGGGTGGCGGACGCAGAGTGAGTACGCTTTACAAGTTAACTGGGGGAGGGAACTCTATATAATCACAAAATTTCACGGCAAGAAGTTATTCTTTAATTTTTCAATTCAGTTCAAATCCATGTCTCATAGTAAAAAAGAAATCAGGACTGAAAGGGGCAGAGGAACCGGCCCCAGGGTGACCAGGAGAGGTAGTGCCTGACACAGCAGGAGGGCCGGCATTCCAACCCATTAGGTGCCCTGCCCTTGGCCACTGTGCAGCAGACACGTGGCCACATGTGAGCAGATCAGCGCTCCAGCTTATGCTCAAGGGGCTTTATCTTTACATATAGAAAAGGAGTTATGGGCGGGAAAAAACACTATGTCTTTTGTTGTTGTTGTTGTTGTTTCATATTTTATTTATTTATATGTGGAACATACTGAAAATGACTGCTTGGTGGCCTTCCCTAACCCCGGACCCCTTCCCCCTCCCAACAGTGAGTGTCCAGGTAACCATGCTATATTCATATTTTTACACATATGCAGATGTAGCTCCTCCATTAATCAACCTCAGCCTTCTTCCTCTCCTATCCTTCCATTCTAGCTTTGCTGAGGTTTCCCCTCCATTATCTGGAGTCCCTCTGGTATTCCTAACACTCCCTAGTTTGGGCATATTAGAGAAAACATATGTCCCTTCTCTTTCTGTGCTTGACTTCACAGAAAAACACTATTTTTTTTTTTTTAAGGACAAGGTTGACTGTAGCTTCCTGTACCTCGAGTGAGCTGGTCCTTGATCCAGTGACTCCAGCTTCAGGGGAGTGTGGTCACCTCTCCTCTATGAGGCCTGGCCCAGACTGGCCCTTGCCATGACTGGCCACTGCTATGCACCCTTATTTCCACTTTCTGCTCTCCTGTCCAGTCCCCCAAATATCATCCCTCCACTCGGCCAGGGAGTGCTGCTCCATTGGGAACCCCTGCTTCCCCAGCAAGGGCTCCTTCCGAGTTCACTGGCAGCCTGAGTCTGGCCTGGCACGGGAGAATACAGCTTCCGTCCACGAGGCCCGCGGGCCTCGGGTTCCTCTGGAGAGGCCTCTGGGTGACGCTAGTCAGATAGGGCTGACTGTGGTTATTTACTTAGGTCTACGGCCGAAACTCAGAAGGGAAAGTAGGCCATGTTCCTTATCACGCTCACTGAATGGCTGCGTGCGCAGCCCAAGCTCAGGGAGCTGAGAGCACAGGCCAGCTGCCTGTTTGTCACCAGTGCAACCAGAAATAAGTCACGCACATGAATATGTGCAGATATATCTGCATGCGTGAATACATGAGCGAGTGTAGGCATATGTGTGCATATGTATTTAGTGATACCAGATGTTGACTTATCACCGCTCGTCGGAGTCCAAGGTGCCTGGTTTTTTTGTTCAATTGAAACTATCTGATAAAATAAAAGGACAGTGAGTAACCAGGACATATCCTGTGAGTGGCTGTTACATCCCACCAAATAGCAGATGGATGCACAACACAAGCAGAGGTTATTGCCGGCCCTCACCAAGGTCACCGGCCTCCCAGACAGCGATGCCACCCTTCCCGCATACCCGCCACATCCGTGCTGTGCCATGAATATGCGAAAGCATGGCATACGTGTCTCCTCTGGTGCACAGAGGGTTGGACAGGTCTCATGGGGCCTTACATCCCCGCCCTGACCCGCGGAGCCCTGGGTGCAATGGCCATACCATTGCTGTTTGGTTTTACTTCCTGCACTGGCATCCCCGGCGTTAAACAGCTATTCATGACAGGAGGAGCTGTTCTTTCCCGTGTGTAACCAGACTTCACTCTGAGCACCTCAGGTTGTCCTGTCCACTCTTCACTCCCTCCTGCCACAAGTGCACGCACCCCTTCAGACCCGTTTCCGTCTTTGATGTGGGGAGCAGGGATCAGCAGCCGCTGGTCTGCAGGGATGCTGGCCTGTGCAGAGGAGGGGACCAGACCTCCTGCCCAGCTCAGCGCTCAGGCCAGGCCCATCCTCTGGGGGCTGCAGTCTCATCTCCCCATACCAGTCTTCCCCGCCACATCCCACAGATGATAGGGGCCTGTGTGAAAACACCTGGAGCACCGCCTTGGCCCCAGAGCTACCGCCCCACCCTCTTGATGGAGCCTCCTCGACTCTCCTGCGGACCTGACCTTCACTCCATGGCTCAAACCAGCTCCTGTGGCTACTCCCAACTCCTGACATTTCTACAAACCTTGGCAACTTCTTGTCCTTTTTTTCCTTCCTTTCCTCTTTCTGGCAAAATGATTTAAAATGTAAAATGATTCAGAAACTTATGCTACAAAATTAAAAATGAAACAAAGTGCTCATAGTTTGGTCAAACTGAATTATCAGGGGTTTTAATGGCAAAGGGCCATGGAATTGGAACTGGGAAACAGCTTAGTGTGGTCAACACAGCCAAAGGGGATTGTGATAGATCTACAGAACACCAGTATTTACTCTTTGTTTTTTTTGGTTCCAAGACTGTGGTCTGAATCCAACACTCTGTTCTGCCCCCAGTGACCAGTCTCCTAAGACCCCATGAGCATCATGGCCAGGGCCTCCTGACACCTGAGCACACCAGAGCACCTGATGTGGATCTCAGCTCTATGACTTACTGACCCGCTCCAGGCACCAGGACTGCCCTGGGCGCCGGGCACAATGTGGGCATAATCAAGCTGGTGATGCCAAACTATGATCGACAGTCATCCCACACTGCAGAACTGGCTGGCAGAAGCTTCTAGAGATCCAGAGAGCAGACCAACTCCCAGCCCCTTGATCATGTGGAGTGACCATCTGCACTGAGCCAAGATCCCAAGTGTCCCAGTCAGCTATAATCTAAAGGACTGACCTTGTAATTTAGAGGAATGAAGATTTATTTTTTTTACGGTTTTGGGTCCTGCGAGGCTGGGGACCGAGATCTCAGAGAATGGTAGCAAGATGCAGAGAGAGGAGAACAATGGGCAGTGTTCCTCACATCATGGAGGTCCGAGCAAGAGAGAGAGCGGGGGAGGGAGGAGGAACCAAGTATAATGCTCAAGGGCTGCCCCCAGCCACACCCTCTGGCCTGGGTCTCCGCCCAGATAACTCCATGACAATGATCTGTCCAGTGCTGGGATTACAGCACTCAGGATCCAGTGACATCAGCTCCAAACATGAGCAAATGAGCTCTTTAGGGGCACTTTATATCTATACCTGTAACATTACGTGATGGCTGTAACAGCAAATGAGCTATGTGTGGGGTCCTGAGCCCTGGGGTTGTTGCTAGCACCCAGTGCACGAGTCCCACAGCCTAGGTCTCTTTTTGTGTCAGCTGGACACTACCTGTGGCCAAGTTTCACATGGATAATTTTCATCTTTTCACTCTTAATTCCTTCAATCATTTTTTAAGTTAATAGTGAATTGTGAAAAAAGTGAAAGTTTTCCAAATATATTCTTACAGTCACATTCAACATAAGAACTACATTTGTCTTTTCTAAATTTTATAGTAAAATGGATTTGTAATAAAAATGTCATAAAATTTTTTAGACATTTTGCAAATCTTAAATAGGTGTGGATAGCAGAGAGAGAGAGAGAGAGAGAGAGAGAGAGAGAGAGAGAGAGAGAGAGAGTGTTTTTAATAAATATGGGAGGTAAAGGCCACACTCTATCGGACCTTAGAAGCTACCCTAAAGGTGGCACAGAGGCTGGAGACACTCCTGCCAAGCTCCCTGAGTTGGCAACACTGGCCTAACAGGGTGCAGCTGTCAATACCAGAAATAAACAGATGCGATGCTGTTCAGTGAGCTGCAGACCTCATAGCTCATCAGATTTTATATGCTTTTTTTCTTTCTTTCTGAGAGACAGGAAGTATACACTTCTCTCTCTCTCTCTCTCTCTCTCTCTCTCTCTCTCTCTGTACTAGAGCTTGAAGTCAAAGGCATTCTACCTCTGAGCTACACCCCCAGCTCTATTTTATTTTTATTTGGCAACAAGGTCTCACTAGTTTGATGAAAGTTTCACTACTTGCCGAGGCTGTCTTCAAACTCGTGATGTCTCAGCCTCCCAAATGCTGGGATTACAGGGGTACGTGCCTGGTTTACAGTTCTCATGTAAACACATTCATGCCAGAACCACAGTGCCCATCCCCCTCATGCTGTCCCAGGCCCACAGCACAACTGACCCCAGCTGCCAGTCACGCACCCTCCTGCAGGAAAGCTCGTCAACAAGCACATGAATTCGTACAAAAGTCATCTGCATGTCTTGTTTGGAGAAGGTCCTATCTACTTAGTCTTTTGCCCACTTATTTAAATTGGATTGCCTATTTCCTCTGTGTATTTTTTAGATTTTTTAATATATATTTTGGATTCAAGCCCTTTTTTAGGATTGATATTTGCAAGTATTTTTTGCTATGTCTAAGAACTAATTCCTGACCACAAATTTTCTCTTATGTTTTCTTCTAAAAGCTGTATAGTTTTACATTTAAACCTATGTTTTCAGTTAATTTCTAGGCAAGGAGCATTAAGTTTTGTCTTTTTGTTGTTGTTGTTTGTTTTGGTACTGGGGGTTGACCTCTGAGGCATTTTACCTTCAAGCTACATCCCCAGCCCTATTTTATTTATTTGTTTATTTATTTATTTATTTATTTATTTATTTATTTATTTTTGGTGGTACTGGGGTTCCTGGAAGCCCTTCTACCTCCGGGCTACACTCCCATACCTATTTTTACATTTTTATTTGGAAACAGGGTCTCCTAAGCCAGTGCGCGCAGCTGGCTTCGAACCTGCGCAATCCTCCTGTCTGTCTCCCAAGTGCGGGGATTACAAGCGTGCGCCACCACACCCGGCTTATTTTTTATTTTGAAACAGGGTCTTGCTAAGTTGCTAAGTTTGGTTTTGAACCTGTGATCCTTTTGACTCAGGCTTCACAGCAAGGCTGTGAAGATTTTAAGTTCAGGATGATCACTCTGCATGCAGGATGGATTGAGAGGGCGAGGGCTTTGGCAGTTCAGAGGAAGAACAGGGTGACTCAGAATGCCCAACAGTAGGCTGGCGGTGATCAACACAGCATGCCAGTGGGTATGTGTGTGTGTGTGTACTCAGGTATGCATGCATGTGTATATGTTTGTACGTTTCTGCCAGGAGACACAAAAATCCCCTCATCCCTATTCCAGAGACATGTACTGGGAAATATTTTAGTGCTTAGAACATTCAACATACACAAAAATTTTTGCAACTAATAGTTTTAAATATATGTCCCAAATTATTGTTAAAGCTATCCATCAATATATCACCCAAAAGAAAAATGTTGCACATGTGTGATCTCGTTTAGTGTGTATCAGATACCACAGTAATTACATGCAATGGTTCTGGCATCTTGCAATAATTCTGGCTTCTTGCCTGGGGCATGAAAAAATAGTGCCTGTAGGTCTGAGAAATTGGGCTTTGCATCTTGTGCTAGAGAGGAGGAGAAGAAGCTTTCAAACAACCTCAGTGAAACGGCATCGAATCCACTGTGGAGCTGCAAATTCCGGAGAGGAGGAAGCTAACACCATACAGGCAAAAGCGAAGATCCAGTGCCCAGCGTTCGAGCCACACTTTGGACAACGAGCCTCCGGCTGCGGGGACGTCGCGTGGCGTGTCGCAGAGCCGTTTGCCAGCGTTGATTTAGAGACCTCCCTGCGTACATCCAGGGCTGCTGCGCGGATTCCTGCAAACAGCAGCGATGTTCCAGTGCTCCGTAGTGTGTGTGATTTAGTGCAGGAGGCAAAGCGGCTTGGTATGCTGGGGGATGTTGGTTTTTAATAAAACATACCAGACTTTCTGCAATGCACATCTTTAAAAATCTCTCTTTTTCTTTCTCTGAACCTAGAGTTAATGTTAATGGTATCCATTATTCTAGGCTAGGAATGTTTCAAGCACTTTTTCAGGATAAGTTCAGTCGCAGTGTGAATGTGCTGTCTTCTCACTATTGTCTTTGCTGGCTTATGCAAAAGGCAAAATGGGCTCTAATTCAGGGAAAGAAAAGATGGTTTTTAACCCCAAGAACTCCCTTCCCCAGTACATGCCCAAATAAAACACGCATGGCTCCCAGCCCCGTAGCTTTTGTCCTTTCATTGCTGGTGACTTGGGATATTATGCGCACCATTGCCAGCTATCTGGGCAAGATCTAATTGAATGTGTTGGATATAAGTGTTTGGATTAACCGCAAGGTTAATGAATCAGAGAAGCCAGGGTGTGTGTGTGTGTGTGTGTGTGTGTGTGTGTGAGAGAGAGAGAGAGAGAGAGAGAGAGAGAGAGAGAGAGAGAGAGAAACAGACAACAGAGGGGCAGAAGAGATAATCTCTTCTTCCTGTGCCCAGTTTCACTCTCTTTGGCCTCAAGAAAGACAAATCAGTCACATTTTCAGCAATTTTCTCAAGTACAGCTCTGACTTTTTAATTAAAGAGTTTCTTTTTCTAAAAGACAAACTTAAGAGTGAAGACATCCTCCCTGGGAAGCCCGTCCTGAATCTCTCTGCCTCTGGGTTCTTTCCTCACCCTCCCTCCCAGGCGAGGAGAGATGGGAGGAGGGAGCTCTGCCCAGAGCTCAGTGCTACGATGCAGCCCCCGCGTCCCTGCCAGAGCCCATCTGTACTTGTTCATTTGTGCAACAAGGGACGTTGGGGTCCTCTGCTGTTTCCAGCTCTGTCCTGGGTCCCAGGGAGAAAAAGCTGAGTACCTCTGGAGTTTCCAGACCTGTTCCGAGTCAGACAAGAGAGCAGTCATGGTTTTCAGACCCGTGTCCTGAGCCCTGCCTGCGAGGACAGAGGTTCTGGAAGGCAGCCCCGCCCTGCGAGGTGCTCACAGGTCACTTCCGAGGCTGCACTCGCCATGTCCCTCACTGCCTACCACAGCCCCACCCTGCCCTCACTGTCCCTCACTCTGCAGCCCAGGGGCCAAGAAAGGGCAGTATGAGACTGGGCCGGTGCTCAGCTCTGCAGGCAGAGAGCGCCTGGTGTGGCCTGTTTGGGTGGCTAAGGAAGATGGCTCCCTGGAGAAATGCCTGCCTCCTCCATCACACGGAGAATGTAGACACCTCCCGCTCTCATGTGTCAGGGTACCCACGTTCACTTTTGAGGCTCCAAAGGTGTAGCATGAGCTACTTGGGGGGAAGGATTCTTTGCTATGCATATTTTCAACATAAGGCAGATGCTTATGCGCCCGGAAGCCCGGCCAGGGGCTTCTCCAGTGCGGGGGCACACTCGGGGCCAGCTCGGCCCCAGCTCATGCCGCCAGGACTCTCACTGCGAGCCTGGAATCCATCCCGCTGGCCCTGAAGGCGTTCTCTAAGCTAGAGAGCTTCCTTTTTAAAAAACGCACAAATGGTGTGAATACTCACCACCCTCTCCCAGGCCGGAGAGGAGGTGCTGTGGAGGCCAGGCCAAAGGAGGCCAGGAGGCAGGAGGCGGTATGGAGCCATCTGTGCAGGGCAGGGAGGGCGCGGGAAGGAGGTGGGCTGGCAAGGCCCAGAGGCTCCAGAGCCCTACGACCGCCCCGGCCCTGGAGGCATCGGAGCCTGGCACGGGCCGAGGAGGGTTGGCCTGTGGTCGCAGCGCCTCTGAGGACCACCAGCACAAAGGGCCTCCCAGTGGGGCTGTCTTCATAGCCCTGTAGACGGGTGACTGCCGGTCAGAATAAAACAGCAGAAGGGTTTCTGGGGCCGAGCCCTATCCCTGGCCATTTACCTGAGTTGTGCCCTGGGGGTCAAGAGCCCTGGCTCTAGGGTTTTCCCAAGCTTCTCTCTGACCCTGGAGCCACTGAGCGTGACCTCAGCTCCCTACCAGGGTTAGGGTGTTGTGTGGTTTTGTAAATAGCAGTCTGTATGCAGTTTTGAGTGTGTGTGTGTGTGTGTGTGTGTGTGTGTGTGTGTGTGTTATCTCTGTGTACGAGGTGTTTTTTATTTTCTCATTGATGGGAAAAGCCTGACAATCAAATTACTTAGAAGCCTTTTCAAATTGACTTTCATCTCTCTGTCTCTTATAGAAATGTGCCATTTAAGTGTCTTTGAAGCCATTACTGCATCTTTCCGAGGGAGGACAGGGCAAATCAGGAGGGAAAAAAACCCACATGCTCTTACTAATGGTGTTAATCTAATTTGCTGTCGACACTTTGAAATTCCTGTCCCTGGTTCCTGTGGGGGAGGAGAAGGTGCTGGCGGCTGCCCTGTGGGCTCCAGACTCTCCCGTAGGACTATGATCTGTTCGCATCTGAAGTTCCACCTGTGAGACTCAGAGGGGGTGGGCACGGGCTGCCAGGGGCATTCCCACCCCGGGGGGCACAGAGCTAGGGACGATGTCGGGAAGGCTGGAGAAGCCCCTGGCTCCACAGCAGGATGGCATTCAGAGTCTATGGTGGACGTGGGCAAAGAAGGCAGGTGGGGTGTGGAGACAGGGGCAGCAGGTGGCCGTCAGGTGGCCAGCCAGGGCGCCTGCGGACCTCCAGGACTGCCTCTCTCCTCCCACTTGGGGAAGGTCTTCCTCCTGGAGGCCCCTGACCAGGCTGGGAAATGGACATCGGGGACGTTCATGGGGTCCCGTAGAAGCGGACATCTGAACCCGGAAAAACAGAGTAAATCAAGGAAGGGGCATGACCCAAAGGCATTTCGGGCTGTTCCTGAAACATCTGGGGACAACGGGTCCCTGCCTTCACCCACCACAGACCCCAGGACACCTGTGCAGCCCTCTGAGCTGGTCCCCACGCTATGAACGCACCTGCATGTCCGCAGTAATGAGCGGTCCCGCCGTCAGGAGCATGGGAGGCACCGAAGCCCTCTGGGTGGTTTGGGGTGAGGGTGCCAGTCAGTCAGCCAGGCTGCTCTGCTCCCAGGGAGAAGGACCCTTACAGTGACAAGCACCCTGTTAGCCAGAGCTGAGCCCGCAGATAAGACTAGCACATGGAATTGTTCCAGAAAGAAGCACCAGGTAGAAAATGGGGCATATCTGCATGGAGTTCGAGGTAAGGGCAGGGGCTGGGGCTGTGTGGAGGGCAGGTCCCCAGAAGGGAAGAAGGCAACCGGGTCAGGATGTCACAGGAAGAGGCCGTTGGGAGGGAAGCAGTGTTTCCCCTGGTGGGCTACTTAGGAGAGTGGATGGGGGCACGAGAGGGGAGAGGAACTCGGAGTCCAAGGTGGTCCTACATGTGTGGTAGGCTCTTCACTTGGTAACAGAGCCAGCTGGCCTGCGGCAGACAGCGTGTCCGTGCCACTCTCCTACCTGCAGGCACATGCTTGGGCTTGGCAGGCCGCTGGGCACGGCCCATGGGAGCCTGGATCTCACGCCACCTGCACTGTAGTCAGGAGGCAGCAGAGACCAGGTAAGCTCGCACAGACGAGGGTGGCTGTGATGGTGACGGCCTGAGGCCAGAAGGGGCTGTCCACCAATGAGACAGGCGCTTCCCCGTCCTAAGGACAGCTTGGCAGGCGGGCCCTGGACAGCCACGGCCGGGTGCTGCTGGGGACCTGGCTGGCGTGCAGTCTTGGGTTTGAACTTGACCCCAGTCCCACTCTTGCCCTTTCCCCCTGCCCGCCTCAGGTGTCATCAGCATCTCAGCCTGTGGCTTATCTTATTCTCCTGCCACTATCCTAACAGAGTACAAGTCTTATTTCTAACAAAGTCCCGCTCATCTATGTTTTAATTCATGGCTCAGGCCTGTGGTGCCACATTCACGGTTGTCTCGGTTTCTTCACTCTATGAATTTCTAAGTTTTGTTAGTTTTGTGTTTTCTATTTAGGTCTTAATTTCTATGATGGGTGCAACCTTTATGTCTGTTTTGCTTTTTTAATGAAGATTTCCAGTTGCTCCCATGCTTCTGTTGAAAGCCTGTGCTCGCTTATTCTATGGCCTTCGTTCCCTTCCATTTGTGAGTTTCTGCTTCTGGGATCCCTGTTCTCTCCCACTGACCCATTTTTCTCTTTTTTGCTAATACCACACTGTCTCAAATATCGTAGTATTAGAGTAACTTTTTGAGGTCAGACAATGTAAATTCCCTCTCTTCATTCTTCTCTTTCAATATTGTGTTGGATAATCTGGGTTTTGCCTCTCCATTTAAATTTAAGAATTACTCTGTCAATATTTACAAAATAACCCATTTGGATCTTAATTAGATTAGCATTAAATCTGTAGATCATGATTGGGGGAAATGACATCTTTATAGTCTTGAATCTTTCTATTCATGAACATGGAATGTCTTTCCATTAATTTAGGTCCTTCCTTAATTTCATTCATCAGATTTTTGTAGTTTTCCTAAAATTAATCTGAAACATAGTTTGTTTGATTTAAACCTAATATTTCATTCTGGGGGTATGAATATAAGTGTTGGTACTGTGCTTTCCATGTAAAATTCCACTTGTTCATAGCTATGAACAAGGATATGAAGGTGAGTGGCTTTTAGGTATTAATCAATCTTGAATTCCGAGGACTTGCTGCAATTTCTTACTTGTTTCAGGAGTGTGTTGATCTTTTGAACATTCTCTATAGATTCTCATACCATCTGCAAACAAAGACAATTGTATTACTTTCTTCCAAATCTGTAGACCGTATCTCCTTTTGTTGTCTATTGCACTAGGTAGGACTTCCAGCTGACCGCTAAGCAGCAGCGATGAGGGACACCTTCCAGCTGCCCTGGATTTCAGGGGAGAGTCCAGGTTCCTCCTAGTGAGTAGGATGTTAGCTATAAGGTTTTCTTGTACATATTCTTTCAAGTTGAAGAATTTCCCCTCTTCTCAGTTTATTGCTTGATCATGAATAGGTGTGGGATTTTGTCAAATACTTTTCTGCATTTATGGATACAATGATATGATTTTTCTTTTTAGCCTATTTGTTTTTTATATAAATATGTTCTTACACAAAGAAGGAACACATGTACAAAGCTTCCAAGTTATGAGTAAGGTGGGTCCCCACCCTTCTTTTCTGAGCTGGGAGAAGAGAACTAGGTAGGGAAAAGTGAGTCCAACTTTTTGCTTAACTGTTTTCTATGCAGCCAGCTTTTCAAGGAGAGTTTCTATTCTTTTGCGGGTGTTTTTAAATTTTTTTCCAATATGGGAATTAGGCAATTAAGCTTTTCATCCCAGCTTTGACTTTGTTTGCAACTTCTTGGTCAGGACTCTGAAGAAGGCTGGAAAGAATAAGGGCTCCTCGATTCACACTAGCCCAGGACTTCATACCAACACCTTCTACACATATTTTTTTTCTTGAAAAGCATCCTTCCTTTCCGTTTTCTTTCATCTCTTTATCTTGCACTATTAACCACTTCAGAACTAGATGTTCTGCAGAATGTTCTGCAACATAAAGGTCTCTGTTCTTGCCACCAGGATGTAGTTCTCCTGCTACCCGGCTGGCAGCAGCCATGGCAGGCTGATCAGCCCCAGTGGCAGATCCCAGAATGGCAGACACCAACACATGCAGACTTACCAAGCACCACCTCTTGGGTGTGTCCTGAAGGTAGCTTGACAGTGCTGGAGAAATGGATTCTAAGAGCTCACGACAGTGGATCTCTGTATCTTTCTCACCATGTGCATTTCTGTCTCCTTGCAGAACATCAGTGATTTCTCATACTGTATGTACAGGATCTCTGGGACTCAGTAAACACGATAGGACCTTCCTTCCATATTTGTCATTTACTGTGTTAGGCAAGGAGCTGATCATTGCTGACATGATTCTCTGCTCCACAAGCCTTGGTCATCGATACAGTCACACACCGCCAGTCAAGCCAGTGAGAGTGCGGCCATTGGCCACCTTTGCATCGCAAGTCTTCAGTGTTTAGTCACGTTCCTGTCCTTGGGAGTGCATGCCACGGGCAGTGCATGGCGACCCTGGCACATCGTGTGTGTGCCACGTAGACCACTGCCTCGCCGACGGCTTCAATCAGTTCTGATCTGAGTTTTGGGGGTGCAGGGGTAAAAAAAAAGTCCAAGAATACTTTATGGACCAAGGAGTGCTTAATCACAGCTTCCTCGTGGGCCATCGGAGTTAGGATCCATTTCATTTCATCCATAATGAGCTGTGATCTTTCTGGCTGTACCTCTGACACTCTGCCCGGACCTGGGCGATCTGCTGATGTGTAAAGCTGAGGTGTGTTCCCGCGGAGCTCCTCTGTCAGCGCGCCCTCTGTTCCAGACTGGCTCTGACACTGTCCGCATGCTCCGCGAGGGCCCACGCTCGGTGAGCCGCAGCGCCTTCCCCTCGTGGCCTTTAAGACTTCTGATTATCTCTGCGATCTGTGGTTCACTTTCATATGTGAGAAATTTCTTAATATTCCTGGAATATTTGGCCTTACCTAATTCAACTAAACCGCTTTACAACTCGTCAAAATCCTGTTTTCCCTGTTCTTCGTTACCAGACTGAACCTAACCGTGGACACGGGCGTCGAGGCGTGTGCACACGCGGTCGCTTTTGCTTTCCCTGGAGCTGGCTGCCGGGTCGCTCGGCAACCTCCCTCTTTCCCTTGTCCCAGTCTTCTCGTCTTTAGCGCTCCAGATCTGCTTTGCCTGGACACGATGCCACGGTCGGCTCTGTCCCTGAGCTGCCTGCTTTGCTTCAGCTCCTTCTTTTGAAGTCATTCCTTTTGGGGTTTCTTGGCTGCTGATTCCTCTGGCGGGATTTTCTCTTCTCGTTGAGTTTCTTTGCCTGCTGCAGTTTGCTCTTTGGTACTGTGTCCTCTTGTTGCTTATTCTTGAATTGTTTCACACCGTTTTCCCAGGTTTTGTGGCACTTTTCTCAAATTTCTTAGATGTGGTTTTAGGTCCACCTTCTTTAACAGCTTTCCTTGGGAATGTCTTTGAAGAACTAGAATCACTGATTTTATGAAACCTCCTCTTTTCTTGTGATGCCTTTGTCCTTTTTCCTGTGAATTTGTTTTTCCTTTGACTTCCATCATAGCAACTCAGACATGTGGGGCTCTGGGCCTTTAGAGCCTATTTGTATTATGGATTTTAATGTTTTTATTAATGTTGAACCAACCCTGCACACCTGGGATGAGCCCCAACCCTAAGCAATCTATTAGCTTTTTCCTCTTAACTGCAATGAAATACCCAAAGCCAGATAACTTTATAAAGAAAGGAGGTTTGCTTTGATCACAGTTCTGGAGGTTTAAGGGCATGGTTCCAGCTTCCGATTGGTTCTGTGACAGCCTCATGGTGGCTGACACCACATAGCAAGGGTGTATTTGGGAACAGGATATCACGTCACAAGACAGGACACTATAGTAAGAGGAGGCACCGGCTTCCTCTTTTTATAATGACTCACACTCACAAGAACTAGCTGGGCTGCTATGGTGACCTCCCACCAAGCCCCGCCTCTTAAGGGTCCCCAGCTCTTAACACCACCACACTGGAGACCAAGCTCCCAACACGTGGGCCCCTGGGAGATGAACCACACACGTGCCAAGTAGAGGGACCAGAGCTGAGTCTCCAAGGCAGCAGCCCCACCCACCAAGCCCCTTCCAGCGGCACTTGAGACAGCGTGATTCCCTCTCCTAGAGACTTGGGCTGGCATTAGTGTGCTTTCGAATCTGTCTGCATTAACTGGATCCTGGAAAACTGAGAGAGTGGTGATGAGGACAGCCAGGTGACAACGGGAATGTTGACTCAAACGAAGTCTCGACCGAGAATAAGGTAAGAAGGTGGAGCTCTCTCCCTGGACGCACGCAGAGCAGGCACTGCGCCCAGTGCCTTGCTGTGGCATCTCCCTTGTGGGACGCAGGCGTGTCTGCTCCTTCCTAGAGCCTGGACCCGCCCAGGTGCCCTGATCTCTAGATACTCTCCAAGTCCCCCTCTCTCTCCCCAAAGCTGCCCATTGCTCCAACTCATTTTCCTTTTCCTAAAGACAGCCAGTGATGTCTCCTCTTTGAATTCCAACATCAACTCTATCTCCATCCAAACCAAGGAGGGAGGTGGTAAGTCCAGTCCCCAAGGCTTCCTTCCCCATGCGTGCTCCACCAGGAGCCGCTCTGGGCCCCTTGCTGCGGCGGAGACTTGCGTCTCTCTCCAGCACGTCACTTTTGTTTGTGGCTCCTTGCCAAAGACTTGAGGCTCCAGCGGAGGCTTTTCTCCTTCCTCAGAGTGTGTGGTCAGAATCCAAACATGCGAGGCCCAGCATCTGCGCACTTTACCAGAAGCCCATCCATGAGTCCTTGGCCACCCTGCCCAGAGGCAAGGCACTTGGGGTTTTGAGACCACACCTAATTCTTAATGCATTTCCCGTAAATCCCCATTAACTGCTCTCGCCTCCCCATCTGCGCTCTTGTGGTGACTATGGCCGAGATTCAGCGCCCTCCTCTGTGACCACTTGCCTTGAGTGTGGGCAGGCAGGCTGGACTAGCTGTCCTCCTGTCTGGCGTGGGGAGCCAGCCCTCAGCAGCAGCCCTGCCTCTGGGGATCTGTCTCAATGGCAGGAGAGCTGCCTGGCTCTGAATCTGACCCCGGCTGTCTGACACACACTACTTTCCTCCTCCCAGGAAAGCACCCAGCTTCTTAAGAGCGAGTGTGTCAGCTGGATTGAGGGTTGGACTCCCAGCCTGCTGCTCTTCTGGAGAGACTTCTGCATTCTCTCTCCAGTCAGCTCACACCATGCCTGATTTGGAGGCTGAGTCCTGAGTCCATCTGAGGTCACGGATGACCCAGAAGGCTGCCACAGTGGACACAGGAGGTGACACTTTCCCTCTGATCTTGGGCTGGTCTCTGCTGTCCTTCACGGGTTGAAGTTCTTCTGTGCCCCTCCCACCCCGCCCCATAGCCCACATCCTAGGTGGGGGCTCAGATCTAGAGAAAGAGGACCTAACATGCAGCCAGCAGCCACTGATGTTGCAATTTAAAGACGTACTTCTCTCTGGCTGAGGATAATTGCTACCTGCATCCTGGGGCAGCTGTACACTCTGTCCACGTTTTCCACAAATCCTCCAGCTGTTTTCCTCTTCGTCCCTGGCACTGCACACTATGGGGGTCTCTGAGCACAGTCCCCTGACCCTTAGTACATCCAAGGAGATGCCTGCATCCCAGAAAAGGGACTTGCCACAGAGTTGGCGCACTGACCGCAGCTGTCATCATCCGCACAAGCCACAGGTCTCCACAACGAGCATCCTTCATCATTCACACCAGGTGACTCTGCTTGGTGAACATGTGGCCCTAGGATCAGACACTAGCTCTTCCATAGCACCAGGACATCCGAAAAACCCACTATCTTCTCCTGTCCTGAGGGCTCCGACTTTACCTCTGGCAAACCTGAAGATGGCACATTGATGCCCAAAGATGCACTGCAGTAGGTGGTGGTGAGAAGACACCCCGCCCCCTGCCGAAGGCCACCTGGCACCAGGCGGCACTGATGGGTGGTGAGCACCTAGTCTTCTGTTGAAGTTGCCTGAGATACTTAAAGTTCACTGTCAGGTCCCAGAGACCTCTCCCTGCTGCCCTCTTGCCTGGACATTTAAATCCTCAGACAAGCCGGGCGTGGTGGCGCACGCTTGTAATCCCCAATCTTGGGAGGCTGAGACAGGAGGATCGCATGGGTTCAAAGCCAGCCTCAGCTACTTAGTGAGGCTTTCAGCAACTTAGTGAGACCCTGTTTCCAAATAAAAAATATAAAAAAGGTCTGGGAGTATAGCCTGGAGGTAGAAAGCCTCTGGGTTCCACCCCCAGTACCACCAAAAAAAAAAAAAAAAAAAAAAAATCCTCAGGCAATGGCCAGCCCATTGGGAAGGGTAAAATGGTCCTTTGCTTCCCTCTCTGATGGTGAGAGAAGCCCAGGTTCTAGCCCTGGGAGCCTGAGATCCTGGGGAAAGGAAGACAAAATTGACAAAATCCACCTTCAGACGAGAACAGGAAGCCACCTCTTGATTCTCCCATCACCCACCTCCTGAACCCGGCATCTGTTCACACTGCGGCCTACACTGCCTGCCCTCCACTTACTCGCCTGGGTGTTTCCTGGGCTCGGACACCGCCCAACCTCACATTCAGCCCCCAGCCTCTCCTTGCAGTCCAGCCAGCTGCCTTCCTGCAGAGAGCCTGTGCCCCAGCCCTCAGCCCAGCTCCCTCCACGCCTCCTCCTCAGACGCATGGATGCCAGATCAAGGGCAAGCCTTGGAGAGAGCTTCGCCTCCTGATTTCAACAAAGATCAATCCTGTTTATTTTCATCACACACACTGGACGCAGGCCCTATCCTGGTCATTTCCTGTTTACCCCAGTCCATCCGTCACCTTGCTGGGCAGCAAGCCCCGTGGGCGCTGGCCTGGTTCTCTGCTGAGCCTCTTGCTGCCAGGTTCACAGCAGGGGACACGGTGGACACCGCTGGGGCGGGGGCTCCGGAACAGAGGACGACAGAGGCGTCTGGATCCCAGGGCAGCTGAAGTAGCTGTGTTCCACACAGCTCCCCTGGGGCGGCAGGGACAGCGAGAGAACAGAGGAGCTCCTGGGAGGACCAGAGTGAGCACCACTAGGCAGGGCCCGGGAAGACTGGCCAGGGCAGGCTCACACCCCACCTCCAGGATGAAGCCCACTCCAGCGCCACTCTCACACAAGGTGGAGTCTAGATGCATCAGAACGAGCCCTGCGGCTTCCCCTAGAGACCGAGTGTACGTCAGCGCTGGTCCCAGACCTGGCCCGCACTGGCCTCCGTGGTGTCAGATACACCACCATGGGTCCTCCCTCGCTCCGGGCTACGTCCCCCACCACAAGCTCTCTTGTTTGTGAACAAGATTCTCACCATCCACTCGATCGCCCTGCAAGCGTCACTGAGAGGCAGGCAGGGCACTGTGGACAGAAATCAAAACGCCCACAGAGTCCAGCTTAAAAGCACTCACACACAGCAGACATTCAGAACAGATGCTCAGCACGGAGAGGAGTGGACTCAGCCACGGACTGTGCTTGCTTACGGCCCCTTCCATCTGCCCAGTGGCTTTCAGTTCAGCTCTTCAAGGGTTGACTGGAATAAGCTTTGCCCATAAAAGAGTAGGAAAGACAGAATTTATTAAGTGCATGCTCATTAAATCAATGATACTGCAAACTAGATCCACAGGACTGAAATACACACACACACACACACACACACACACACACACACACACACACACCTTTAGGAAAGCAACAGGGAATCCCAAAGAGCAAGACTTTATTTCCCGTACTGTCTTTTGACAAGAGAGCAGGGTGACACAGCATGCCCCAGAAAAACAACTCTGGGAGCTCTCTGCGTCACTGCAGAGCCAGCCCAGCACCGGGCCCGCGGCCTCCGAGCTGCGGCCGTCTCCAAGCTCTCTTGGGATGGGTTCCTTGGTGGCTGCTCACAGAAGCTGAAGCCCGAGGACTCAGTCCCTGTCAGAGGTGGCAGGGTTGGGGTGCTCTTTAGCCTTGACTCGCAGCCCTACCTTCCTCAGCACACCAAGATGCCCTGCAGCCGAGCAGTCCGGGGCCACCCAGCAAGGCTTCTTGGAAGGCTGGCAAGACTGGCTGGTTCAGCAAAGACCTTAGGATGACGTGTTGGTAGTGTAGTGCCGGATGCTGGATGCTCATTTTCTGCTGAGGAGGTCGCCCGCCTCCTGCTGGTCCTGGGTCCTGGCACTGGCACGCACCAAGCATCCTGCACTACCGTTTCCCCACCGCCAGGTGATTCTCCATCACTGAGGCTTGGGCTCTGATTCAGGGGTCCGGGGTGGGTTCCACCTTTGCACTTCTGGCGAGCTCCCCCAGGTCTCCAGGTGAGCCTACCTGCATGCAGCCCAGGTAACCGAAGCCTGTGGAGGACACCAGCCTCCTCACCCTTTCCCCTCCCTCTCAGCCCTGCTCGCCGCCACCTCACCACCTCGTCCCCCACACACTGCGAGTTAATTAGAGTGTGATAGATGACAAATACTAAGCCTTATACAAAGAAGAATCAGGCCAATTTATTTATAAGCTGCAAACTGGCAGGAAAGACGTGCCCAATACACATTCCAGACTTCTATGGGTGCGTGAGTAAATGCGCAGCCCACCCCCCAAGCGTGCCTTTGGTAAGATAGCAGGGGGTTCAACATGGTATTAAAAATAACCTGAATGCTGAAATATTGACTTCAAACCATAAAACTAATTGGAATAAAATATGTTTGGATTAAAAAAAGCTAGTTTTATTATCTTATTTTGTGAGAGCTCATTTTTTTGCTTAGCTTGTTTTAATGATATAAAATTTTTCCATTAAAAGATGGAAAGCTAAAGCCAGATGTGGTGGGCACGCTTGTCATCCCAGCATTTGGGAGGCTGAGACAGGAGGATGTGGTTCCCAGACAGCGTCAGCTACTTAGTGAGGCCCTCTGCAACTCACTGAGACCCTGTTTCAAAATAAAGAATTAAAAACAGGGCAGGGCGTGTAGCTCAGAGGTAGAATGCCCCTGGGTTCCATCCCCAGGACTGCACACACACACACAAATTATGGAAAGCGAGAACCCTTCCTTCATGATGGCTGTCCGTAGCACACAGCAACCTGCCACTCACTCGTGCACGGGTTACAGCAGAGCCCATGGCAGGGACAAGACCCACCAGGTTCCCTGCTCCTTCTAGCCCAGCCCTGCCCAGGTTCACCCTCCACAGGGAGACACAACAGAGGGACTCCCAGGGCCACAGGATTGCCACAGATGGCTGCCCGCTCCCCCGGCGTCACAGCCCAGGCAAGGTTCACAAGAGTGCACAGCTGTCCAGGAGACGCACCAGAGCGTCCTGCCTTGGTGCCGAGCCCCAGACCCTCTACGGGATACCCTGCACACCTCCTCCAGGAGCCAGCTCGTGGCCCTCTGAGGAGCCACCTAACCCTCAAGTCCCACAGCCAGACATGGTCTTCCTTAGCCCAGGGCCTGAGTCCTGTCTCTGCCAGTTCAGCTTCACAAACACCACTGGCTGGACAGCTCAGACAAGAGCTGCCTCCTCACAGCTGTGGAGGAGGCACGCCGCGGCACGTGCCGGCAGGCCAGCCCCCAGATGACTCTCCTGTGACTAGCAAATGGCTCCTCGTGTGTCCCCAAAGGCTTTCCGCTGTGAACCCTCACCCCATGTCTCTTCATCTTGGGTAAGCTCAGGACCCACCCGTGACCTGCTTTAACCTTGACTAGTTACCTCCTCAGAGGCTCCATCTTCCAGGGCAGTCATCTGGGGCTCTGGGCTTCAGCATGTGGATCTGGGAGGCGCGATTCCATCCACAGCATCTTCCCTCTGGCCATGCAGAGCATCTTGGGTGTGTGTGTGTGTGTGTGTGTGTGTGTGTGTGTCTACTGTGGGCGGTGATATCTGTGGATGTGTGTTTTTCTGAGTATCATTGTGTGTGTGTGTGTTTTCTGGATATCACTTTATATTTGTGTGTGCATATCTTTTTCTGGGTATCAATGTATATTTGTGTGTGTATATATGTGTCTTTTTCTGGGAATCAATGTATACTGGTGTGTGTATGTGTCTTTCTGGATATCAATGTATATTTGTGTGTGAGTGTGTGCGCGCGCGCGCACACACACACACACACACACACACACACACACAAGTCTGCTCAAATCCTATCACCTCCTATGGTAGATGGGAAACTCTTCAGGCAGGGACATATCCAATTAGGTATGTAAGTCCTCTCCATACTGGAGCCCGTGCTCGGGGAGTATGGAGGAGGAGGTAAGTAGATAAACAGGGAAACTGAGGAAGAGCGGCGATCAGCCAGTCGCTGAGAGGAGCTGTGGCCCGGGCCGACTGGCCAGGTGTGCCTCGCAGCTCTGCCGCACAGCAGAGCATAATCAGCTCTAGGAGGGGAGAGTGCGGTGGCCGCACCGGGACTGCCACAAGGAGCGCTTCCCACTCCTCCCCCTGCCCCATGGAGGAAGAGATGGCGGTGCGTATGAGCCAATGAGTACCTATATGGTTTTTGCATATTCCCGATGAGAGATAACCTCAAGCCTGGTAAGGAATGCAGAAAAGACTGGAGGGAGAAAGAACGGAAGTCGAGGGAGGTCAGCTGAAGAGAAGGGCTCCTGCTGGGATCAGGAGGGTCTTCCCAGGACTCCAGGAGTGCGCTGTCCTGCTCGCAGGGGCTCTGCGGAGCTCAGAGGCAGCATGCCTGTGAGCTCAGAAGAGGAGGAGGCGAGAGACCACAGCTCCCGCCTGTCTGCAAGAGGCATCCTGGAGATGGGTTGAAGAGAGGTGAAGGCACAGCAGAGCCTGCCAGCCTCCTCCTAGATGATCCTAACACCAGCAGCGGCCATGCTGAGGTCCCCGGGCGCAGACACTATGCTGCTCACTTCGCTTTAATATTTACGACAACCCCAAGGACGTGGCTTGACAGTACCAACCAGGTTTTTTGTCTGAGGGACTAAGGCTTGGCCACTTTTCTTTAAGGGCCCAAGACAGGTCCAGGGAGGTGGAGGAGGGAGGTCTCCAAGTGGTTTTCATTGTCGCCATGTTTGGGACATGGGGCACAAGTTCACTGCTTCTTGGAGTTCTGCCTGGTGAGCAGCAGACATGGCATCTGGCTTTGGGGGGACCCTGATGCCCACCTGTGACACCCCAGCCCCTCATCCAAATTCCCTTGAAAAGACCCAGGAACAGTAGCCTGCCCCTCAGGCCTGGCGGCAACCTGTGCCCATAGGGAAGACGTGTCTCAGAAGTCAGCACTCTCCATCCCTCTCTCCTGCAGCCTCCAGGGGCCCTTCCCTCAGCAGCATCTCTGTTGCTAAGGCTCTGGGAGGTGACCAGAGTCCCTGTCTAGTGCAGAGTTACATCTGCTTCAACTGTCTGCCTGTCTTGCTACTCCTGGTCCATCCGCCCACCTGCCTTCCTATCTCACCTGGCCTGCACCTCACCCACCCACCGGCCCACCTGCTTCTCCTACACCCCTCACCTACCCACCCACCTGCCAGCCAACCCTCATCTACCCACCTGCCTCCCTGCCTCCCCACCTGCCCACCCACCTCCCTGCCTGCTTGGCCTGCACTCCACCAGCCCACCTGCCTCCCTGGCAGAGGGCAGCATTTGTGGGTCTGCACACAGGGAGAGTTAATCAAAGACAAGGTCTCCTGGGAGGAGACTCCTGCAGCGCCCACACGAAGTGTAGCTGCCTCTGGAAGGCTGAGAGTGATTATTCTAAAGCCATCTGGGGTGACAGAGAGGGGTTTAGGGAGGCTGGCACTTCCTCGCTCTGGCCTGAGGGGCCAGCTAGCTTGTGGTTCTGTACAGATGATACATGCACAGTGTGATGAGCTGTGGGGCCCTCAGGATCCGATGTCTGCCCATGCAGCCATGGCACCCCTCCTAGGAGGTCACCCCAGGGACTACGGGGGCTCTGGGGAGCTGAGGGGCAGGTGGGATTCACACCCCATCTGCAGGCAAAGACTGAGATTGTTCCACTCAATCTGGACTGAAGTAGGGACACAAACAGTTTCTTGGTGAAAGAGTTTCATTGATACCCCTCCCCCAGCCAGAAAGACACCTTGCTCTCTCCCTTCCGCATCTCCCTTCCATGGTGATATCAAACACTGTGCACTTCACGCATGTCTGTCTGTCTAGGAACCTGCTAGCTGCTCAGCGGAGCACTGTCACCTGGTGGAGGCAGTGTGTTCCGGGCCAAGGGTGATTTGTATAAGTCGGCAGCGGCGGCCGCCATCTCTGGGACCATGAGCAGGTTAGATCCTATCCCAAGGCCTTCCCTCACAGAGAGCTCAAGGTCCCTCAGAGCTAGCTGACAGCCATGAAGGGGCGCAGCGGGATGTTGTGTAGCAGTGCACACCTGTGCCTAGCTCCTGCTGTTGCCTGCGTGCCAGGCCCTGCTCTGAGAGCCCCACTATGCACCTCTTTTTAATCCTCATGGACACCATCCATGGCATCTTGCTATTCATTTCAGAGACGGAGATATTCGGAAGCCAGTTGTTTCCCGTCTTTAAATACGTCACTTTCTATGTATTTAGAGTCAAAACTAATATACTCAATCCGAGACCCCACCGGGAAGTACACGGTGTTGCCACAGTGTAAAAGAGAAGAATCATGATTCCGGAAATATATGGAGTGGAAATTCACCCTGCATGTCTGCATTTGGGCAGGGGATGGACATCACTACATCTCACCATCCAACAGTATGAGCTTCCTCCGGCCGCCATCCGAGCATTGGGAAGTCCAAAGTCAAGATGTCTGAAGGTCCACGCTCCCTTCCAGGGACCTAGGGGATCCAGGCATGCCTCAAATCGTGGCCACAACCCTCCAGTCTTTCCTGCATCAGCAAGGCTGTCTCCCTGTGTATCTGTGTCTTCATGTGACATTCCTCTCTCTGTGTTTTGGTATCCATGTTTCTCTCTTCTTATAAAGATGCCCACCAGTGACTTAGAGCCCAAACACCAGTACGATCCCACCTTGACTTGATTTTACCTGCAAAGAACCTTTTTCTAGTGAGGTCATGTTTCAAGGCAGTAGCCATCAGGGCTTGCCCTTGTCTTCTCAGGATACAATTCAACCCAAACACCATGAGTCAGCCAAGGCAACAATGGGGAAATCCATGTGTCTGCTAACAGAGACCCCGTGGCTCTTGTATAGGACCACAGGCTTAAAAGGCTAAAGCTGGCTTGCACATCCAGCTGTTGATGCCTGTATTGAATACTGGCAATTTACTGGGACCAAGGATACCCTACAATTGAACATATGCCAGGTAATTGACTCCTGAACTCTCCCAGAAACAATCAGCACAGAGATATCCAGAGAGGAAGGAGTCCTCACCTAAGATCCCGATCTCTTTACTGTGTATGTGTGGACAGCCCAGGCAGCTCTGCTCCCATGTGGCCACTGAAATGAATCATGGAAACCACTCTCCAAGTCGTGCATGCGGAAGGCAGGCTGAGGGAGCATACAGAAAGCGTTCACTTGTGCTACCTGGAATTGGATCTTCAAAGGAAACTCAAGAAGCATGACCTCCTAGGAGGGGCCTGGGCCAGCATCCTCTGCCCTTGTGGCCGGCTGCCTCCCACAGTTGGTGAGGCTTCAGCCTCACGCCGTCCAGGTGTGATGGATTAAATGGCCCTGTGGGTCTGGGCAGGCCAGCCTCCTCACTGGCCATCTTGGAAGCTCAGTTCTTCAGCAGATCAGTGAGGCTGTACCTTTGTAATGAAGGAAGCTCTCTGGGAAAGCATTATTTTGGGAATAAAGATGGTGCCCTGTGCGGATATAAAAGGAAGAGTGGGATATGGCTCCATCTTGCAGGAGGGATGCCATCACTGCAGAAATGAGACAGAATGTTGCACATCATCCAGCTGGGTTTTAGAGGGGCCAGTTCCCAGCTCTGAGGTAAAGGCCATGGGACCGAGAAGAGAATTATCACTGGTTCCTGCCCTCCAGGTATGTGTATTCTAGTTAGAGAAATGACACCAATGTTGAGAGCAGCCTCCTAGAATTACAAAGCTAGAAGCTGCCTCAGGGATTATAAAGGCCTCCCCCGTTAGTTGACTTGACAAACCAGAAGCCAGCAAGGCCTCCTGCATGGGCCACTTGTGCTTCGTGGGAAACACACACACACATCCTGGTATTCTGTGCCCCACAGCTGAGGGATGCAGGACGGTTTCAAAGCAACAAGAAATCTTCATTTTGCTGCTGTCTGAACACTTAAATAGCCACTCTCCAAAGCCTGTCAAAAAACATCACAAAACTGGTCTCAACACAGAGCCCCCTGGAGGGGAAAGGTTTTCATGGTAGATGTTGATCGTAGCACCATGGCAAAGTGAAAGCCCACACAGCCTAGTCCCAGGAACGTGCAACCTTAACATATCTTCTTAGAGAAAAAGAGGCTCCATGTAGGACCATAGCACTACCCCAGACTGAGTTAGAACAATGAGTCCACAACTGATACCCATCAAAAAAGTCACTTCAAGTATGAAGAGGAGAAATAATAAAATGTGTATTTCAAAGGTTTGAAAATGCTAGAATTTTCAGCCAGCATATAGAAACGTGTATAAAACATTTGAAGAAATAGAAAGTAATTACAAAGATGATCAGGCAATACAAAAGTTTGCAGGTAGACTTGAAGATATGCATCCACCCACTGAGAGAGAGAGAGAGAGAGAGAGAGAGAGAGAGAGAGAGAGAGAGAGAGAGGGAGAGGGAGAGGGAGAGGGAGAGGGAGAGGGAGAGGGAGAGGGAGAGGGAGAGGGAGAGGGAGAGGGAGAGGGAGAGGGAGAGGGAGAGAGAGAGAGAGAGAGAGAGAGAGAGAGAGAGAGAGAAAGAGAATATTAGAAAATGATCCAGCAACCCACTTCTGGGTGAGATTTATCTAAAGGAAATGAAATCAGTATCTCAAAGAGATAGCTCCCTCCCCCATGCTCACTGCAGCATTATTAATAGGAGTAAAGAGTTAGAAACAATCTAAATGTCTATCCAAAGATAAATGGATCAAAAACGTGGTATATTCATATCACAAGGTATCATTCACCATTAAAAAAGGAAATCTTGCCACTTGTGGAAGCTTGGGTAAGCTTGGAGGACATCATGCTATTGAAATATAAGCCAAACATAAAAATACTAGATGATCTAGAGTCTAGACCATCTAGCCAAACATTGTCTAACCAAACATCTAGAAATACTAGGTGATCTCATTTATATATGAAATATAAGAAAGTTGGACTCATAGAAGTAAAGAGCAGAATGGTGGTCACCCAGGACTGGGATAAGGTGTGCAAAGGGGAGATATTGGTTAAAAAGTACAAAGTTCCAGGTAGATGGGAGGAATAAATTCAAGATATCTCTCGTAGATCATAGGGAGGATGACTAATAATGAAGTGTTGTTTACTTGAACTTTGCTAAAAGAGTAGATCTAAATGTCCTTACTACAGGCACTCGTGCAAAATGGTCACTGTGAGGTAATGGCTGGACTGGTACATTTGCTATCTTGGTATGGTGGCCATGTCACAGTATATACATACACCAAGGCATTCCATTATACACCATGAACTTATTTCATTTTAATTTGTGAATTATATTTCAATAAAGTTGAAAAATAGCGGGGATTCTAGAAATAAACAATATGTTTATTACATCATATATGATATATGTTATTTAGTGAATTGAACATTTGCCAGTAACCCAGATGATGATGAAGCTATTAACCACAAATGACAAAAGGATGCACAAAATTAGAGGTCTGTCCAAAGTTTATAGAAAGAAGATACAACTGCAGGTTGACATCTGGAGGAATAAGAAGGCTGAGCATGTAGCTGCCCAAAGTCTAGAGGACAGGGCAGAGGACAGGCAGTGATCTTGGGTGAGCTCATGCCTGGTATTTCTCTGGAAGCAAAGAACAAAATAGCACAGGCCCATGAAGCACTACATAACCCTGCAGGAAGACTACCTGGAAGTCTTCGTTTCCTCTCGCTTCAGAGAAAGAGCCGAGTAGCAAAGACAAAGGGGAGATGAAAAAGAAAGAAATTCTGATCAGCAGTTACAGATCCTTTCAAGAGCAATATTGAAAGACAGCAAGTCAATATCTTCAGAATGTTGGGAGACAAGGACCTCTACTCAGCAAAAGGTCCTTTCAGGACCAGAAAGAAACAGAGATGCTGTCAAAGAGGGAGTTTTCACCAAGAGTCATAAACGACAGATGCTTCTGAGTACAGAAGACTGATTTGGGAAGAAAGTAATAATAAACTAAAAAGTGGATTGTAAGCTAATAAAAAGTCCAACATATATAGAAGTCAAAACAAATACTTTCTGTATCAAAGAATAAGAATTACAATTAATATATGGGTTCAATACAAGAAACATCTTAAATTATAGAGAAAGATCATGTAAGGAAGAAATGGTGGTTAATGTTAAATTATTTTTCAGAACAGTGTTAAGATATTCTTTTATTCAAGATTTTATTACATTGAATATGCATGGGAATTACCAAGGTTAATCAAAACAATAAAAATAGATTGTACAAATTTTGTGTCAGTAGAGAGAAAATCAGGAAATAAAAAAGAACAAAAGTTCAACCTAAATATAGGAAAATAAATAAAACAGGAGACAAGAAATACAGAGCAGACAGAATACAAAATATGATAAAAACAAATCTAAATATGTTAGTAATCACAATTAACCCAAATAGAGTGATTAAACCAATTAAGCAGACATCAGATCGAATATCTGTATTATATGAACATTTTTCTTCTTTGACATTTTTATAGAAAGTCCAGCCACAAAATTCATTTTGATTTTGGATCTCTGTCTCCTTAACTGCTGTGCTGAAACATCTATGCAACATCCCATCATATGTCAGACATACATAGAGTGCCCAGCCAGTGGTGATATAAGTCACCATCATCATTACAATCAGACTACCATCCTCACCAGCATGACACTATTCCTCCTCCTCGTCATCATGATCATAATCATCATCACCACCATAATCATCACTACCTAATCCTCATCACCATTATCATGATCATTATTATCATCACCATCGTCATTATTATCATTATTTGGATCATCACCATTACATTAATCCTCATCATCATTATCTTCACCATCATCACCATCATTACCATCATCATGACCATTACATTAATCCTCATCACCATGATCATGATCATGATCATCACCATTATCATTATTACCATCATCACGACCATTACGTTAATCCTTGTCACCGTTATCTTCACCAGCATCACCATAGTTACATCATCAGCACCATTACATTATCCTTATCACCATGATCATCATCATCATCATCACCATCATCACGACCATTACATTAATCCTTCTCATCATGATCATGACCGTTATCACCATCACCATCACTATCAACCATGAACACCCTCAACATCACCATCATTGGCATGTTCATCACCTGTTCATAAGCTTGTTCTACACCAATGGGTCTGTCACATGTGAATCAGCCCTGTAGACCCTTCGTGAACAGTGTTTCAGAACAGTTCTGAAATTATGGGGAAGAGGATTAGAGTATGTACCTCTTCTGCCCTATAAGAGGCTCCATTCATCACACCATCTGGGGGTATTTGGATTGGTTGTGTGATGCTCTGATAACAAGAAAACTCTAAAATCTCTACTATTATAAACACCAAACCTTATGTTTCATCTATGCAAGATTGGCCACACATCTCAGGGCTCTCAGGGATGTTCCCATAGGTTGCCTTGGAAAAGCTGGGGACCCTGAAGCAGGTAGGGGTGGAGATGGCAAAGCATGGTGTCTACTGGGATATTCTTTATTAATTAGGCCAGGTATGGGGCCACAGATATGGGACAGAGGCAAAGGGAGAAGAAAAAGGGCAGGTCATTTGAACATATTTGCCAGCTTAGACCCTACCTTTGGCCAGCGTAGGAATCCTCGGTGACTCCTGGGGCAGTGGCCTGGTAGCCTCTTCTCTATCTCACTAGAGTGACCTCCTGAAGGTGTTGAAAGAGGAAATTCTTGCTCAGCTCTTCAGAGTTCAGAGAGCCCTGCTGCTGCCAGCATGCTTCCAAGCTGTGACAAACCTTAGAAGACACAGTTGTTCTACCTGCTGAGAGACAGAAAGAGCTCTGCTGCATGCTTGTGTCTTGTGGGTGGGCAGAGCGTACAGGACCCAGCACCGAGAGCACTGGGGAAGGGCAGGAGAGTGGCTGGACTGGAGTGTCCATCCTGAATTCTGACAACATCAATTGTCTCTATCTCTGCAGGTGACCCCGAGAGCAGTCTTTCTCTGCGGAAAGGGTGACCAAGCAATTACTATACCCAGCCCAACATTCTCATCTCTTTAACATGACCATTTTAAACTCATTTTCTCCACTATTTTCTGATGGTGATGGGCTGTCTTACCTGTGGTCTTGGGTTTTAGTCAGGCTGAGTCCGGAAATGCTGGTTTTATTGTTTCCAGAGAAACATGGTCGGTGTGTAACAGGATGCATAGGGACAAGTTTTCACTTAAACAGCAGCCCCACATAATGTGGTACCACGCAGTAGAATCTTCCCTGTCAAGCCTTATGCCAGGAGAGTGTCCCTGGGAGGCAACTCTCAGACAGCCCCATAAAAGCATCTCAACATGACCCCTTGGCTAAAAACACACCCTGAGGAAACTTCCGGGGAGATGGCGACGGAGAAAAGCGGCATTTATGAGTTCCACTAACAATCAATCTCTATTACCACAAAATCAGTGCTTTTCATAGCCAGATAACACCATCAGCAGAGAAATAAAAACTGTAAATACAAGGGACAGAAAAAAAGAGGGCTAGAAGAGCAATCAGACACCAGAAAAGAAAACAGCCCCTGTTGCCTCGGTGGAGCCGCACCGGCGCCATCTTCCCTCACAGCACCAGGCTCCAGAGAGGAGGGGGACTCAGAACAGAGCTCAAAACCAGAGAGGAGACATGCCAGCCTCATGGCAGAGGGTGCAGCAGCAGCGCCATACTGCCAGCGACAGCAGTGAGTACACCGGACGGCTCTAGATCAGCGCATTCAACAACCCATCAGGCTCTGGAGAGGAGGGGTGGACAGGGAGCTGAGGTGAGCAGCTGCAGAACAGCTGAGTATAATTCAGCAATTTTTTCAGCACAATGAACATCTAAAACTCCCAGGGGCCGGGCTTAGCACACCCTCCAGGGACTCAAAGCAGAGCTCAAAACCAGAGAAGAAATACTCCAGCCTCACGGCCGGGGACTGGCAGTGGTGCCATATTGCCAGCGGAAATGGCAGCAGCAGTGAGTTCACCAAGTCCGCAACAGCTAAAGATCAGCATACTCAAAAACCATGAGTTATATTGTGGCCCCTAGAGGAGAAATCCCAGTACTGCACCCCCAGGGACTTGAACATTTTTTATAGTCTCCCTGAGTCTGAGATTTTACAGTCCAACCCAGTGGGGGTATGGCGGTGGCAGAGATATCACACCCTAGTCGCAGCTTCCCATGGGAGAAGGTTCAGCCTGGTACCCCCAAGGTCTCAAGCAGCCTCAATTGACTCCCTGGGTCTAAGACTTTGTGATACAACCCAGTAAAGGAGTAGTGGTGACTGAGATGACCACAGACTCGAGATCCAGAGCACCTTAAGTGAAGTCGTAGTGAGACAGGAAAGAACCCAGAAAAGGCACAAACTTCCAAAATCATGGGAAAGAGGTATAACAATGCAGCAATGAATGTCCACAACCCGACAACATCAGAACCTGATAACACAGAAATTCAGAGATCTCTAGAAGATCAAATCAGGAAAATAACTGTAGAAATAACAGACCTTCTAAAAGAATTCAGAGAGAGTCTAAAAAAAAATAAAGGATGCAATCATTGAAGTAAAGGTCTCAATTCAAAGTATAAACAATCAATTAGACCACATGGAGAATAGACTCTCACTCCTAGAAGATGATCACTCCAAAAATGAACACATAGTTTCTAATTTAGAAAAAAAAAATTCAACAGCAGGAATTTGACATTGAAGAAATTTGGGGCCATTTTAAGAGAGCTAACCTAAGAATAATTGGAATGGAAGAGGGAAAAGAAAGTGAAACCAAAGAAATCAATAATCTCTTCAAGGAAGTAATAGCAGAAAATTTTCCAAACATAGAGCAAGAGGTCAATACACAAGTCCAGAAAACTTACAGCACTCCATTTAGACAGGGTCAGGGAAGAGGATCCCCATGCCACATAATTGTCAAAATGACTAATGTGGAATTCAATGAGATAATCTTAAAGTCAACAAAAATGAAAGGCCAAGTGACATTCAGAGCCAAACCAATTAAAATAACTCGACTTCTCAAACCAAGTCATGAAGAAAGAAGGGCTTGGAGTAACATATTCCAAAGTCTGAAAGAAAACAACTTCCAGCCAAAAATTTCCTACCCAGCAAAGCTATCTATCAAATTAGATGGGGAAATAAGAAGCTTCCATGACAAACAGAAACTGAAGGAATTTATGTCTTCAAAACTAGTACTAGAGAAAATACTCAAGGAGATTAACTACAAAGAAGAAATAGGTAATACACACCAGAACCAAAGAAACAAGATTTTCCATCCAGCAGAAAACTAAGCAAAGAAGAATAAGCAGTATCTCAAACAGAAATAAGATCTTAACATGTTGGGAATTAAAAATTATCTCTCAATAATCACACTGAATGTAAATGGCCTCAATTCCCCAATAAAAAGACATAAAATGGCAAAATGGATTAAAAACCAGAATCCATCCATTTGCTGCTTACAAGAAACACACCTTACAAGTAAAGATAGGAACAAACTCAAGGTAAAGGGCTGGAGCAAGGTAATCCATGCTAACGGAACTTGAAGGCAAGCCTGAGTAGCAACTATGATATCAGACAAGTTAGACTTCAAACCCAAACTTATTAGAAGAGACAAAGAAGGTCATATTTTACTGGTAAAATGAATAATCCAGCAAGAGGTAATATCAATAATCAACATCTATGCCCCAAACATAGGTGTAGCTACTTTCATAAATCAAACTCTTTGTGACATGAAGTAACACATAAATCCCAATACAATAATACTGGGAGACTTCAACACACTTCTCACAACATTAGACCGATCTTCCAGACAAAGGGTCAGTAAAGATGCCTCAGAACTAAAGAACACCATTAATCAAATGGACCTGTTGGGCACATATAGATTATTTCACCCAACTACAGCGGAGTTTACATTTTTCTCAGCTGCTCACAGAACCTTCTCCAAAATAGATCACATCCTGGGACACAAAATGAGCACTACCAAATTTAAAAAATGTTACATACTTCCCTGTGCCATTTCAGACCATAATGGAATGAAACTAGAAATCAACTATAAGAAGACCCAGAGAAACAACATAAACATGTGGAGACTGAACACCACACTTCTGAATGAAGAATGGGTCATAGAAGATGTAAGAGGTGAAATCAAGAAATTTCTAGAAACAAATGAAAATAAAGATACAGCATATCAAAACCTCTGGGACACTTTGAAGGCAGTATTAAGAGGAAAATTTATAGCACTGAGTGCTCACATAAGAAAAACAGAAAATCTTCAAATAAATAACCTAATGATACACCTCAAGGCCTTGAAAGGCAGGAACAGTTGAACCCCAAAGCCAGTAGAAGACAAAAAATTATTAAAATTAGAGCAGAAATTAACAAAATAGAGAATAAAAAACACTACAGAAAATCAACAAAATCAAAAGCTGGTTTCTTGAAAAAATTAACAAGATTGATAAACCACTAGCCAACCTAACTAAAAAGAAGAGAGAATCAACCCAAATTATGAAGATAAGAGATGAAAAAGGAGACATTACTACTGACAGTGTAGAAATACAGAGGATTATCAGAAACTACTTTGAAAAACTATACTCCAACAACATGGAAAATCTGGAGGAAATCGACAACTTCCTAGATAAATACAACCTTCCTAAACTGAGTCAAGAAGATATAGAACACTTAAACCAACCAATCAAAGAGATTAAAACAACAATAAAGAGCTTACCATCAAAGAAAAGCCCAGGGCAAGATGGTTTCTCAAGTGAACTCTATAAAACCTTTATATAAGAGCTAACCCCAATACTCGTCAAACTATTTCGCGATATAGAAAAAACGAGGATTCTCCCAAATACATTCTATGAAGCCAACATCACACTAATATCCAAACCAAATAAAGACAGTTCAAGGAAGGAAAACTACAGGCCTATATCTCTGATGAACCTGGATGCAAAACTATTAAACAAAATACTAGCAACACACATTCAAAACCACATCAAGAAAATCATACACCATGACCAGGTAGGGCTCATCCCAGGGATGCAAGGCTGGTTCAACATACGAAAATCAATCCATGTAATTCACTATATAAACAGAATCAGAGACAAAAATCATAAGATCATTTCAATAGATGCTGAAAAAGCACTTGATAAAATTCAACATCCATTTATGATAAAAAAAACACTGCAGAGAATTGGAATAGAAGGAACATATTTCAACATCATTAAGGCAATCTACAATAAGCCCACTGCCAACATCATATTAAATAGGGAAAAACTTCAAGAATTCCCCCTAAAAACAGGAACAAGACAAGGATGTCCACTATCACCACTTCTCTTCAATATAGTACTAGAGACTCTAGCCAGAGCAATAAGGCAAGAAAAGGAAATCAAAGGAGTACAAATAGGAAAAGAAGAACTCAAACTTTCACTATTTGCAGACAACATGATACTATATTTGGAAAACCCAACAAAATCAAGCAAAAGGCTTATAGAACTGATCAACAAATTCAGCAAGGTATCTGGATACAAAATCAATCTTAAAAAATCAGAAGCTTTCCTGTACACCAACCATAAATCCACTGAAAAAGAAATGCAGAAAACACTTCCACTCAGGATCTCCCACAAAAAATAAAATACTTTGGAATAAACTTAACCAAGGAGGTAAAAGATCTCTCCAAAGAAAATTATAAAACATTGAAAAAAGAAATCGAAGAAGATCTTAGAAAATGGAAAGATCGTCCATGTTCATGGATTGGCAGAAAAAATATCATCAAAATGGCCATCCTTCCAAAAGTGATCTACAGATTTAATGCAATGCCCATTAAACTACCAAGATCATTCCTCACAGACACAGAAAAATCAGTCCTTAAATTTATCTGGAATAACAAAAAGCCCAGCATAGCCAAAGTAGTTCTCAGCAACAAAAACTATGCAGGAAGAATCACAATACCTGACTTTAAACTATACTACAAAGCCATTGTAATAAAAACAGCATGGTACTGGCAAAAAACAGATACATAGACCAATGGAGCAGAATAGAAGACCCAGAAACAAATCCATATACTTTCAGCCAATTGATTTTTGACAAAGGGGCCAAAAACATACACTGGAGAAAAGATAGCCTCTTCAACAAATGGTGTTGGCAAAACTGGTTAACCATATACAGAAAATTGGAAATTAATCCCACCTTCTCACCCTGTACAAAAGTCAATTCAAGATGGATCAAAGACTTGGAAATCAAAACAGAGACCTTGAAGCTCCTTGAAGAGGGCATAGGTCCAACACTGCAACACATAGGCACAGATAAACACTTTCTCAGCAAGACCCCAAAGGCACAACAAATTAAAAGGTGAATCAATATGTGAGATTGCATGAAACTGAAGAGCTTCTGCCTAGCAAAGGAAACTGTCAAGAACCTCAACTGAGAGCCAACAGAATGGGAGAAGATTTCTGCCACCTACACCTCCGATAGAGGACTAATATCTAGAATATACAGAGAACTCAAGAAACTCAACACTAAGAAAACAAAGCATCCAATAATAAAATGAGCAAATGAACTAAATAGACACTTCACAAAAGAAGAAATTCAAATGGCCAATAAATGCATGAAAAAATGCTCAACATCATTGGCAATCAGAGAGATGCAAATCAAAACTACCCTGAGACTTCACCTAACTCCAACTAGAATGGTAATCATTCAAAACACAAACAACAACAGATACTGGTAAAGATGTGGAGAAGTGGGAACTCTAGAACATTGTTGGTGGGATTGCAAATTAGTGCAACCCCTTTGGAAAACAGTATGGAGAATCCTCAGAAGAAGAATGGGAACAAATCTACTATTTGATCCAGCAATACCACTGTTGGGTATCTACCCAAAAGAAAAGAAACCAAACTACCAAACTAATGCATGTGTATCTATGTTCATTGCTGCATAATTCACCATAGACAAACTATGGAACCAGCCAAGATGTCCATCAACAGATGAATGCATTACAAAACTGTAGGATATGTACACAATGGAATTTTACTCATCCATTAAAAAAAATTCAATTACATCATTTTCAGGGAAATGGATGGAACTGGAGGACATTATTCTAAGTGAGATTAGTCAGTCACAAAAAATAAGAAATCAGATGCTTTCCCTAATATGTGAGAGTTAGGGAGAAATGGGTCATAGGAGGAACTCTTGAAAGAGGAAATCCTATGGAGGAGCAAACAAGGCAACCTAAAGGAGGAGAAAGGAGGGGGGAAGAGGGAAATCTCTAAAACACACAATGTACTTAAACATATTGAAGTCAACCACTAAGCCAAGCAAGGGAAGGAGGGATGGGGAGGGAATACGGTGGGAATTGGATAGGGGCTAAATCAGTGATGTGTACATGTATGTACACACAAGTTTTTTACCCCAATATGATGTATGAATATAATGCACGAATAAATATTTAAAGAAAATTAAAAAAATAAAAACACACCCTGAATCAGGACATCCAGGGGAGCACAGAGCACACAATTTCCAAAAGCTTCATTGAGATGGTTATGTCCACCTGAGAATCATTAATTCACAGTGCATGAAGACCTTAAATACATGTGCGGAGGAAGAACATTTTGCTCTTAGACAAAGAACAAGCTCATCCCTTTGTCCTGCCTCCTCTGTCGGGAGGTGCTGAGATCTTCAGCCCTTGAAAGAGTTAAGTCTACGGTGTGAAAGGTAAATCTTTGGAAATAATAGAAAAAAATGATTGTGTTGGAAGCAACTTTTTTTTTTGAAGATCCAGCTTTTATTGTGAGAGATAAAAAGGAATTTATGAACTTTAACTTGCCAGATTCTGAAGAATTGAGCATAGACTTTGATATCATATGCCATAAGGGAAGAAGTATTTGATTCCCTAATAGCTACATTCCTACCAAAAAGGATTTCACCAGCCATAGGAAGAAGAGCTGCTGTTCAGAACATAGCTAGAACTTCAGGCATTGTGTGAACCCATTAAAAGTCCAGGAGCTGTTCACCGTGATTTCCTTTGGGCATGGAAAGTTTACATGGATGACAGAAAAACTGAGAGGAGTCGGAGACTCAGGACAAAATCTGAGAGCCTGGGCTCATTCTTCAAGAAGTATCCTAGGAAACCACAAATCTCAAGGAAGGACCCTCACCCACGATGGCACAGGAGAAGTAGGCAGGAAGGCCAAGGAGAATGTGTTCAGGTGTATGGGCCAGAGGCGGGCCGTTCAGCCTAGAGCACCTGCTACCAAGGCTAAAGAAAGCAGAAGGTAGCCAGGGAGCACCCTGCTTCCTCACCAAAAAACCAGAACACCCAAGTCTCAAGAGAGAGGATCAGAAGGGATGGGCCTTGGGATTGGAGGCCAGGCAGAGATCAGCTCTGCTCCTCGACCTTGCATCCATTTGACCTGGTGGCCCCGCCTTGGAGCTCTCCAGGCCATCAATCATCCGAGGAGGGTGGAGGAGCTTGAGGGAGCGGCTGCTCATCTGTGTTTTCAGCTCAAACAAATTCAACATGGGAAGCAGCTGAGCTGCCGTGCATTCCTGAGAAGTTAGTGGGGTTTTTTTTTATACTGAAGAGAAAGGAGGCTTGTGACCCTCATGTTGCTCAGTTTCAGAGAAATAGGATCATTACATTTTCCAAACCCTCCTTTCAGAACTGTACATCTTGAACCAAATTACTTCAGAGCCACACAGCTAGTAAATGCCGCTCTCCCTGTACTCCTCACAAGCCACCCTTACCAAGGATATTAATCAGCACTTCACAACTCTAACCTGTACCTGGCCATGTAACTTAGAGGAAGCAAGGTTTAGCTGCTCAGTGCTCCCGGAGATCCTGGGTCCTGTCCATGTGAGCCTGCGCTGTGGATCCCCAGGCATGGTGGCTCGATGGAGAGGGCGTGCGCACGGCTGTGCTCCTCACAGTCTGGAGGCCGGAAGCAAGAGAGTGAGCAGGGGAGGAGGAACCACGCGTGACCCCAGGCCACGTCTGAGGTGGGACCAGCTCCTTCAGTCACACCCGCTGCCCTAGCCACCACTGTGATGGGTTTACCTGGGATTACAGCCAAGCCCTGCTTCCAACATTGCCCTCCATTTTCATGAGGACTAGGAGACACCCAAATCCAAACCATTGCATCAAGAAAGAGCAAAACTGCTGCAAACTGGACATTTCCCAGGCTGACCCATGGAGGAGATGGCTCCCCAGAGCAGCAGTGTCCCATGTCAAGTCAGAGACGTAACCTACCCGGGGGACCGTCCCTTCCTCCTGGAATATGAAACTGGTGTCCTAAAGAGGCCCATGGTCAGCTTCCAGCTCTGCTGTGGAGACAGCTCTGTGATCCCAAGGCCACAGGACTCCTTGGGGCCTCAGGTGTCTCACCTGGACAGGTGTACAGGGTTGAATAGAGACACATGAATGATCTACACACAAGCACATCTGCCAACTGCAGGGACACTGTCTGTAGATCCCGGGGACCCCACCCATGTGGCTTAAATAATGCCAGCCATGCTTCCTGTGATTTCCAGACGATGCGCTAAGGCCCCTTCCTGTGCCTGTGACAGTCCATGCCCTGACCTTTCGCCTTTTGCTAAGCCTGCTGACAGGTGAGACTCCAAGCCGGCCCTCACTTCTCTTTCATGAATGAAGACCTGTGATTAGAACTAGAACTTGCCACACCCAGAGGTGAACATTTCCCATTACCCAATGCGACCAGCTCTGGCTCTAAGGTGCCCCAACAGAGAATCACCCACTAAAAAGGGATGAGGCAGGAAGACCCTGCTGACACCCCAGTCTTTGGATCTGGGGGTGCCTAGACAAAACTGTCTCCTCACTCAGTTGTCTTGTCAGAGATCTCTGTCAGCCAATCATCTATCTTTGCTAAGGCACAGTTGTCTATCTATCCATCATTGATATATCTCACTGTACACTTGAGATGTCATACACACATACTCTTCTAGATACATATTCATATTTTGCCCATACAACCATCCCCAATACTTCACCTCTTTTTGTTTCAACTTGACATGTCCTTGACTTTGGGAATCAAAGCGTGCATTGCTTAGAGCTGATGCTGCAAGTCAGCTACCCCAGATGTGGTCCTCTGATACATTAGTGCTATCTGGGATGGAAGACAGCGGACCTCCTCCATGAAGGACCACATCCTGAACACCACAGCCTTCCTGGGCCATGTAGGGTCTTTGCTGTATGGTCCTGGTTTTCTTTTATGGCCTGTTAAAAATGTGAATTTGTTCTCAGCTCACTGAGTTCAAAGTGAACCCTCTTCTGGCCTCAGGTAGTACTGTGTGAAGTCCCGGCCTAAGAGATAGTTAGGAATGCAGGACTGCAGGCCTCATCTTACACCCACTGAGTCAAAATTTGCATTTTAACAAGATCCCCGGGAGATTCCTGTACGCATTAAAATTGGAAGAACAGGCAATGTATTATCCGGTGCCAACTGAGGTGGGGCTGCTTTTCACATCTGTCATTCACGAGTTGGTTTTAGTGAGATACACAGTGCCTTCATTGCTGCAGTCTGTGGTGAACTACACTACAACGCCCTTCAAAATCAGAGACACAAATCCGGGTATTTCACCTTCCCTGAACAATTCACAAGATCCAAGAACACACAAGCTGAGAAATGTTTCCTTCATGCCCCAGAGCAGCAGGAAGCCAGTGACCCACTGTGCTTAGCTGACCCGGAAATAGCTTTGCACTTAATTTTAATTTGCTATGAGTGGCAAGGTGTTCTTTTTTCTGGAGAAGAATGCAGCCAACCTCACGTGGTGAAGGGCCGCAGCTGCGATTGACGTGGAGGCCAAGATGAGGACCAGCAGGGCTGCAGCACTCACACCATCTTCCTGAGCAGCAGGAAGAAGTGCCCACAGTGCCCCCGAGAGGCTGCTGAGCTCTGGCTCCACCTGGGAAGGCCTGTTCAGGGCTTGGACTCCTGGACACTAGGCACTCGTGAGCGAGATGGGGCAGGCAGAGGAAGCCCAGAAAAGGGGTTACCCAATCGCAGTACAGGGTCCATCCTTTCTGTCTTCTACAAGGAGGCCAGCCTTAGGTAAGTTGGAGAACTCTGGGGCTAGGGAGACCACCTGGAACCTTTTCCCTCCTCTCCCACGTTGACCTGAGGACAGTGCCCTCCGCAAGCTCCATCTCCTCCCAGGACTGCTCTCAGCCTCTGGTCACCGAACCCTGAGAGCTCCTCCAGGTCAGAGTGCACAACCCGTCCCCCAGCCTCTCGGGCTTATCACAGGCCTGAGGCTGGACATGTCCCTGAGTTCCAGCCAACTGCAGGAAGAACAATGCATATGGTGCCGAGGCATGTGGTCCCTCCAGGGCCTCTTCCTCTCTGGTCCAGGTGGATCTGAATTCGGCAGGGCGCGCAGCATACAGGTTTCTGTTTGAGGTTGTAGAGGGTGCTCTGTGAAAGGCTGTGTGCAGAAGTCCTGACCCAGTCTCAAGGTGGGTCAAAGCTGAGAACAGCCCCAGTGCCATGGAGCCTGGAGAGCCCCTGCCTATGCCTCTTGAGGCCCGATACCATCGCTCTCGCTCCCATCTGTCCACCGTCCCGATGGGAAGCTGATGGCTTGGCACATCAGTCCTCCCTGTGCCTCCCATGACCTTCACAGACATGGACTCTGGTATGGAGCCGATGAGGCCTTGGAGGGGCCGCTGTCCAGCTGAGCCCAGAGCCTCGTGGTCATCTTAGCCTCCTTCCTAACCCGTCTGGGGTTAGAAGTGCTGACTTGCTCTTTCTCTCAATGTCTTTAATTGTTGTTGTTTTTGTACTGGAAATTGAACCCAGGGACTGTGAGCTCTACCCAGCCCTTTCTCTTTTTTAATTTGAAACAAGTTGCTGAGCCAAGCCTTGAACCTGCAACTCTCCTGTCTCAGCCTCCCAAGCACTGAGATGGCAGGTGTGCCCCACAGAGACACTCACTGACTTGATGCCTTTGGCAGCTTCTACATACATTCTAGCCAGCTCAGGGCCAGCTGTCTGGGGCGTCCGTGTGTCCTGCTCCCTCCTGGGATTGCCAGTTTCCTCAGGGACCCTCAGCTCTCTGGCAGAAGCAGCTGACAGGGCTGCAATTTGCTTGAGGGTATTTGCTTTCCCAGGAGGAGAGGATTGAAGTCCCTTGAAGAAGCAGGAATCTCTCCTCTGACAAAGGCAGCTTCCAGTCCCTTTATCAAACCATAAGGAGCAGGAGTTTCCCTGAGTCTGTGACCTTCAAAAGCACCACCAAGTGGATTGTCTCCGGGTCCCACCAGGTGTACACATCGCGCTTTCCTATGAGCTGGGGCGTGTCTTCTGGCACCTAAAGGTGTTCCAGGAGGGAAGCGGAGGGAAGAGCTGGTACTCACGTGGGTGCTTTTCTGATGTCTGACCCTCCTGCTGCCGACGATGCTGCACTCTTCTTGCTGTGAAGTCTCAGAACCAAACAGTGTCAGCACGCAGTCCTCTGAGCCTTTCCCCTGTGTGGCCTGTTGTTCTATCAGTGGGTGTCATCCAGGGCAGAACCGGAACACAAAGCCGGTAACTTCCACGTATCACCGAATGGCCTTTCTGTCACGCTTGGTAGCTGAACAGGTTGGTTGCTTCCCTAAAGAAATGCCCCGCTTTTTTCTTAACATTTCAACTCGACACACTGCCTCCAGGTAGAGGACCTCCACACTCCTCCCCAGCGCAGGGATGCCGGGTCACAGGCCAGGCTAGTGGGGTGGAAGCAGAGGTGCTGTTGTCTGCTGCTTGGGAGCTGTCCTGTTTCTGCTCCTTCTCCCCCGGGATGTAGATGTGATGGGTCACGGTAGGTCCAGGCTGCTGCTGTGAGCCCACGGAGCCCACATGGGGGGAAGGACAGGAAGGTTGGACCCTCTGCAGGCGCTACCTGCACCCTGGGCCCCCACGCCTTCTACAGGGAGACGACTGCTTTGTTCATTCACTGCAATGCTCACTTTTCTACCAAGCACAGCTGAATAGAAAAATCATTCCCCAGTAAGAGTTGGCATGGAGGCTATTCTCTCAGACGAATGGCTGTCTTAAGCCCTCTGGACCCTGGATCATGAGCTCTGTAGACCTGTAGACCCAGGGACTTGAGGTGATCTCAGTGCAAGCTGTCTCTACCTCTCACTCTAACTGAGCCTGCTTTCTGTCAGGGCTCTGGAAGGTGACAGAAGGACATTTTGGGACAATCCCTGTATCTACTCCCTCTTCCTCTTTGGAGGTAATGATTACCAAATGACTCAGGTAGTATGTCCTTCTACGGATCCTCACAGACGCCCCTCCCCTCAGCCTCATGATCAGCTGCCTTTTCTCCCACCCCTGATATGAACCCTGTAATTAGGACATCAGCCTACCTCTCCTTCATGGTCTTAAAAGTTCTCTTCCCATACTCGTTTGCATATATGGTATGTCTCAGCAAGTCATTCTCCTGGAAAAGACATCAGAGCAACTCTGGCTGAATCAGATGGTTAATAATAGCTGCAGATCAGAGATATTTGCATCAGATGATTCTTCCATGCAAAGGCATCAATTTATAATATGAGAAAGTCAGAAAGGAGGGGATGGAGGGGGGAAGGCATTTGGGGTTGGCTTTCTAGTACCTGAAAATGCATTTCATAATTACACTTTCTGTCCACAATTAGAGCTAAATCTATGGCATTCCAGCAGGCTGCTGGAAGAGCCGCTGTTATTCAGGAAGGGTCGCCGTCCTTTGTCCTGTTTTTTCTGCGTGGTGGAGATGAATGTGTTTTTCTCTGGTGGAGATGAATGTATACACATTCATTCCAGGGATATGGTTCATCTCCCTTGAAGCCAGGGCTTCCGGATCAGTGTGTCTCCATTTCTCCCTAGCACCAATCTCCACAGGCTTGGTGTCCACGGAGAGTGTGCTCCCAACGCAGCCTCAGTCCTGAGCAAACATGTGAACTCAGCAGTGTTGCTCTAGGATTTTCCCACAGCCTCTTCCCACAGTTGCAGAACACCAGTGAAAACGGAGGCCTCAGAGCTGGTGAGACTGGCTATCTACCCAGTACCCGTGGCCTTAGCCACACTAACTATTTAAGTCCCACCGGCTGGGGGCTGGGGATGAAGCCCAGTGGTAGAGTGCTCACCTCGCATGTGCAAGGACCTGGGATCCAGTTCCAGGATGGAGAAAAAAGATCCCACAGTATCAGTGGTGGTTGCCTGTGGATGCCAATGGTCACTCCTGTTTGAAAGACACCTCTAAAATCAAGTGAGGTGACATGAGTGTTCTCCCAAGGCAGTGCCCGTCGGTGGTGAATGATCGGCAAGTTATTCCTGCCCTTTCTTCTCTGAGCCTGGTGTTTCATTCCCCTCCGTTTCTTTCTCTCCCTCTGGTCCTCCCTTATCGGTCTCCAGTTGGCAGGGAGCTCGGCCACTTCAGTCCTCTCCTTCCTGCTGTCTCTGCTCTGGGGCCTGCTCCAGCTGCAGTCTCTGGGGCTCCTAAGGGCACCGTCACCATGAATGGGCCAGTTAGCTTTCTCTCCACACCACCTCCCCAGTGGGCAGTCTGCAGGCACTCTCCAGTTTTGCAGCCCAGTGAAGATGTGGCAATGCTGGTGGACAGTCAGCTAGTGCTGCATGACAGGACTTGGTCAGCATGGGGCTGGGCCTTCACCTGTTATCATCTGGCAGATGTGAAGTGTCATGAATTCAACAAGTATTCATCATCCACTTTGGACCCTCAGCCCTGGTGTTACACAGTAGAGACAGAGATAAACCAAGTGCACTGGGGCCCAGAGCCTCCGCTGCTGAGCTGAACCACAGAAGGAGCGCTTCAAGAAAGTGGAAAGGTGCTGATATTCAGACCCACTGTCTCCTCCACCCCCCTCAGTGCCCTGCATTGTTCTCACCATGAAGGTTCTCTGCAGAGAAGAAGAGTGTGGAGCACTGTCTGACCTGACTCCAAGAGGGCTGCTCGGACTCTCACGAGACTCCAGGGACTTACAGACACTCTGACCTTTCCCCTTTCCCCCCGCGTTGACAGAGGCACGTTGGAGGAGCTATAAGCGGGATCTGGGTTCGGGCCGGAAGAGTTTTACTATAGCCTGACTTGTGCATTCCTGAAAACGACTACATGATGCCCAATCGCCCAATCAAAACCTCAGGGCTCATAGGATCAGAGACAAGACACAAGACACTCAAAACCTCATCAGTCACACACACACACACACACACACACACACACACACACACAGAAAGAGAGAGAGAGAGAGAGAGAGAGAGAGAGAGAGAGAGAGAGAGAGAGAGAGGAGATAGATGAATGGATAGACAGGCATATAGATAGATGGTAGATGGATAGTTAGATGATAGATGGTAATATATAATATATAGTAAAACCAGAAGCATAACTTTTCACATCAATGGCTCAGAAGCACAGAATCCTATAATAATTGTGATACTCTGGGCAGATCTGGAGTACGCTCGTGGAAGCGGTGTTCAGGATTGGTATGTAGGGTTCTGGCGAGGTGGTGGAAGAAAGGAAGTTCACCTAGATGAGATGGGCAGCTGACACCTGGAGGGTGGCAGGAGTTGGGGTGCAGGTGCTCGGCGAGTGTATGTTCCTATTTGGCTGGCTTCAGCAGGCATGGGCTTGGGGTTCACCTGATCATTTCTTGTGGGTGAAACCTTACACAAGTACATGCAAAGTTCACATGATGCTCACATTCTTCCCTAACAAGTCAGTCATGTCGGAACTAATTCCCTCTTTTGAAACTAGGGTTGTAGTAGGAGTGACTGTGTCCTAGCCTGCTGGAACCCTCCCAAGGGGTGCTTGTGGTACAGGGCAAGTGGTACGTAACCACTGCCCCCATCTTACCCTCAGGACGCCCGGTTCCAAGAGGAGAGGAAGGGGTCACTCTGAGTGAGGAGCCCAGGCCCAGAGGCTACACCAGCGAGAAGCACAGTTCACAAGAGCGGCCCCTGTGCTGGGGCCGAGGCTGCAGGGTGAGCCTGTCAGGCACGCTGTGGTATTCTGGAAAGTGGGGATTCACTGGCATTGCCCCTGCTCGCTCTACGAGGCCAGCCCAGGGCCCCTCCCCCATGAGCCCGCTTCTCCTTCAGCCGCATGACTGTCTCTCTGGCAGAGTGCAGCCATCCTTTATGCTGGATACCACTGGGAAATGAACCTACACCTTTCTGTCCAACAGAATGGGGCTTCTCAAGGTCTAAGATGAGTCCCATGACTGGTAAAGCTGGCCATCCCTTTGTCTTTTTAGCATGTGTGGAGCTCACCTGAAGCTATGGCTACAGATGCTGATTTCTAGGCTCCATCAACAGAGGTTCTGGAGATTGGAGGAGTTAAGGATTCTGCACTTTGGAGAAACACACTGGGCCATTTTGACGGGGTGCTCCCCAGCTAGCACTTTGGGGAATGCTGTCTAGATCCTCTGCTCCATGGCAGAGCCCGACAAGAAGGAGCCCCAGGTGAGCTCCTGAGCAGATTCAGGGCCACCGCCACCTGTCACTCCCGGAGGTTTCGCAGGCACTGGTGGCTCAACTCAAGGCCAGATGTCTCCAAGCCCAGCCCCTGGAGCCTGGAGCCCCCTACAGACTAAATAACCTTTAAAAGAACTTGACATCTCAGCTGCAGTTGCCTCACCCATAAAATGGTTTTATAACTCCTCTCTTGTGGTTATTGCAACATATGAAACTGCACGGGGACCCTCTCAAGGTGTGCATTCAATGCAGGATGCACCCAGGCTCTTAGTGTTTGGTCGCTCTCCCACTGCTGTGACCAAAATACCCAATAAGAGCAGCGTAGAGGAGGAAGTTTTGGGGACTCCTGGTTGGTCTCAGTCCACAGGGCTGCTCAGAAGCCTAAGTAGCAGAGGCAGCAGCGGGGTGTGCAGAGGGAGGACAGAGGCAGAGAGCGAGTGAGGGACATGTACAGCCCCCAAAGCCACACCTGGTGACCTCTGCCTGCCTCAGTTACCACCCAATGAACCCATTAGTCTATCAGTGATTTCACCCCTGAATATTGTGCATGGCCAATACGTGAGCCTTTCCATGGGGCATTCTATATCTAAACCACGACAGTGCAGTTGCTTAGAAGGCCAAGGACCTAGAGGATTAGCTAGATCATTACTGCTGGCCCTGGTCTGATGACAGGCCCTCCAAGACTCCCTCCTGCTGGCAGGAGGCCTCCCAGAAGAGGGTCCTCCCCAGCCTCACTCAATGTCCCACATTGCCAGTGGTACAAAGAGCACAGCTCCTTCACGCCAGGAGAGCTAGACAAAAGGAACCAAAGGGGACTTTTGCAAATACCCCAGAGGAAAATCACGCAGATGAGAGCCAGGAAGTCAGCTGTTTAGGAAAGACAAAGCCCAGCTCTCAAAGCAGTGCTTCTGAGGTTCTTGTTTGATTAAGAGCCACCTGGGGGACCAGCAATGCAGCAATTCTGTCTGGAAGTGAAGCAGGGGTGGGGAGAAGGCAGGGGCTTGGATCTGGAGGGAGCGAGCCAGTGGGAATGAGGATAGAATTCAGCCTTGTGCAAGGGCCATCTTCTGTCACCTTGACCATGGCCTCAGACCTTAGAGAACATGAAGTCGCCACAGTATCACCCAGACTCACTCTCCACCGCTCTGACGGGTCTGTAGATTGCAGGCTGCTCGGCCTCACATCTGCTCCCAAGAGGGAGAGACGATGGCACTTTTGTTTCCACATAGACAGCACCATCAGTGGACAGCACCATCCAGGACAGCACCATCGGTGGACAGCACCGTCTGTGGACAGCACCATCGGTGGACAGCACCGTCTGTGGACAGCACCATGGGTGGACAGTGCCATTGGTGGACAGCACCATCGGTGGACAGCACCATCCTGGACAGCACCATTGGTGGGTCCCAGTTCCAGGGCTGCACTGAGGAGACACATGCCGGCACTAGTGCCATGGACAACTCCGTGAGGGGTCTCCAGTCCTCCCCTGGGAGGAGTGATTGCAGGACCAGGAGCCTTGTCCTTGGAATAGGGTGTGTTCTTGGGATGGTGGAGGGGCCACACCCATTGCACTCCAAAACACATGAAGATGAAGTTGGTTGCCACGTGGGAGAAGAATAAGAGGTGCGCCGTCCATGGCCCTGGCCAGCCTGCTTACCCAGGGGCCCTGGATGCTTTCTCTCTGGGTGTCTCCTGGGGTGACGGCATTTCAAGCGCAATCGTGGTACAAAAGCCACATGCTGCCAAACCCGGCACAGATGTGAAGAACAGTCCCATCTGAGGGAGGCGCAGATGTCGTCGTACGAGCCAGCCGAGTGACTGGTTCCCAGGGCACCTCCTGTTCACAGTCCTGACGGTGCTGGGCACCCTGCTTGTGTCTTTCCTGTAATTGCGAGGAGAAAACGTGGAGAAAAGCTGTCACCTGGAAGGACTAAATGCCTTGGCGACACCGGGGGTGTGCATCTTTGCGCATCCCAGTGGGCTAAAGCCATCCATTAAACTCCAGAACTGCTGGCAACTGCTTCTGCAAATCCACAGAGGGACGCAGAGACATCATAACTTGCCCGAGGAAGGCCCTAGGATGTCACCTTTTTGGACAGAAAGCTGGCGTCGGGCCCTGCTCTTTACCATCTCTGGGTTTCAGTTCTAACTGTCAAGAGAAAGCATCTCACAGACAGGTGGTCTTGTGAGGCCGCGCTGCGCCGGCCCGCTTCCACAGCCCCGCACCGTCTGGCTTGTGTTGATTTTGCTATGTGGATGCATTATGTCATTCATAAAAACTGGTCTGTCCAGTGGCCGATCTGATGAATATGAATACTCTGCTGACTCTGTTTTACTCGTGGACTCCAGGGATTGCTGATGTGGAATGTTCTTAGTATGTGGGTGGGTTTACATACCGAGGCTATTTTGAGCACCCCTCTCCACTGAGCGCCTGCCCGGTGCCCACTCTGTGAGGGAGACGATGGGTTTCGGGAGCAGAGTGACAGGCATCCCCGTGGATGGGGCTCCTTGCATTCAGAGACGCTCTCATGGCAAAGGAGAGCAGGGGCTGGGTGGACATGAGGGACAAGGGTGTTCTGGGAAGGATCCTGCATGGCACGGCGGGCTCTCGGCTGCTAGGAAACTGCCAGGCCAGGGCTTACCTGGGCGAGGTGTCAGAGGCTGCCAGCTCTCCTGCGCTCCAGGGTCTCCTTGGAGCTGTAGCTCTTAGCTCAGTGGTCTCTCTGCCACTTTTGGCCACAGCAGCTCAGCCTGTGGTTGTGAGGTGGCATCTGGCAAGGAGCCCTCACCCTCACTGTGGCCCGGAGGGACAGAGTCTTTCCCATGTCTGAGAGGTGGCCTCCTTCTTCTCCAGGGTCCTGCCCGACTGGGAATCTCCCTGTCCTGTGTGATCTCCTGGACACACGGGAGGGAGCATATGGTCAGGAGGAGGACACACTGTCCAGGAGGAGGACAGACCTGTGTCTAAACTTTGTCATGAGTCAAACGTGGAGGAAAGTCCAACTTGCTGCCCCTGCTCTAATCTTGCACCCTGAGCGCCCCAGGCCCGGGTGCAGGGGTGTTAGCGCTCAACACGGCCTGTGCCCTTTGGTGACCCCTCAGTGCTACCTGCCTGGGTGATGGAAGGCCTGGGAACTCTGAGCTCACTCCCAGGCCCATCCACCACGCAGAGGAGTCTTGCTGGGGCTGGGAGAGCAGCCACCTGCTGCCTGTTTATGGGTGCATGGTATGGCCTCTGAAACCCGCACCCGCCTAGCCGCCACCCTCACCCCGTCTCTCCCCAGGGAAGCCCACCTCTCTTCTCAAAGAGCAACCCCTTCCTTCTGAACTCTGTGTGGCATTTATGTGCACACAGTGATAGATATAGTAGAAATACATTTTGAATTTCCAGACACTTGCCATCTTAAACTCAAAAAGACCTGGATGGTGCAGCATTGGCCCCAAGTGCAAATATGTGTTCAGCACATTGCTAATTTTCTGCAATAATACATTTCACATCACAGAATATCCTCTTTGTACTTACCAGACTCTACTTTAATAAAGTTCAAATATAAATTCCATACTTTTTAACAAAGTTTAAATAGAAATGTTACCCTGCTTTATTCTTCACTGATTTTATTAAAACAGAGTTCAGAATTCTTCCCATGGAATAATGGGAGATCCAGCACAACATTTAAAGTGTTATCTGGAATAAAATGAACAAAGAAAACCATGGAAAACACATGCCCCAGAGACTCTCTGGCTCTGTCCAACAGAATTTCCGGGTTTATGAGGAAGGGAAATACAGTAAATGCTTTGTCTAATTTTTTCAGAGTGTTTGATAAGCTACATCTTCACAAACAATCTGCAAACAGGTAACTATAACTGTCTATTGAAAACCCACTTCCCATAAACCAGGCCAGGCAGGTGGCACACACTTGTAATCCCAGCATTTGGGAGGAAGAGATGAGACGGGAGGATCGCATTTGTGGACATCCTCAGCTACTTAGCGAGGCCCTTCACAACTCAGTGAGGCCCTGTTTCAAAATGTAAAAAAAGACTACCAAATAGGGCTGGGGGTATAGCTCAGAGGTACAATGGCCCTGGGTTCCATCCCAGTACTATAAAAAGAAAAAAAAAAAAAAAGAAGAAAACCCACTTCCCATAAACCAGAGTGGGCTACCATCATAAGCCTATTGGAAGGTGCAAAATTAAAAATGCGAGTCTCCACCCTGGTCTCAGCCAGCAGCTGCCCAGGGCTGGCCTCACCTGACCGGGCCCAATGAGTCAGCATGAGGGTGGCCCAGACAGGGCCTGCCTTTGCTGAGAAGTTTTCTGCCTGAGCGTTGAGAGGTTGGCTTTCTCTTAGGTTAGGATCATAAATTGTAGGGCATTTAGTTTCTGTCTAATTATTTTTTTCTGCCCACTGGATTGATTGTGGTTGTAGCTGGAGGGGTAAGTTCACTTTGCAGAGACCATTAGAGACCAGTGTCTATCAGGAACAGAGAGAAGGTCCCAGGATGTGGCTGGGATTCCTGAACGCTGCCCCCTGTGGCCAGGCCCAGTCTCATCTCTCCAGTGACCTAAGCGGGTGCGTTTCTTCCTGCCTGCTCCAGAGGCAGTTGAATTTCCACCCACTGCCTGATGCTGATATCGGATATCCTTTCATCATTGCTAAAAAGCCGGTTACTGGTTTCTTGTGGATAAAATAACGCGAAGGAAATTAGTCCCTCGTTTCCAATCCCCTAATTAAAACTGTCTAAGGAGCTCTAGCAGAGTTAAGGTGTGCTGGGGGTCACTGAGCCAATTATTTTAACTTCTACCAAGTGTCTACTCTACTATGTGACAGACTAAATGAGCTCCAAGGAAGATTCACCAACTGGTGATGCCAGTGTGAACGCGTCCACACATGTCCACACTTCCACAAAGGTCCATGTTGGTGGAGCCGAATGGCCGGTTAGATCAGGCCAAGCAGCAGGGTAATGACACGTGTGCCGGTGGCTGCGAGCATCCTACCTCCACCTCTAACCAGGTCAAGCCGGGCCCCGCTGGTGCAGTGCCAGCCAGAAGGAGCATATGCGAGATGAATCAGGTGGTTAGTCAGCTCCTGAGACGGTCAGGTCCCTCCCAGGCTGGCTAGGCAGCCAGCGGCGGCAGCCAATCATTCCTGGGAGGAGGAGTGGGCAGCCAGCTCCCACTGGCAGGCCAGCGGCTCCATTCCTCACCAGCTGCGGCTGCCATGTGGCTGTCTGCCGGCGCCAGGATGGAGCAGGCTGCACAATGGGCCCTGGCTAATGTGACTCAAAGGACGCTTTCCTGCAGTGACCTCGGACTGTCCTTGTACCCAGCCTTCTTGCATGTGACTAGCAGATCTGTGTGTGAGAGCACGTAAACACACTCATGCATGCACCTGCATACCCCACACAAGTAAGCTGTGCATTCTGGGCTCACATGTGCCCCTGCCCACACACCAGAGGGAGAAGAGGGTTCTTGGGCAGGTGGCCATGGGAGGAGGCACTATCTAGATGCCTGAGCAGCGGGCTGAAGAGAAACGACTTTCTTGCCATTTCTACCCAGACCTGCTCAGGAAACAGCAGGGCCGAAGGCTGACCATGGTGGCCAGGTGCTTGCTTTCTCAGCCCTAGGAAGGCTGAGACAAGCCACGGACTGACCCCCTTCCAAACACAGCCAGCAGTGGAATAGGCATCTCTCAGGGAGAGGATCCCAGGGAACCCTGTAGCTGGCGTCATTAGCATGCCAAGAGAGAGCTGGCTTCCTCCCTCCTGGGCCCTTCTTCAATGACAACATGGACAGGAGTGTACTTGTCAAGATGCTCAGTGGAGGAAAAAAACAGAAGAACACCCTGCAAAGGCAGTCCCCACGAAGTGTCGACCGTGGGTGCGGCAGGGTGCAAGAGCCTCGCCTTCTACCTGAACGGGTCCCGACCACACCGCAACTGGACAGGTGTCCCTGTCCCACCTCTTCTGCCTATATGTTCTTCCCCAGGGCCCTCTCTTCTCCCTACCTTCTAGTGGACCAGGCATCCCAGTATATCACAACCCACTCATCTTCAGATATGCCATTAGCCAGTAACCCCTCCCTTATTAGGTGGACTAATGATACTGCATAAGAACACAGAGGCGGGAGGCTGACGTTCAGCAGACAGCTCTGACCTTGCCACCGCTTACCATCAGTGTTTCATAAAAGGAAGGTCCTACACACACCTAAAGGCGGGATGGCACCACATCAAGGTAAACACAAGAGTTGGAACACACCTGCCTAGCACCCTGAGTCCTGGCTACGTGTTCACCTCCTTCTCTGTTTGCCTAGGACCATGGACCTTGGTGGCCTGTGGTTGGAGGACCATGCCCTTGCTCCCTCCTCAGCCAGACCTCACTCTGCTGAGTAGAAGGAGCACACGTGCTGCCTCGCCAGGAGGTTCCTTGACGGGCAGCATCCTTGACAGGTGGTGGTGTGTATTAACAGCAGATCAGGCCTTTGCCCACATAAATAAATGGATAGGAATTAACCTTTGGGGAGTTCTTCCCCTAGGCCACTCTATGCAAGAAGTCTTGCTGGTTCCCAGATGAGGAGATGCCTATCAGTTCTGAGCTCAGACCGGAGGCCTGGGGCAGGGTTATTCCTCTGGCATAAAGCCAGAGAGGCACCCATTGTTGTTATTTATGATTCCCAGGGAGCCGGCTCTAAAGTCCTCACATTTATCACCTTCTTGGAGCTAAAAAACTTAATTCTGATCAAGAAAGAACAAATCTAGATGACGGTAACTATCTGATGGGAGCATGTTAAAATGCAAACTCTTACCTTAGGATCTGAGCAGCCAGAGCCCTGCAGCAAGCCGCAGGCTTATCTCCCCGGCCACTGTGGACACTCTGAGGTTGCCCTGCCCACTGGACTGACTCGAGGAGAAGGCCTCTCCTGGGATGCAGAGCCCAGCAAGCACTCAGAAACGGAACAGGAAAAGCCTTCTCATGAGAGCCACCTGAGCTCAGGCTCCAGGAATGGCCGGCTCCCAGCCTCCGCAGAGACCAGGGGATGCCGTCTTCCAGTTCGGGAGTTAGCCCAGAATCCTTCCAACGAGTCTCCATTCTATCAATCTCTTCCTTCATCCCTTCTTTCTTACATGGGTTAGCCAAAATTCTATTACTTGAATTTAAAGCCTCTTTCTGTTGCCTGTGTAACCTGCAAAAACTCCCCACCTGGTTCCTGACCTCCACTTCCTGTAGTGTGTGCATCACATTAATGCTTCCTCCGGGCACTAAGAATTCGTAATACAATGCATGAAAAACACACAGAAGTGGTTTTCATTGGGAAACAGCCATCTTCCTGGCTTTGAACTCATTCTAATCCTTTCCTGAAGCAGACAAGTCTGGAATCACATGTGCTCCAGACCTTAGATTCCTGGCTCTTCCTCCAAGGTAGTAACAGTAGTGACAGTAATGGCGTCAATGTCCACTACTTATTTGGAACCTCTACGTCAGGAAATTCACGCATACTCTCTGACGTTGCAGAGCTGAGGTCCTGTGAGCTGGGTGGTGTGCCAGAGCCCTGGTCAGTGAGTGTCATAGCCCCTGCATCTCTTTCTTACATACCAAATGGGCGAGTAGCAGTTCCGACAAACACAGAAGAGGGGAGGCTGACACTGAGCGGATATCTCTGAAAACACCGTCATCTTTTATCAGCCCACATAACAGCAAGGTCCCACACCCACCCAAGGGCAGGACGGCACCACTGCCCTGGCTCCCCATGGAGAAAAGGGAGAAGTGAGGGCGGAAGAGGGCATCACAAGCAGGGGTGGAGGGGGAAGGGAACGGAGCCCAGGGACTTTTCTTCTTCCCCTGGATTCACAGGCTGGGCAGGACCAAGTGCAGCACAGCACAGTACAAGTGGACTCAGCTATCTCTGGAAGCCAGAAAGGTGGAGACACCAGGTAGGCTCAAATAGATGAATTTCCTCACTTAACATGATATTCTCCAGGTCTTTCCGTCTTCTTGCGAATGACATGGTGTTGTTTTTCTTTATCACTGAGTAGAATTCCACTGTGTGTATTTTCCATAAGTTTGCAATCCGTTCATCTGTTGATGGAGACCCAGGCTGGTTCCGTATTTTGGCTATTGCCATTGTGCTGCTATGAGCATGGGTCTGCATATGTTACTGTAGTTCTCTGATTTCCTTTGGAAAGACCCAACAGTGGTATAGCAGGATCATGTGGTGGGTCCATTGCCAGTTTTCTAAGGCCAGGCACAAAAAGAGAAGGGACATATGTTTTCTCTAATATACTCAAGCTAGGGAGTATTAGGGACACCAGAGGGACTCCAGCAAAGCCAGAAAGGAAGGGTAGGGGAGGAAGAAGGCTGAGGCTAATTCGTGGAAAAGCTACATTCGAATGTGTGTATACATGTGAGTATAACATTGTTAACCTGGACACTCAGGGTTGGGACGAAGGGAAAAGGGGAAGCAGGAGGGGGGCACCAAGTACCGTGTGAATATACGCCATTGTCAACATGATCCACATCATAATATGAGACCATAGTGCACCAATAAAATATCACAAATAGAAGAATTTCCTCTGCACGAAGGGAACTGTGTAGAAACTGAGCCCAGCCTCGAGGTCCAAAGGGCTGTTTCCTCCTTCCTCACCAGGGATGAGTGTTTCAGTCGAGTGGCAGGGAGCAGCCTCAGACCAGTTAGAGCTGGTGCCACGAGGCCCTCAGTCATCGATGGTGTGAGGAAGGACGTTACAGTCACTCTACCCCCAAGACTCGCAATCCAGACACTGCACCGCACTGCGCCTGCAGAGGCAGAGCCGGGAAGAGGGGTCTCTGAAGGAACTCCTTGCTGACATGGCGGAGGGGGCTGGAAGAGGCACCCCACCTACAGGAGAATAACTGCTCGAATTTGTGATGGAGGTCTCACTAAGTCCATGTCCAGGACCAAAGTCTTACCTCTCCGAGCATTCTTGTTCCCATTTGCAAAACAGAAACAATATCAGCCTGCTCCTTCTTAAAAAGTTTCCATAAGAATCAAATAAGGTAATGTGCACAAGACCATTTTGTGTACTGTAAGAGGTATGTTTGATAGATCTGCTATTGGCATAAGTAAATGTGGTGCTTAGTTTTTGTTTGCTGATGTATGTAAAGAATGCTCTTGAGGAGAGTAGGGAAATCTTGGAGGAGATTGCGTGCCCATGGTCAGCTCTGGACATGCCAGGAGGGAGGATGGGGCAGAGTGGACACATGGAGGGGGTGTGAGGTCAGACGGAATCCACCAGTGGAGAGTGTTCATAGGAGCTCAGAGCTGCCCCTGTGGAGCCCAGACTTAGCAGGCAGAAGACAAAAGGCAAAGACCAGCAGCAAGAGGGAGCTTGGGGTATAGCTCCGTGGTGGAGTGCTTGCCTAGCATGTGCAAGGTTCTGGGTTCCATCCCCACCACCAACACACACACACGCACACACGTGCACACACACGAAGGGACCCAATCCTGCAAAGATGCAAAGGGGAATGAAGACCCAAAGCAGGGCTTTCTGATTTCACAGTGGGGAGCTGCTGAGGACCCTTTAGAGGGCACCTGTGGCGCAGCGAGGGGAGCACAGCAGAGAGCACATCCTCAGTTATATGTGGGTACCAGATTTATCCTTAAAATGCGCTCACAAAATGTTACCTATGGGCTAAATATTAGAAAGCCTCATTTAAAAAATTGTTACTCCATTTCTTACTTCACCTATTTGCAGTGCTAGCCTAGAAAAATTAAAAACAAAAATTGCTGCTAACAAGCCCTGACAGGAAACTCGGGGTGTGAAGCCACCTGATCAGCTGGACGGTACTCAAAGGTTTCCTGACACTGAGATGTCTGCAGGGCTTAGGGAATCATCACGTATGCCATCTGCCTGCAGAGTCCCATTATCAGGTGAGACGTGGTGATCACTCAGCAGACGGGTCCCGTGGCCACACTGAGTCAGCAACTCACCTGCTGGAGTTGCTGGTGATATCTGGGCTGGAGAAGTCTCCTCCACGCTGTCCTGGATGGGCAAGACAGCTGCATATGAGGGCTCTCAGGCAAAACAACCATCTCTCGTCACCACCCGAAAGAGCAAAGCATAATGCTTCCAATCTGAGTCGTGATGAAAGAAGCCCCTCTGCCCTCACTCCAGCCGTGAGGTGGGCCTGTGCTGAGGATGGCTGCACACCTTCTTCCTGCCTGGCCTGGGGGTCTGAGGTCAGAGTGTGGCCACAGACAGAGCCCCGCTCGGCCTGGCACCGGGAACAGCTCACCTTTCCTCTGCTCACTCCTCCCAGGGAGTCTCTGCATTCCAAAACTTTTCTAATGGATGAATGGGAAATGATTTCAATTAGGGGATCTGATGGAGAAGGCTTTGGCCTTAAAGAAAACTCTGCTTGAATTCACAAAATCAGTCCAAATAGGCCACCTCCTGTTGCCCTCAGGACAGGCTCCGTCCTACATACACAGAGAAGACAGAGACAGCATCTTTTCCTGCTCCTTAGGGGACTGCAGAATTTGAGATGGGAGCAGGCATTTCTGCTCGGACTTATACCAGTGTCAAATTATAAGTGTCCCTCTTAATTTGCATGTTTAAAGAGACCTGCTCCCTCTGGAAGCCGCTGAGTGGGGTTACAGGCCCTGGGGGTATCCCTGTGAGTACAAACCCCTGCAGGCGCTGGGTGCTGCGGGCCAGGACACTGAGTTAAGAGCAGTTCCCATGAGCTCTGTGATGAGCCACACATCAGTGAGCTTCTCTGGCTCCTCATCATCTACAGAAGGGACAAACTAACCTGTGAAAATCCAGTTTGTGGGATGATGGTGAGGCCCTGGACTGACAGGCTGGGCTGTTCTTTGGTGGGGGGGGGGTGCCAGCATGTCAGCACTGCGGAGCCACTGATGGGCTCTCTCCCGCAAGCTTGGCACTTTGTAAAGAGATTTTATTATGCCTCCTCCTCCCTCGCCCTTCTGGCTGCAGAGGAGTTCAAGGAGAGGAGAAATGAGGCCCCGCCGCAGAACAGAGAGGGCATTGGGCCTGAGCAGTGCAAACAGAGGTGGGTCATTCTGCAGCCTGGGAAGGCGCCTGAACAGGGCCCCTGCGGTCTGTCCTCACAGACCACACAGGCGCGGGCATGTTGCTTGTGCAGCTGTGAAGGGCCCTCTGTGCTGGGTTGCTGTGGGCCCCTCCCATCCATCACGGGCTCTTCCCCTGCAGGAATCTGGCTTCTGTGAGAAGAGCAGTTTGTGTGCTTTCTGAACTCACCCTCTCTGCGGCTCCGTGCTCCCGTAGAGGCGTCTCTATTTTGCTCAGACCTCTGAATGCCAGCCACGGTGTGCACCGTTCAGTCAGAGGCCAGCCCTCCCACATTTATAGACCGAGCCAGGGCTGAGAGCAAGGAGCTCTGCAAGATGTGTTCCCTCCCACGCTTTTTAATTTCAGAACCCCAGGCGATCCGCGTGGGGGTGACAAATGGCAGCGGCTTTCCTGATGTTGGCATTCTGAGGTCAGAATGTGGTTGCAGCCAGAAGCCCAGGGATGAAGCATAGCATTAAAAATAATAAAGATTAAAAATATGTCCCCTTCCAAGTCAGCGGAGCAGAGCTAACAGCCCGCATAGAGCAGCTCTGAGTGGGGTGATCCTGGGCCCGGGAGGCAGGAGCGGAGGACGCAGCAGCATCAATCTTCCTCTTGCATCCGCAGCAGAGTGAGGGCCGGAGGGAGGGAGGCAGGAGGCCGGGATGAGGGTGTGTAGGTGGGGAGGGAGTGGGGGCGGCGATTCCAGGAGCGATGGGGAAGGACAGCCAGGTAGGTGCAGATTTATGCGACAGAGAATCAAAAGTGTTCGTTTCCCTCTTATGTAACCTGGAATGGCAGCTCTACTTTCGTGATTCCAGCCTGTGCATTTATCTATTAAAATTGCACTTTGCCGTAAATCAAGATTCCGCAGCATGGTGTGTTTTCTCCTTCCTGTACACGTCCTAGCTGCTTCTCTCCTACTCAGTCCCCTCCGCACCCCTCTCGGCTTCACCTTCCCGTTCCCTTCTGCACTCTTGGTTCATGGATCATATCCAGCAGGGTCCCGTCTCTTCTGTTCCTGCTAGAAATAGTAATTTTTCAGATGACAACTTGCTTATTTAGGGGTGGAAATCTATTCCCCATTCCACAAACATATATTAGCCACCTGTTATGTGTGAATCTGTATGTTGGTGTGTGTGTGTGTGTGTGTGCTAGCCACCTGTTACATGTGAGTCTGTATGTTAGGTGGTGTGTGTGTGTGTATGTGCGTATACACATATACGCATGCACGCACACATATGTGTGTATTAAAAATTGCAATGAGTTTGCAAATTTGGTGCTCAGTGACTTCCAAGCTGAGGGTAAAGAGTGAAGCAGGAATGGAGGAGTGTCCACAATACAAAAATTAATAAAGGGCCAGGAGAAAGTGCAATTCTGTGAGGCACAGGTGGCCACAGGGCAGCGTGCAGCTTTCCATCCCTGGGGAGGGACATCCCAGAAGGAAGAATGAGCAGGAGCTTGGTGACTGCACCTTGATGGGCCTGCCATCCCTGGGACCACAGCAGCGCTGCAGAGTCCTAGTGAATTCACGCATTTGTTCCTTCACTGGGGGTTCAGGTAACCTAATAAAATAATGGCATCTTAGCTCTCTCATTCTCGGTGGAGCCAGGATCAGAGTGCCATCCTCATCAGGAATATAAAAAGCTCTGCCTGAAAGGGGCCGTCCCGGCTGGCTTCCTTGCCCCCCTACGCTAGACTCCACCCTCGATGAGCAAGATGCCCTGTGCTCCCTGTGTGGGCTGAGAGCTGAGACACAGCCCACAGCTGGGCCGGCGGCAGGGCAGGGCTTGCTGTCCAGCCTCCTGGGCTGATCCTGGCCCGCCCGCCCGCCAGGGTGAGTGGACTAGGCAAGTCATTTGGCGTGGTTCTCAGTTTCCTCATCTATAAATCACAGATAATAAAAATGCCTTCCTGGCAGGACTGTTGTGAAGGTAAAATGAGACGATAGTAGGCTGTGTCAGAGTAGAACACACACCAGGACTCCATTAATGTCACACTAAAGGAGGGTTAGGACTCCGTCTGGTATGATTCCTTAAAATCCTATGATTAATGTATTATTTTAAATCCATCCGCCTGTGAGGGCTAACCATTTGTTTCCAATTTCAGCCTCCCTGCAGGCATCTGGAGTCTCTACTGGGCAGAGCACGCTCCTGCATTCTGGGGCCTTTTTATGGACACTTTTGATGAGGATGATAAAAGTGCTATAAAATGTTCAAGCCGGAAGTGGGTTATAGCTCATCACTCAGAACTTTCCCCTGCAGATGAAGAACAAGGGTCTGAAAGGTTCATGGTTTGTCCTGTTCAGCTTTGACTTCTCCCTGATGGCGGGCACAGGGCTGGGTTGGGATGGCTATTAGAGAACCATCGACTTGCTGAGAAAATGAGCAAGTGGATGCTGGGTAGATGGCTGGCTGGGTGGGTGTCTTGATGGGAGACTATGTTGAGGATGGATGGGTGATGGGCGGGTGGATGGATGCGCATATGGTGGATAGACAGATGATGGGAGGGTGACTAGATAGGAAGATGGATGGATAGATTGATGGGTGGACGGGCAGATGTCCAAGTGGGTGGATGAATGGATGGGTGACTAGAGATTGATGAGCGCGTGAACAGAGGGAAGTTGGATGGGCAGACAGAGGGGTGGATGCACAGATATGTGTGGCTGAGTATACAGGTGGATAGGCAGGTGATAAGTACTTTAATACTGAAAATTATGGCCATGGTATAGTGGGATGTTGTCGTAGGTTGCAGTTTGGCACCAGGCTTCTGAGGAGGAAATCCAGGCAGTTGCAGTCAAGGAAGGGTGCTATGAGGTCCAGAGAGTCATCTGCAGAAGAGAAGGTAACTGAGTGGCTAGCAGGTGCAGGAGCTGGAGAGTTGGGGCAGTGCTGGAAAGGGAGACATGGGTGCCAGTCCTTCGCACACGCATGTGGAAGGGCTCTGTTCTGCACACATTCGAAATGCTGCCACAGTGCACCCTCCCCAGTGCACTGCAGACCTTCTTCTTCTTCTTCTTCTTCTTCTTCTTCTTCTTCTTCTTCTTCTTCTTCTTCTTCTTCTTCTTCTCCTTCTCCTTCTCCTTCTCCTTCTCCTCCTTCTCCTTCTCCTTCTCCTTCTCCTTCTTCTTCTTTACAAATAAAATAAGAGAGATGAAAGCTTGGAGGGTTTCAACAGCTCTGATGAGCGCGCCGACACAGCAGTTACGTTTCCTAGCCAGATTCAAACATAGGACTGTGAGTCTCCACGCTGGCTTAGTGCATGGGCACTGCCTCTGGGAGGCGGGCACTGGTGGTCAGGCCGGATGCCCTTCACAGGAGATGCTGCGTCTGGGAGGGAGCATCAGGGCTGGAATTGGGGGCAGGCATATGGCATTGGTGAGCCTGGGTGCCTGTAGGGCTGTGGCTTTGAGGTGGAGTCTCTTCCTGCTTGTGGGGCTGGAAGTGGACAGCCTCTGAAGTCGGCGACAAAACTGCCTCCGGCCCTTTTTCTAAGAAGAAAGGCTGTCCCTTCCTCTCTGGGCAGTGCTCATCCCGCACAGCCCCAAAGGGCCCCAGGCTGCCTGTTCATTATCCTCCGAGGGGGCTGCCTTGGTCTGATGGAGCAGGCAGGGGAGAAGCGGGGCTGATGGGGCAGCGCCCAGGACTGCCCTCCTCCTCCAAGGTCAGAGAACAGCTGCCTCTCCGGATCTGAGGCCCCCTCCCTCGTCTGTGGAATGAAGTACCACCCGCTCCAAGCTCTGCAGCTCAGCACCTGCAATCTGCACAGGGGGAGCTGAGCTATTTCAGACAGCAGAGGCACTTCAGTACCTGAGTGGAGGAGAGTGCACAGGCCTCCTCGCCTCCTCCCACGCCGCCCTCGGAATCCAGGGCAGCAGCGCAGGGTGGACTTTCCACCAAGGTGACATTGGTTTAAAATAGAAAAATGGTGCTGGTGGTTTTAAAGGCTGGACAGAGAATGGAAAAACTAGAAGACAAATGAAATGCCCCAAAGCCCAGCCCTTCCCGGGACAGGATGGCACACTCCTCCCCTCCAGGGCTTCTCCGACCTTGAGGGCACCTGGACATGCCAGGTCCTGATTCCCCATAGTTCTGAGGTTCTATGTGTCTAACAAGCTTCCAGGAAACCCTACTGCTTGTCCCTTGGGTCATGCTGGGTCACAAGGAGGCCACATTTTCTAGAGCATCTTCTCCACACAGCCTTTTCTCTCTGGGTGGCCATCCTGCAGGCTCCCACTGTCCTGGGGCCGAGGCAGCAGTGGTCTTTCCTGAGTGACAGCCCTGATCAGCAGCTTCTGGATGGACACTGGTCATTGGCAGCTCAAGCCCACATACCATTCCCAGAAACAGAGGTCCTCTCATGGCATCCTTCTAGCACGGGGCTCCCTGGACCCCATAGCCTACGCAGCTGCCACCCCTCCCTAGAGACAGCTCCCAAGGACCACACCCTGGGGTCTGATTGGGCTTGCTCTGTGAGTACCGCAGGCACTCAGGGGGAAATGATCACTGAGGAAGCCCTGAACAGCTCCTTTCTTGAGCACTGCACTCGGAGTTAGCACTCTGAGTCTCTCCAGAGAGCCCTTGGTGGGGTGCTAGGCTGGGCTGGCCTGTGAGCAGCAGCCATGCCCTGGCCCCATCCCAAGGCCTTGCATGTGTGACCTCACAGGATGAGGATACTGCCTGCCCTGAGGCTCTGGCCCAGATGTAGGATTTCTAGTTATTTTTCTGACAATTTCTAAGAGATGCCATCTCTAGCTGGATGATAACCACCGCCATTAGGAGGTGCAGTGCGCTCCTCAGAGAGCCCCACCGTGCTGGGTCTCACCACGATGGCAAGTTCTGCTGCGTGTCTGAGATATTTCTGTTCTGGGATTCGAGACAGAACTTAGCGAACACTAGTTCCTAGCCACAGCCACACCTTCAGGAACACTGCGTGGCGGAGTCTGGCGTCCTCTGACCTCTGAGTGCTGCCACATCCTGAGGCTCAGGGCTGGCGCCGGGCAGGACACTCACTGCTGACCAACGACCAGCAGGCAGCAGGAGGCTTGGGCACGGGGCCTGCAGCTTCGGCCTCTCCAAGGGCTGCTGCACACAGGCCGGTCCCGACGTGCCCACAGCAGCCCTTCAGCAACAGATGCAGCTGGGCTTCCGGTGTGCGTGGCTGAGCTGGGCCTGACTTCCTTCACCTTCCTTGCGCTTGCTTTCCGGGGCTTGGCACACCCAGGCCACCCGGTGACCTGTGGTGTTCTCACAGGCAGAGTCCCCGCACCAGCACCCTGCAGGCGACAGCCCAGGTGCCCCACGCCCTCCTGCAGACCGGGAAAGCGAAGGGGTGTGGATCCCAAGCTCAGGCTTGTTTGGAAGGGGTCTCTGGCCAGGACAGGACCATTTGCTAATGGTACCTGACTGTCCCCACTGTGAGTTCATCCTGTCACTCAGTCTAGGCTCACTAGAGGTACAATGGCTGCTTCTACTTTGAGGGGAATTCTTTCCTTGCATCTAGTTGCTTCTAGAAATGATGGGGGCAGGAGGTGGCCACAGGTGAAAGTGATGGAATCACAGGAGGCTCTGGTGCGGTCCTTTGGGCAGATACACAGGCGCAGTGTAGCAGGGACACGCGGGAGGGCCAGGCCCATTCTCAGGACCCCACACTGCTTCCCAAAGTCGTAGCACTGATCGGCAACAGCTTCACAATTCAGAATCGCCAAACTAGGTAACAAGCTGAGACACCCATCAACAGCTGAACGGATTACAAAATTATGGAATATATACACAACGGGACACTACTTAGTCATAAAGAAGAATACAGGTATGTCACTTGGAGCTGGAGAATATCATGCTGAAATTAGTCACAGCAAGTGAAAAGTCATATATTCTCCCTCCTATGCGGAGACTAGGGAGAGATTTGGACACCGGAGGGACTCCAGACAAAGGATAAGAAACCGTACTAGAGAGAAGACGGGGACCCGCTGAGGGAGGTGGAAGGGGAGGAGGACTTGAAAAGAAAATGGCTCAGTGGACATGATGCACACACACTTATCAAAGCCAATCGCTGCAGAGCAGGCGAAGGAGGTGGGACGTGGTGGGGACCAAGAGGGCTCAATGAAGGCGTGTGGCGTGCATGCACGCCTCCATCACCCTGAACCTCATCAAGACGTGTGATTATGACACACCAATAAAACATAAATAAAACACCAAAGCTCTGGGTTAGGCCACTTGCTCTCCCTGGCCCTCAGCTGGACGGGCCTTCCCCAGGTGCCACAGGCCACACCTTGCACTCACGCCTGCAGCCAATGGGGCTTCGGCTTTCTGCAAAGTGGGACATGACCGCATTTTGAAAGCTTCGGGTCAGGCACAGGTTCTTAAAAGTTGGAACAACACAAATGGTTTCATTTCACTTCTACAGCCATTAAGTAAGGGCACCGTTGTCCTCGTTTCTAGGTTTAAAAACAAGGAACGCCATTAGTTAACAAGTGGCTGGCACAGACTAGCCGGCAGAGGGTGACGAGGGCAGTAGGAGACTGCACCTTTGCATGCGATGTAGAGGTATACAGCGTCCAGCTCCCATCCCCCATCAACAGAGCCCCTGTGGGGGATGACATGCTCCTCTGGAAACAGGCTTCTCAGCCTCTCTTAGAGGCATGAAAGAAGATGTTGTCGACAGAGGAACGGAGGAGCTACTGGTCCAGGTTCAAAGCAAGCCTTCTCTACCCCCTTGACCCCTTGGCTGCAGGCTTAGGGCCATTTTGCACCACAAGAGAAAGAACTTGGGACTAGACTCAGAGACATCGACCTTAATGCCCTTGAGCTGAGCACCTGCACCAAGGCCAGTCTCCACCCAGCTGGGACTCTGCACACGCACACATAAACCAAGATGCACCTTCAGGGGCTTGGCCAGCCATTCATTTCCACATCCTTCATGACCCCAGAAGTGGGCTCAGCATGGTGGGCACCCACCCAGCAGCAGGAGAAGTCCCGGAAAGCTCAGGGGTGGGGCTCAGATGCAGCTCTCACCGAGAGCAGGATCGCCTGCCCGTCGTGGTCCTGGCTGTCTGCAGAAGCAGCAGCTGCCACAGGGAAAGCCCGCGGGGTGACAAGGGCGAGCCCTTCTTTGCATCAGCCAAGCACACAGGGACCCAGAGGAACAGGGACATGTTAACAGGCTGGCGAGGTGGCTGTCACTACCGACGCCTCCTGGGCAGTAGCTGAGACAAAGTGAATAGTTTTAATTAAAGTCTCAGAACGATCTAGACAATCAGGTGTCTCTCCCCTTGAGAACTAGCTGCAGCCAATGGCAGTTCCTACAGGGACAGGCCAGGGCCAGAGGGGAGGGCGGTTGGGGCGCAGCGTTCTCCCTCCCTCTCGGAACCCATGGATGGCTGGATGGCCGGTGCACGGCAACCTGGGTTTCAGCTTGACTCTACCTAGAAATCTGAAAGGCCGCGCCCTCTCGGTACCTCAGTCTCCTAATCCACAGAATGGGAATGATGTCATTTCCTGCCACAACAATTATTAGGGTCAAGTGAGATAAGGTGAATAAAGGAGTCGTGGGTCAGCCTAAAGCTCTACAGCACCTTGCGGTCCGTCCTCCAGTAGACACTCATGTTCCCGGGCTGGAGCTGCTGGGGCCATAGCGGTGCCCTTGCTGAAGCCATGAAGGTGGCCTGAGGGCTGTGCTCACGGTGGCCGGCGACAGTCACTCCACGTCAGCCTTAAGGGTCGCTGGGGGTGGCGCGGTATGCACCTTCACTGCAGAGGGCTGTCCCATGCCTGTGCACTGCGGGGGCTCCCACACTGGCCCTGCGTCCCGCTGCAGGCTCCCACCCTGCTGGGATGGCCCTGCCATCGAGACGCCGTCCCAGGTGGTCCTCGGGCTCCTCCCTTCACCCTCCTGGGTGACACTGCTCTGGAGAACAAGAGAGCCCGCTGTTCATGGCAGAAACTGTTTCAACACAAGAGAACAGCAGTGGGCATGGGCCAGAAGGGAATGGGCATGGAGAAGCTAACTGCTTTATAATAAATGCAAAGAAAAAAGTGTGCGGGGCCAGACCCCAGAACTGCAGCCCCCTCTCAGGCCACCTCCTCTTGGTCTGCAGGAGGAAGGGGCTGGAGGAACCATCGCCTGCAGCGAGGTGGGCATGGCATGCGTGTCCACGCTCACAGGGGATCTGAAACGTGGCTGTTCTATGTGTCCAGATCACGTTGGTTTTAAGGGCCAGGGGCTGGTGGGCAGAGCAGAGCAGTCCAGACGGCAGGGAAGGAGCGGGAGCCAGCACAAGACATGGCCTGCTTTGACTGGCGGGGCGAGGACCGCCAGAGGGAAGGCAGAGCTGAGGGAATCAGGCCAGCCGGCCAGAGGGGGCCGCGACCAAATGTCCACCGGGCTGTGGACAGGGGCTGGTGGCAGACTCTGACCTAATTCGGGGGACCTAGATTGGGGAGAACCCTGGCTGACTGAGAGAGCTGGGCTGTGGGCCCGGAGAGCCACCCGCATTTGCCGGAGCTGAAGGTGGCTCCGTGGTGAATGGGTAGCCTCCACCCTAGAAGGACGGCCAGGCCGGGGCCCGGGGTCACATGGATGGACGGCAGCAAGAGCCTGGGCTTGCAAGGCCATGGCTCCCTGCACAGCCAAGGAAAGTCTCCTGGCTGCTTATCTTCTCCCGTCCGCCTCTCGAGCAAGTGTATTCTGTGTTCTCAGTGACTGACAGGAGAAATTATAACGTAACATGTTGCAAAGCAAAGGTTACAATAACATCTTATTTTTTTATTTCTAGAATTCGCAAAGTGATTTCTATTCTGTTACTGGATGTCAGGATGCAACAGCCTTTCCAGGTGGGGTTTTTTGCTCTTCTTTTCATACCTAATAGAATTGGATAATGGAAGAAGTTGATAACATTCTCCCAAACTAAGGTTACCGGTGTCAGCAGCTGCTGGGTCCTGAGCCCCACGGAGGCCTCCCCAGGACCAGGCGCAGCCTCAGCAAATCCCATCCTAGGGTGGTGGTCCGAGGAATAAGCACCTGGTGTGGCGGCTTAGGCAGGCATATTCCAAAGAGCAAATCAAAGTTAGAGGATGTGAGCAGACCTTGGGCAGAAATCTGTGTTGGGCAGAAATACGTGTTAGACCCATACTCTTCGACCACTCCTTGGGTCCTGGACCAGAAGTATTAGCAGTGACTCCAGAAGGTTCTACATATCATTTACCCCACTGTGTCTCCAAACCAGATCTAGCAGAGCAAATCTTTCTTTTCAACAAACTTGAATTGTTTTAACAAAGCAACTGTCCAATGAATTAATATCAATTTCACCTGGCCACTGGTACATAATTGAAACCCACTAAAAAAAAAAATCCAGGCTTGGCATCAAACTGACATGGATTCCAATTCTCTGCTTATCTACCTGTGTCTATGATCCTTGAAGCCATTCAAGACACAGTTTCATAACTCATGTATAAAGATAACAATTCCTCATGGTTATGAGGATGTGTTCTTGCACAAAGCATTTAGTAAAATTTCTGGTATAAAAAAGGTTTGGGTAAAGGGTAGATAAAAATAATTTTATTAGTAAAGTAATAATGTGCTTTACAATATTAGACATGGAGAAACATAATTTCAGCAGACCACATGACTATTACCTGAAGGAGACTAACCATGTTCCCCAAACAGAAGCAGATAAATCACAAATATGGCCGAAGGAGACAAGTAGTGGTGGTGCTGGTATATGCAGCAATTTCAACCATGGTTAAAGTTTCTTCAGAACTAAAACTGGGTCTGATTTATTCCAACAACAAACTTGTCAAAATCGTTGGCAATGGTCCACTGAATGGATGAGTAGAGAAATAACAGTGATCACAAATGGGCTGGCTTTGGAGAGCAGACCATGCAAGGGGTGCAGCTTTGCCATTTGCTAAGATAGTTGCATATAGTAGAGATCACAAATTGTCTGCAGAAGTGGAGTGCTCCCCAAGTCCCGAGAACAAAGATGATTCGCTTGGGGGCCCGTGTCAATGCTGACAGCTTATCTTAATAGGACCTCTTCAAAATTCAAGGCGCCCCATACATAGGTATATTCTATCCATCTGTGCTTCCATTTACCAATCCATCTCTCATCCATTTACCGACATACTCACCCATCATCCATCCATTCACTCATTTGTGCACCCACTCATCCATCCACACACATCCATCCATCCACCATCCACACACATCCATCCACCAACCACACACACATACATCCTCCATCCACACACACATCCATCTTCCATCTATACACACATCCATCCACCATCCACACACACATCCATCCTCCATCCACACACACATCCATCCACCCACCATCCACACATACATACATACACCATCCAACCACCTACACATCCATCCATCCACCATCCACACACATCCATCCTCCATCCATCCACACACACATCCATCCTCCATCCATCCACACACACATCCATCCTCCATCCACACGCACATCCATCCACCATCCACACACACATCCATCCTCCACCCACACACACATCCATCCACCATCCACACACACATCCATCCTCCATCCACACACACATCCATCCTCCATCCACACACACATCCATCCACCATCCACACACACATCCATCCTCCATCCACATACACATCCATCCTCCATCCACACACACATCCATCCACCATCCACACACACATCCATCCTCCATCCACACACACATCCATCCTCCATCCACACACACATCCATCCACCCACCATCCACACATACATACATACACCATCCAACCACCTACACATCCATCCATCCACCATCCACACACATCCATCCTCCATCCATCCACACACACATCCATCCTCCATCCATCCACACACACATCCATCCTCCATCTATCCACACACACATCCATCCTCCATCCATCCACACACACATCCATCCTCCATCCACACGCACATCCATCCACCATCTACACACACATCCATCCTCCACCCACACACACATCCATTCACCATCCACACGCACATCCATCCTCCATCCACACGCACATCCATCCACCATGTACACACACATCCATCCTCCACCCACACACACATCCATTCACCATCCACACGCACATCCATCCACCATCCACACACACATCCATCCTCCATCCACACACACATCCATTCACCATCCACACACAAATCCATCCTCCATCCACACACACATCCATTCACCATCTACACACACATCCATCCTCCACCAACCACACACACATCCATCCACACACACATCCATCCTCCATCCATCCACACACATCCATCCACCCACCATCCACACACACATCCATCCTCTATCCATCTACACACATCCATCCACCCACCATCCACACATACATACATACATATATACATCCACCATCCAACCACCTACACATCAATCCTTCCATCCACACACATCCATCCACCATCTACCCACCCACCCATCCATTCATTCATTAATGCGTTTATCCAACCACCAACCCACCATCCATTCATCAGTCATCACCCATCCACCTATCCACCCATCCTTCCACCTATCCACCCAGCACGCAGCCACCCACCCACCCATCCATCTACCTACACACACACCTGTCCATCCACCCACTTATCCACAGACCCCCCACCATATAGCCACCCATCTGATGTTTTCTGGGTACCCACACATGCCAAGCTATATGCTGGGTGCCAAGGATGCATGAGTGGCCCTGGCGCCCTAGAGTTTCCTTTGTGATCTAGTAGGCAGGTTTCGAAAGACAATCACAATACACATGGCTCTGTTTAATAATTGCCTTCCTGAAAATACTGGCTCTAACAATCTACCTTAAGAAAGGCCATAACTTTTCAGATTACAAATAATCCAAACATTCTTGAGACCATAGTTTTACCAAGGTAGGACTTCTGTGTGTGTGTGTGTGTGTGTGTGTGTGTGTGTGTGTGTGTGTGTTACTAGCGATTGAACCCAGGGAATTCTACCTCTGAGCTGCAGCCCCAGTCCTAGTTTTTAAAGTTTGAAACAGTATCTCATCAGGTTTGTAGAAGGCCTCACTAAGTTGCTAAGGCTTATTGTGAATCTTCAGTCTTCTTGTCTCAAGTTCCCAAGCACGGGAATCACAAGCTTGTGTGACCACGCCCGGCTATCGCGCTGGTTTACATGAGCCCTGTTCAGTACTCCTGGGCTGACAGCTGCCTATAATGCTCTCATTATTAAGGGACTTTTACTAATTCATAGTTGCTTACTGATTGCTCTATTCTTCACACTTAGGTTACTTCCTGGAAGACAACTCAAGTTATAAGGCTTGGATTCTGTCATGCAGGTAAATAATCTTTCTTCATTTTATTTTGGCACATTCAAGAAAATCACATTTTTTTTCAGCCATCATGGATCAAAACTGCTTGTCCTAATGCAAAATAAATGACAGAAGTGGGAGACACAGGTGGCTGCGGGAGGCTCTCAATTTATGGTATAACTGAGTGTGGAGAAACCACGTGCATGTGTTGGAGCGGCTTGTATTTCTGCAACGAACTGTATTTTAAATGCTCTGTGGTGCTGTGACCCTGAAGCTGCCCAGTGAGGAGGGCGGCTGTGAGGGGGGCGCCCAGGAGCTGAGGAAGGCTCAGTGGGGGCGCTCCTGCAGAGGAAGCCCCTGGTCGAGCGCACAGGGTCGGCTGGGACATGGGGTCAGCACCATGAGGACCTCTCTCTGAGGGTGGGAGGTGGACCGGCAGCCCTCTGCAGTCGGAGGCAGCCCCTGGAGAGGGACTCCAGTGAGCCTTCCAGCAAAAGCGGCAATCAGCTGGCCTTTCAGTGGGGTGTGGGAGAGGAAGCGTGGGTGCTGGACATCTCCGCCCACACACCACTGTTAAGAACAGGTAGACACCTGCTGGAGACCATCTTCCCTGGACCCCATCTGACCCTCCCTCCTCTGCCCTCCTCCGTGCTCCCTCAAAGCTGTGCTCTGAGACCTGGGTCTTGTGTCCATGCTGTCTCCTCTCTCCTCCCCCTCACTCCTCCTTTACTGCAGGCTGGTCCCCATCCCCACCATGACCCAGAACTGCTCTTGCAAGACACATGCTGCCTCCAGGTGCTAGCGACAGCAGAGCTTTCAGTTCCCCGGGCACAGGGCCAGCCATATCCGCTGGGATTTAGTGACCCCATAACCCAGCTGTGCCTTCACACCCGCTGGGTCTCACGCCTCTGGGCGCCCTGAGCTCAGGTCTTGCCTCTGTGCCCCCTCGAGACTCTCTCCACTGTCTCTGTGGCCCGCAGTAACCAGACCCGGCCCTGCTCCTTGGCGCCGGCCTCCGGCCTCCTGCACCTTCCTGGGCAGCATCTCCGGCATGCCGACCTTTCCCCAGAGCCAGAAACCCAAAGACCACTGCCACGCCTTTCTCTTGCCCTCTTCCCACATCCAGTGCCTCCAGGTGGTGTGTTCTATTTCCCTGGGTCTCTCAAACTCTCGTCCCTCTCCGCACCCCCTTCCCATGATTCTGGTCAGAGCTGCTCTGACCATGACAGGAACAGGCTGGTTCACCACTCAACTGTGTGTCTGCTTGCCCTGAGGAAGTCTCCGTGATTTAGTATTCAGAATGGAAAACTTGCCCTGCCACTCCACTCCTGAAAGCCCTTCACCAAAGGAAGAACAAGGCTTTCAATGTGTCCACTCCTGCCCGTGGCTGCCCGCCATCTTCAGGGCCTCCTCCGCCCTCGCCCCTCCCCTGCGGCCGGGGGCCACTCCCTCTGGGAAAACGCCCCTCCCCTGCGGCCTGGGGCCACTCCCTCTGGGAAAACGCCCCTCCCCTGCGGCCTGGGGCCACTCCCTCTGGGAACACACACACACACACACACACACACACACACACACACCGCCCGCGGCCCGGCCCAGTGTCTTTAGTACACTCTCAAGTGTCTCAGTGCCTGCTGTGGATGATTTTCCATTAGTTCATAAAATTATTTAGTTAAAACCCGACATTCCCATTCTACTGCAAGCTCTGTGAGTGTACAGGCAGCTCAGCCATGGCACTCAATAAATATTTTTTGGATGGATAGATGGGTGGGCGGATGAGCACACAACGGAATGCACTGAGACAAAGAACTCAGAACAGAGATCAGACACAGGTCTGCCAGGACTGATGCTCCTGTCAGGGGAGAAGACGGGGGCTGAGATGCCGCGTGACAGCCACTGCGCCCCTCAGCGTGCGCCCGAACCTGGGGCCATAAGGTCAGCGTGAGGCTGGGGAGCCAGGAGAGTCCCTGAGCACTGAGGGACCCAGGCGGGAAGCAGGGTCTCCGGAAGGGACTATCTGCAGGGCCCAGTTCGGTCCCCTGAATTCCTGTGTTCAGTTCCAGCCCAGTACCGCAGGTGTGGCTGTATTTTGAACAGGAGCCTTTAAAGAGCTGAGGAAGCTAAAATTATTTGGTGGGAGGATAGAGCCGATGCCTGGAACCACAGCTTCCTGCTCAAAGCTTGCAGCTCATCCACCAGGCCCTGACCATCTGCTCTGGGACTGAATCCTTGGCTGTGAGGGCCCACTTCCTCTGGGAAGGCCTCCAAGACTGCTCACACCAGAGAACCCATCACCTCCCCCCTCCCCTTGGGACTCCTTAACCAGCAGCCGCACCCACCCCACAGGCCTGGCATTGCAAAGGAACCCCAGGGGTAGAGGCCCCAGACCAAGGCTCCCGCCTCCTCCAGGTCCTCGGTTTTCCGTGGCATGCTGTGTGGCTGGCAGGATCCTCTCCTCGCTCTAAAATGTCGGCAGTGGAAAGAGAAGAGCCAGACAGGCTCTCTTGCAGGCAGAACTCCTGAGTTGGCGCTTTCCGGATGGCTGTAGCAAAGCCCCAGGGACAGGGACGTGGGCCTGGGCAGCCTGCTGGGCTGGGCTCCGTGGCTGGTGACCCGGACAGAGCTGTTTACCTCCCTTCCCTCTGTCTCCTCTGCACTGCTGAGCAGGGCGCTGCCGACCAGGAGCCTCTTACAGAGGATGCGGGGGTGGGCGCCAGGGAGTTAATCTCCAATTGGAGATCAAGCTGCTGTTCCCATGGCGGCCCCATGCCCTCCGCGCTCACCTCCTCCCGTTCTCTGTAACCTCCATTAAGCAGAAACAAAAGATTAATACGGCAGAAGCCATTTAATGAACTCAGTGCTGGCGGCCAGCGGCGGCGGGTAGCTTTTCCGGGAGCAGATTCCTGGAACAGTGGTGCAGGGGCCTCCCGCCCCTTCCAGGAGCAAGCAGGGCTTTCCTGGCTGCTGCTGTCTGTTGGAAGGGTGCAGCTACCGCGCCCAGATACTCTTCTGGTTTAGGGGAGACCCTTTTCCTTCACCCGGGTGTGAGTCATTTCCTCTCCCCACACCAGGAAGGGGCAATAACAGGATGAAAAGGGGCAGTGCTCCTCCCAGCAGGGGAGGGAGGAGAGGAACAGGCCCTGGATCAGCAGACTGGAGCCTGGGGTCCCATGTCTGTCTGTCCTCTGGATGAGGCACTCAGCCCACACCGGGCTTCTCCTGCTGTCCTCTATCACGCAGGAGTGGCGCCCCTGCCTCCAAGCCCTCAGGAAGGACCCGGAGGCTCCTCCAGGGGACCTAGGAAGCAGCACATGAAGGCGGAGCTGGGAAGGCTTGTGAGACACAGGCAGCCGGGCTCCCTGTGTCTCACAAGCCCCTCTGTCTCTGGGACCTCTTCTCCTCTCCACTCAGACTATGGAAAGGGAGCAGGTCTGGGCTGTAATCCCTCTGCTTGGTGAGTGCTCCCGCCCTGCCTAGCACCTGCGGATTCCAGTGGTGGGGACCCATGAACTTCATTCTGGGAGATGTAGCCTCACAGCCACTGCAGCACCGCGGGCCTCACCACAGATGGCTCCAGTGGGCAGAGCTCCTAGCCAGAAACCCAGGGTCCAGTCTCTGCTCAGACCTGTGCCAACTGCGTGAATTCAGGGGCTTCCACTTCACCAGGAGGACAGGCTGGGTGCCAGGGTTGTGTGCCATGCCCAGCCCCAGGCAATGGCTATTATCAGCATGGGACCTGTGCATCCACCTTCTGCACCCCCCTCACTTCCCCGGTGCCTGGCAAAGCCACTGCATCTCTCAAGACATTACCACGGTTTCCCCTTCAGGAGCACTGGTCTGCGGGGGCCTGGCTGCACACTGTGGGGGCCTGCTAGGCAGCCATTTCCTTGGCTGTATGAATAAGTGGCGGCCAAGCCAGAGAGTCAAGGGCAGAGCCAGAGAAGTGGTGGGCATGGCTGGAGGCCAGGTCAGGAGCAGGCGGAAGGCAGGGGCCCGCACAGGCTCTGACCCAGGAGGCCGGGGGCGGCCTGAGATGCCCGTCAGCCTCAGGGGCCCGACTGGGCTCAGGGGTGGAGAAGCTGTTATTGGGAGACCCACCTCAGGCAGCTGCTGGACTCGGCCCAGAGGGCCACACTGGGGGCTCTGGTCACCAGCTATATCTAGTTCAAACTCCACTCCCTGAGGTCATTTGAAGTCTTAAAATAACGTCACATTTTATTTCATGGAGTATGGTGATTTGTGGGTGGAAAGTGTAGGAACTAAAGGTTTCTGATGCCGGGTAGGAGCCTGCATCCCCTCGATGGCATGGCGACACCTCAATGAGCAGCCCATCACATTTATAGACTCGAAGCTGCTGGACACTGAGGACTGATACCCTCATAAAAGGACTTCCGTAAGCCAGGTGTGGTGGTGCACACTTGTCATCCCATTATTTGGGAGGCTGAGACAGGGAGATCAGGGTTTTCACCGGCCTCACCTACTTATTGAGGCACTCTGCAACTCAGTGAAACCCTGTTTCAAAATAAAGAATAAATTGGGCTGGGGGTACAACTTGGAGGTAGAATGCCCCTGAGCTCAATCCCCAGCACCACAAGAAAAAAGGACTTCCAAATAGGCAATGTATGAGATATATGCATAGTGTAGCATACGCTTAAAACCACAGCACCTCAAAAAGAAATTTGGAGAAAGAGAAAATGCAATTTCTGTATTTCTCTGGCAAGTTGGATCAAGAGCCCATACCCTTTTCCACAGAGTACAGAAATAAAAAAGAAAGAAAACAGGAAAGTAAAAGAAATCCGAGACACTAGTATTCCTGGGAGGGACCAGTCTCCATGTGCTGGCTCCTCCTAAGGAGAGGATATTGAGTTCTAAGGCAGGGCGCCTGCCATGTGACCGGACCCTGCCAAGGCCAGCTAGGTTCAAGTCCACTTCTGGCTCAGCAGCATTTCCTCTCCTTCCCCCACACCAGGTGGGACACTGAGGCCACTCCAGGTGTCTCCAGCCCCCTTGGGTTTCAATCTCCCCATTCCAGACTCGGCAACAAGCCTTGGTCTCCACTGACCAGGCAGCAGAGCTTGAGAAGGGAGGCTTTGCCCTGAGCTGGGCACTATGTCCTGGTGAGCTGTCACAGGCAGGCTGGCCTTGTGAGGCCAGAAAGACTCCCCTCTCCCCCCTGCGGCACAGCAGCCCGGCCCAGGGCCCTGTCCACACCATGAGCTCTCTCATGTGCTATCTGACTTTCCTGCTGACCTGTGCTGCTGGGGCCAGAGTATGACGAGTTCTCAGTGGCTGAGAGCGCAGGTCCCATTCCGTTCATCCCACGCTTCTCTTTTAAAGGTGCAATGCTGGTGGGTGGGTTTTGAGATGAGGTAGTGATGGGAAGCCAACTCTCGGAAGACTGAGCAAAGTCTCTTCAGGATTTATAGATTCTCACTGCAGACCAGATCCTTCGTCCTCATTCCAGACCCACGTTCTCTGATTGAGTTATCGATCTTCTCAAAGACCCGATAATTTTCCCACAGTGGGATACATACATTAAAATTAATCAATAGGCGTAGATTAGAACTGAAACTAAACTGCAGATATATTATTTTCTTCCCAGAGAGGAATCTCTGTGGAGGAGCCAGACGGTGTGTGATCTGGGAGGTCTGAGGGCAGGAGGATGGAGCCCAGCGGTGACCCAGGCCGGCCACCAACCCCTCGGCCCCGCAGGCTGCTTGTCTACAACAGGGCGTCAGTGCCTTCCTGCAGAGTTCTTTTTGAACTGACCTACATCACATGCTCAGCGAGGCCTGGTTAATGGGGATGCTAAGTGGGGAGACGCTCTTACTGCTGGGAGACCTGGAGGACATTGCTCCACCTGCCAGTCTAGGAAATGGCGCAGATGCAGATGGGGGCTGAGCTGTCCCGCTCCTCTCTATAGAGCGGAGGTGAGTATACCCAGCTGGGAGTGTGGCCCCCGGAGAACAGCTCATCAGACCACACCTCAGCAAGCCAAGGAAGGTCTCCATGTCCACCTCGCTGAGCGGGGCAGCTCTCCAGCCTGGTGGGTGGTTACGAGGATCGCTGCGGGGGCCTGGGAGGAACTGCCTTGAGAGGCACGCTGTACTCTGTGCTGGCTCCGGATCAGCGCCTGCAGCAAAGCCTGCCTGCGTGGGCACCCTGGGTTCACGCTGTTGAGCGAGGTCTCAAGCTGAGAAGCGCTGCCCCCAGGTGTGACCTCACCTTTGAGGACCAAGAGCAGCCATGTGCGTGGATGTGGAAGACACAGGGCAGGACGTGGCCGCAGGGCTCTGGCTCCAGCACACCAGAGCGGTTCGCGCAAGCAACTGCCCTTGTCAAGCCCATTTCCTTCTCTGTGTCGTGGAACCTTGAAATCAGTCTCACAGGCTGACTGTGCACCTGAGAGAAAACGTCTCATTTTATGCTGCTCCTGAGAAGCATCAGATTAACAAATACGCCATATTTCAGGGAAGTGGTAAAGGGGCCTGGGTCAGAGTGACCACAAGAGAAAGGAACTCTGAGCTCCTGTTGGCCTGTCCTCTGCCTTGAACACGCGGGGTTCACAGCAGCCTTTGGAGCGCCCAGGCTCCGCATCTCATAGCATCCCCTGCCCGGGCTCGGGTCTTCGCATCCCACTGCCTAGGGCAGAGCCTGTTCCACCCCCTCCACACCATCCACTGCACCCCGCAGGCCTGATACCAGCCAGGCCAGCGAGTGATCTCACCTCTGTGACCAGGCGCGGGGAGATCTCTGCAAACACACACACCAGTACACGAGCATGCACACATGCAAACGCTGTGTGGATGTGCATGGCCATGTGCTTGTGTACGGCTTAGGTACATGCTCGCACACGCACACACGTGACCTTGTCACATTATCCTTGCTGTATCTCCCTCCTACTTGTCTGATCCCTGCATCTGTCATTAAATTTCTGTAACTGGCTCTTCATTCAGACATTTCCCCTTTGGCAGGTGATGGCCAGTGTTCTGCCTGGGCCTGACCCTTGGAGCCCGCTGGTCTTGGAGATCCGATGTCTGCACCACTCAGTCCTGCTGTGGCCACCGCCGGCCTGCGGCATGATGCCAAGGCAGGGCCAGGTCCGCGTGGGCACTTCTGCCTCCACAGCAAGTGCTGCAATATCTGGGCCACAGCAGACTCTCATATAATGAATAAATGCAGTTAATAAAATTACTATATAAATAATACATGGAAAGAAGAACATTGCTGGTAAACCATTAGCGCCTGCGTGTGACTATAATTAACCCAAAGAGGTAACTGCTATGTGTTAACACAAGACACTGTGTTAAGTCAAGGAGCAGGGCAGCTCAGTGTCAGGCAGGACCTGCAGGAGTTTCTGCCATACACGTGTCACAGAAATACGCACTACCTTTGGCCTGCAAACGTTTTTAAAGCAACTCTGAGACGGCACTGATGCACAAGGAACTTTCACTACCCAGATGGATGGACTTTTACCTTGTGTACCCTTGGCAGCTGCCACCAGAGGAGATGCTGAACATTTCCACATCCCCCCCAAAAGAACTTTGCCATGCTTTGTCTAAGAGACAGCTCTGAGAGCAGCGTTTCCAGGCCTCTCCGGCTCCCCTGTGAGGACAGCCGCACTCAGATGAGATGGAGAGGGGTGAGTCCCCCAGGGGACCTCATCTCCTGCCCTGTGGACTGCGCAGGGACTGTGCCTGCATTACACTGTGTTTGGTAAAGGAGACCTTGAAGTCCAACCCCTGTACCCGTGAAAGTGACCTTATGTAAAGAGTCTTTGCGGATATAATTGTTGGAAATGAGGTCATTAAGATGAGCCCTGAAGATGACTAGTGTCTTAACAAAAAAGACACAGACAAGGAGAAGGTCACATGACAGTGAGGACAGAGGTTGGGACGACACAGTCAGAGGCTGAAGACTCTGCAGCCAGCTCACCACCTCTAGAGGCCAGGGAGAGCCCGGGGCACGTTCTCCCTCTGCCCTTCAGAGGGATCATCCCTGCAGACTCCTGACTTGGGGCTTCTGGCCTCCATAGATGGGGCATGGGAGGGGCGGCTGCTGTGTTGAGGAACATGGCACCTCTCACCAGCACCTGTGACAGTTAACACTTACTTCCCGGCACTGTCTCACAAACGCACACCTTGCTCAAGCCCGTGAATAATGGACGGCAGTGCCTACAAGGAAACAAGGGGTCGGTGGCCTCAGGACTCTTCAGCACCCAGGGTTCTGTGGCAGCCTGAACAGCGGCCCAGGCACAACACATTCTGAGATGATTCTCTGCCAATGCCATGGGCTACTCGGAACAAAAGTGATGGACTTTGAAACTGTTCTCTGTTCACCGGACACATGAAAGACAGGGAGAAACACGAGGTTGTGCTCCCAGGGCTCCTCCTCAGGTCCCTCAGTGGCACTACTGCCAAAGGGCTTATTTGGTCGGCATTCTTCCTGCTGCAATCTACACTGAACACACAGCTTAGGGGAGGAAACATTTGCTTGCTCATAGCTTTGGAGATTTCAGTTTCAGTCCATGTTAGGCTGGGTCTACAGGGCTCAGGGCATGTCGGCTGGAGGCTGAGCGAGGAGGACAGCAAGAGCTCTACTTTCACATCACGGAGACTAGAAGCTAGAGGGAGCAGGAGAAAGAGGCCACCTGTATACCTAAGCCACACCCCAGGGTCCCACCCCTCCAGCCACACCCCAGCCACCTAGGTGACCATCCAGTAAGCCCATTACAACATTACAATAGATACACCCAGCAATGAGATCACACCTTTGTGACTTAATCACATCAACTCTGAACATGAATACATGAGCTCTTCATGGGACATTCCATAGCTGACCATAAAGTGCTAGCTGTCTGCCTGTAACTGGATCACGTCCTCTGGTGCTTATCATAATCATGAGGCAAATTTGCTTCTCACTTTGAAGGAGGGTGGTCAAGCTCCAGCCCAGCACCTTGCTTGTTGTAATCCTGTCATTTATTCTCCCTGCAGGGCGAATTCTCTGAAGCTTCTTGGCTGGAGGGCTGGGGTATTTCTTTAAGCCATTGATTTAGCAATAGGTATCATATACCAAGACGCTAGAATAGTATTCAGCAAAGAACAGAGTTTCAAGAAGAACCCATAACCCCTGGTCTCAGGCAGTGCATATTGTAGTTGGAACAGCACAAACTAAAAGTGGAGAGAGTGTTAAAGCAAAAACTCTAGGACTTTTTTTGGATTTCAGAAGCTCACCCTTAAAATCTCTTCATACCTTGATGATACTATTCTATTTGTGACATATTTTCTTCCTTGAAAAGAAACCTGCTCTGGAAATTTCCATTGTCCACTGGAAAGAGCATTTCATAGAGCTGAAGTCACCACTGGCTGAAGGACACAACTTGGAGTGCTCCCTTGGAGATGTTGATGCTATTAGAAACAGGTTTTTTAGAAACTAGGGCTTCATGTGGTTTTATGACCATCTCAGCCTGAAAACAGAGTCACACTGAGACACTGAGAACCTATCATCAAGGACAAGCACTGGTAGAACCAAGTCCACACAGTTGGTAAAGAAGCTCTTCTCCTTGTCTGCAGGGTCAAGCGGCTCCTGGGTCACATCTGTGCTCACCCACGTGCCTCATGGTGCGTGGGGGACACAGCCCTCGCTGGTGGCCCTCTCAGGTTAGCACCAGTGTCCCCAGATAATCAAAAACATGGAGAACTGCCTCTCCAGTGCAGAACACTGTGACCAGCACAAGTTCCAAAATGTCCTTTGCAAGGATCAGAAATCCAATTAACCGTGGAATCCACAGATGAGAGTTATCATGCATCCAACAGGCTAAGTTACAGCAAGAATGTCTGAAGAACTCAAGTTGCTCATAAGTTATCCAATTGTAGATGATCTTGTGGAAAATTTATGATAATCCAGAAGATAAGTGGGTTCCAGTGGTCATAGCATGTGCAAGCGCTGTGAAAATTTTCTCCTGAAAACATTGAATAAAAACAAAATCTCCTTGTCCTAGACCTAGCTTCATGTTAAAGAAGCTGCACCAATGAAGCCGTTCAACATCACTTAAGAAAGGTAGAGCCGGGCGTGGTGTGCACACTTGTCATCCCAGCACTCAAGAGGCTGGACAGGAGGATCGTGGTTTGTGGACAGCCTCAGCTACTTAGTGAGGCCCTTTGTAACTCAGTGAGACCCTGCTTCAAAATAAAGAATAAAAAACAGGGATGGGGATGTTGCTTGGAGGTAGAATGCCCCTGGGTTCCATCCCCAGCACAGAAAAAAAAAAAAAAGAAAGAAAGAAAGAAAGAAAGAAAGAAAGAAAGAAAGAAAGAAAGAAGAAAAAAGCAAGCAAGCAAGCTAAAGAACCTTTTTAGAAATTGTGGGCTGCATCCAAGAAACACACTGCATCTCCAAAGTGGGGTCAGGCCTCATGCCAGCCTAGTGTGCTGTCCTTCCTCCCCTGGTTTCTGGGGGACACGTGAAGGTGCTTCACCCACCCTAAGTCCTCTTCCCCCGCTACTGTCCGCGCTCATTCGTACCGTGCTTGGGGAGTATAACTCTGGACCACACCATCTGCCACAGGACTCTGCTTCCCCTCGGTTCTCTGCTCTCACAGGGCCTGTGTCTCAACGCATGTGCGGCTAGCTCTGTGGTGAGGACTGGCCCATGATAGGGAGGTAGGTGCGTGCATTTCCACCTCAAATGATGAACAAGGGCGCAGACTGCAGACTCCCTAATGGTCCGGCAGTGGCTGTAACACAGCCAGCACTGCACTAGCCTTTTGAGAATGTATAGCTAATCCGTGATGATCACAGTTCTTTATGAGACCTGAGTGAGACCACACTTCAGGGACCATCTCTGGTGAGTTCCTCAACTGAGTGTAGAAAACAAATATAAAAAGCTGTGTTTTCTGCTTTTGCTGTTTTGTTTCATCTTCACATAAGGGGTCCTGAGGATGAAGTGATTGCTGAGGCTTCTACTTCTGCTCTGAAGCAGGTGAAGGCTGTGCCCAGGCTTCAAGCTTCAATATGTCCTCTGCGGCCAACTGCAGGGGCAACAGGAGAGACTCCCTGGAGGACGGGGAGTTTGGGTGCATCTTAACTGAGCCATCTCCACTTAACGCAGACTTTCCAGGCACACGGTACTGCTCCCTGGAGGGTGGGATATTGGGTGCATTCTGCACTCGTTCCTCTCTCCTTAGACGGAGACTTTCCAGGCAGATGGGACTGCTCTCTCTGATTCCTTCCCACTCGCTCTCCAGCCAGGTCGTCAGTAAGGAGGAAGTGCGAGGAGGTGGTCCCGAGTCTGCACTGTGTGGGACCGCTCTGATGGTGGCCAGGAGCAGAGGGCAGCATTGGCCATGGGCTGGTCATGCCGAGGAGCTTCAGGGGGCCATCTGGATCTCAGTAGTGGCTAGTTGTCTGGCTGTGGTATTTCTGCAGCACCACCTAGGCACCAACCACAGCAACTGAAGGAAGTGAGAAATGTTTGTTTTTGGCTCCCTGGAACTGAGGTAGGGGGATATCCTTGCATGTCTTCATTTAGTACAAAACTAGGCAAAACTTCTCATAAAAGAGTTCTATTTTTTAGCTAAAAATGGTTTTGCAGAGTGATACTAGGTGTGTTCATAGGCCCTGCAGTTCCAGGAATTTCTATCCTCTGGTGTCTTACCATGGAGCTGGCTCAGTGTACTTATTTAGTAATAAAATATTATTAAATGCAGCCCTTTTGGGTTCCTGTCTGCATCTGCTGCTACTACAACCTGCCAAGCAAATCATCCTGCCCAGAAACTTCTAATCAGAATTACCTTTAGAGTCTCTGAGCCAGATCAGACTAGAATTGCTATTTCATCCACCTACTGTCCTTCAGGGAAATAACAATACCCAGGACATGGAGGAAAATGGCAGCTCTGAAAGTCTCAGGAAATTATGAGGGAAATGGAGGAGATAAAGCGTCAGATCGTAACACTAGACACAGACTCATCCATCATCACCCTCATGCATACGGTCCCACACTGAAACCCAAAGAAACAGTGTAAAATGAAGAACTGCCAATTTATTCGACATATTCACTCTACAGCTTGATAGATGCACCGTAAGAATTAGGAGTCTTCTATGTTTGGTGAGAATTTAGAAATGATTGGATTGGTTGGTGATATTGACTACTGGTACTGAATCACCAAAAACATGCTATCAACATTCCATAAACTGCCAAAATCAACACATTTTCCAGTCCCCAGTGTGTGCCCAAAATGCAGCCAACTGTACGGAATACCAAGTATTTTAGGGTTTATATTCCCAGTGGGGTTACAGTTGATAGGAAAAGACAAAGCAAATACCTTAAACGATAATTATTATGTTATTGCATATTGTAGAATATATCATTCTAGATTATAGAACTACATTATTTTTATAAATTGCACTCATTTCCCCCAAAATCAAATCATACAAAGATAAATTTGACAAGATCCTCTTCCCCCAAGAAGCTGCCTTTTATTAATTAAGCCAAAAGATGTTTGCTGAGTGCCCACTAGGTTCTGAGTCCCATGCTAGGTAGATTATCAGATGAAACTGAAACTCATGAAAACTTATCACTTAGTTTGGAAGATTCAGTCCAAGACGTATGTTCAAGGCTGAGAGGAGAGAGGGTAGAGAAGAGGGTCTGAGAAGGTTTTATAAGGCCAGGGACAGCCCACGCTCATTCTGAAGCCAAGCAGCAAAGGTGGCAGGACCCAGGTGAGGCCATGGGGCGGCCCCAGACGTCTGCCAAGGGTGAGGTGTCACTGCAACAAAAAGAACAGGGCAGACACGGGGGTGGGGCAGAGAGTGCACCCACCAGCCCTGACCAGAGAGAAGACACCATAGTGTGTGCATGAGTGTGTGTGTACACACATGTGTGTGCATTCATGGAACAAAGAAACTCATAAAATCAGAGAGCAGTAAAAGGAATTGGCTCTTAAGATTTTGGAGGCTGGTATGTCTCAAAATCCACAGGACAACTTAGCAAGCTTAAGACTCAGAACAAATCAATGTTGTGGTTCAGGTCCAAAAGCAGAACAGAAGCCAGCGGTCCAGCTGTGGCATCAGACGAGGCCCCCTGAGGAGTGACCTCTGTGCTGGCTTCTCCTGCACTTGCCCTTGCACAGTTTTCTCTCCCCATCGTTCATAGAGCACACACACAGTCACTTGCAGACATGCACACCTGACGGTGTCACTCTTAAAATGGTCTGAGAGCTCCCATCACACAGCACCAAGCACAAGTGTCTTGCTATGGAGATCAAGCCACCCGAGACTCAGACTCTCTGTGACCGTCAGCTCTAATGTGTCAGCTTGACTGGGCCTTGATATTTTATCAAACATTGCTGTGGGTGTTTCTTTGATCATGTTTTTGGAGGAAATTACATTCGAGTGGACTGAGGAAAGGCAGATTTCCTTCTCTAATGTGGTGGGCCTCACCGTATCAGTGGGAGATGTGAACAGAAGGACTGATCCTTGCCTGGCTAGTTCTCACTGGAACACTGGCTCAGTGTTGTGTGCACATTGCACCTTGCCTTGTGCCATGTTTTCTGGCTTCCCATGGGCGCTGGTCCCTTGGCAGCATCCACAGTTCTTTGGCTTCATATTTAGTTGTCTCTCACCTCTGGGTAAATGTTTCAGTCAGTACTCTCACCGCTACACCCAAAACACTTGACCGCTACACCGTAGAGAAAGGAAGATTTATTTGCTCACAGTTCTGGAGATTTCAGTGGTTTTGCTTATGTTAGGCCAGTGAAGTCTGCTGAGCTCAGGGTATGGCACAGGGGAGAGAGAGAGGAAGAGAGAGAGAACAAGGACTACTCTCACATCACGGTGGCTGGGACATGAGCAAAAGAAAAAGTGAGAGCGCGGGGAGGAGGGACCCTATGCAACCCCCCAGGCCACATCCCCAGGAATCCCACCTCTGCAACCAAGCCCACCTCTAGCATAGCTGCCTCCTCTCCGTGAGGGCTAGGAGACATTCTAAACCCAAACCATAACAACAGAGATCCTGCCAAGTACTCTGAGGGAGGCAGAGCTAAGAACTCCATACCACCTCCGAGGTCTGTGGATTGACTACAACTCCACAGAGACTGGGTGTATGTGTGGCTGTGTGTGTTCTTTGGTTGGGTATATATAAATGTTTATGGGGAAAAGTATGTCTTATAAAATTTAAGAAGAGGTTCCCAAAGACTAAAGCGGGGAAGCTTTCAGGCCAGGTTAGGGCCTTTGATGAGAAAACCGTGTGTAATTTCTACAGCGATGGTTCTGACAAACAAGTTAAGTTTTAATTTATTTCAGAAGAAAATTTAGAGATAAGCACGTTGGTGGTCCTCTGAAGTAGCTAAGAGAAGTCTCTACGTGTGGGGCAACAAAGTCCTTCCCGTGCAAACCTATGGCTCACCCGGAACCATGACCTTTCAGGTGCAGTGGCTCCTAGCACTTGTCTCTTTCGGTGGTCTGTGTGATACCTGGCTTTTATCCTAACTCCATGGCCTTCACCCAAGTGCTCTGATCCTGGACTGCCCTTGCTCGAGCTGCACGCTGCCGTGCTGGGGCTGCCTGTCCAGTCTCCCCTGCCCCTGGTCAGAGGGCTCTCTCCTCACAAAGCCAGCGTGCCGACTCTGCGCTTCCCCAGCTCTTCTCTCCCTTCCTCTCACGTCCTCAGATGTCTGATTGTTGGTCTCCCTCGTACTAACCAGGCGCAGATTCACCCCATACATGGAGCCCTGACCAGCCTACTGCAGAGGGAGGGCTGTCACCTATTGGGTCATGTCCAATGGAACATCGTCTGTTTTCACATTTTATTTTGAAGTCAGCTCATTTCTCTGATGCCACAATATGTCTAGTTATTTTTAAGGACTCAAAAGTACCATTTCCTATTTTCTCCATAATATATTTTAATTTTTAAGATGACAACCCTACAAAGACATTTTCTGGAAAAATATACTTATATATTTTATATTTTTATGTATTATATATCTTATTACATAAATATGTATAACACATGATCACATGCATGCATATATTGTATACTTACATAAACTGAACAGCAATAGACACCGGCCAGGCAGAGCCAGCTGTTTTGTTCTTTCCGTCCACCTCTGTTCAGATCACAGATCTCTCTGCTTTGGACCGTTCTCTCTCTGCTCCCACTTGTTGCTTATGGACAGATGTGGTTTGAGGATATATTAGAACTCGAGACTGAAAAGAGTGAGAGAGAGGAAAGTAGTTTTATTAATCTTTTGAATGAATTTTACCTCCTTTTGCCTCCTGGTGTTTAAATGTATACTGGGACATGGTGGTTTTTGCTTAAATTTAAAATTTTGTGCCTACTCTGGCTCTAATCCCATTACATATCTCTGGGCTCCAATATAAGGCATATAAGGCCATTTTTTTGAGAAAAGAAAGACCAAACATGCCATTTCATGTTTTCCTTTATATTACCTCACCATGAAAAGACCAAAAAGATATTTTTATTAAAATAATCATCATTAAAAATTACTACTCTGTGTGTGTGTGTGTGTGTGTGTGTGTGTGTGTGTGTGTGCAGAAGCATGCACATATGTGTCTGTGGTGGTGTGATGAGACCCAGCCTCTGGTGTGCCAAGCAAGCGCTCTACCACTGAGCTTCCCTCCTCCCCGTTTGCTTGCATATAGCGAGCTGAATCCCCAACTTTTCCATGTTCATCTCTGTTTAGTGCTCCCAATATCCTTTACCCTTTTCTTTCCTATCAGATTTTTTTAACAACTACAAAAATCTGTCAGGATCATGGATAGTGGCATGGGACACAGGGCCATTCCAAGTCATTTTCCTTTCCCACCCAGAATCCAGAGTGCTGACCAGGAGTCAAGAGCCCTGGCCCACTCTACCCAGGCTCTCACAACACATGTTAACCTGCTTGAAACACTAAGCAATACATTGATTTAATGGTATGATGGCCAAAAATCACCTGGAATTATCAACTTATTTAAATATCCTCCTCTGTGACAGTCTTAATGCTTAAATATGTACTTGGATATGGTGGCTTTTATTCAACATTTTGTACATGCTGTGCCTCTGCCCCCATTACATTTCTCTAGACTCAAACATTTTCTGAGAAAAGTAAAACCTAATGTGCCCTTTAAGGTTTTTCTTCATATTGCCTTAACATGAAAAGGGGGAAAAAAGGTATTTTAATTACACATAAGCATAGTAGAGGAAAGACAAAATGTAAAAGTTAGTTTCTTTGTTCATTTACGGGAAGCAATATAAATAGATATAAGTAGTATTCATTATCACTATTCATTATTTATGCAGGTAAATACCTTGAATAGTCAATTTGTGATCGTCGAAAGTAAGTTACAAGCTCGAGGATTGACAACATGATGTTCTCAGTCATATCACGTATCATTAATTTCACCTATAAAATGTTACTCCAGTTCTAATTAACCATAGTCATAAAGGTTATCAGTAGAAAAGCTAAAGTCCCAGTCTTCTCTATGTTCTAGTATTCTCTTCTATTTACTGTGCACCTGCACTTTTGACCTTGCATATGTACTCCTGCCCCCTCTGTGTTCAACATGAAGGAGAGTTTCTAGAAGTACAGGTAGAGGGACAAGAGTGAACGCTTTCTGTCTTCTACCCTTGAACATTCTAGAATCCAGCTGATATCTTTACTGTGTTAAACTGTGTTACTTTGTAGATGGCATGATTATGAGTTTAGAAATTCCAAGTTTCTGCAGGCTATTAGAAATAAATCAAGTTAGCAAGGTTAACCTCTCAAACAAAAAAATTTTTTCGTGGTGCTGGGGATTGAACCCAGGAGCATTCTACTTCCGAGTTACAACCCCAGCCTGATTATTTTTATTCTTTATTCTGAAACAGGGTCTCCTAAGTTGCGGAGGGCCTCACTAAGTAACTGAGGCTGCCCACGAACCTGGATCCTCTTGTCTCAGCCTTCCAAGTACCAGGATTACAAACATGCACCACCATGCCCTGCTTCAATCGAATTTCTATATAATAAAAATAAGCAGTATAAGAATTTATAACAACACATATAAAATATGCAAAAATAAATCAAAGAAAATCATTAAAGATCTGTACACTGAAAACTATTTAGCATTACTCAAAGCAATCCCATTGCTGGGAATGTTCCCAAGAAAATGAAGTTGGCTTGTTGAGAAGTAATCTGCATTGCCATGTTCAGAGTATAATGGATAAATAATTATGTTTTCAATTAATTAATTAGGATGGGTTAATCTGATATATATGGACAAACACTCTGTGACAATTCACAAAAATAAGTCCTCTATGCATTGCAGACCTAAATGTAAAATATAAGAAAAAAAAAGCTTTAGGAAGATATGGCACATCACGAAACAGAAGGAATGGTGCAAGTGCTTATTCTCTAACTTTTAATAAGGAAAAAAATTTCCAAAATAGGAAAAACATGAAGAAGAATTTGACTACAATAAGGGTAAGTACTTCTATTCATCAAAAGGCATCATTAAAATAATTAAAATATGAGCCTTGGAGAGAAGAAGATACTTGTGACATATCCATCCAGGGAAGGATTCACACCCAGAATACGTAAAGAACTTGATAAAATAAACAAAACCAATAGAAAAATGAGCAAGAAAGTTAAATATCTACTTCACAAAAGCACATCAACATGACCAGTGAGTATAGGAAATGTCTCCTGACTTCCTCTGTAATCAGGAATACACAAATTGCACTTCCAGTGAGACACTACTAAGCATCCAACAGAAGAGGTCAAGGGAAAGGGATTTCCATGTCCAGGCTGAAGACATGAAATGGCCAGAACTCTCATCCAAGTTGGTGGGAGAGTAAATTGGCTCAACCTTGGAAGGCAGATGTTGTTACTGCAACATCCACAACAGTTAAGAACTGGGAACTTGAAGATGCCCAGCAGCAGTCAGAGGGAACCATAAATTCAGATGGAGTTACACGTGAACTTCTAAAGCCACAAGGGCAACTAAGCCACAGCCTCTTGCATCCAGGTGATGAATCTCAGGAGCAAAGTGCCAGGGTCGGCAGACCATGCACAGCATGGTTCAGTTACATGAATCCAGAGATGGGGAATTAGAGATTATGGATCAAAAGAGTAGTTGGACTTAAAGCAGGATGGTAAAAGAAGAAACCTGGGTGGCTTTTTAGATGGTTTGAGGTTGCAATTCTACAAGTATAGGTGTGTTCTCTTTATCAATATTCAATGAACCATATGCTAGACATTTGTAATTTTATACTTTTATTCATGGAGATTAGACTTAAGGAGAAGTTCCTCAAACCATGTCTCTTCATATAATACCACGTGCACTTCTAAATTTAACGGTTCTTCCAAGCCTTTGTTTTGTAAGTCAGTGTTTGAGGCTTACTGGAGCTCATAATCCTTGACCTTTTTGATGACCTTGTTCACATGAGTTGGTTCAGCTCAAAAATAGTAACTTTTATTCCTAGAGTCTTTGATATAAAATTCACACATTCAAAAAAACTCTTTTTACCTTCTACTTTCAAGGTGTCAATGCACTTTGGCACACCTTGTAATAAGAGGTGTTTTCACGTAAAATCTTCATCAACATCATGTTTTAGTGTAAAATATACACCATGGGCTACGTGTATGTAGACTTAGGTATTCTTGGTTCTTGTCCGGTCAAATGTACAAATGCCAATTGCAGAGGAGATGTAGTAATACCATTGTGGAGAAGTGAAGTAATGCAATTCTGGGGGCATGAAGTGATGCCATTTTGGAACTAATGAGAGAGTGAAGAAAGCATTATTCTGAATGTTTTCTGAGTAAGAATTCCCCCATAGGTAGTGGTCTACCTTTGCTGTTATCAGAACAGCAGACTTCTTTCCCACTTGTTCCTGTATCTAGCTTCACAAGGAGGGGAGGCTGGGGTGTACCAAACCCTCCCACTAGCCCTTTTTTGTCCATTGTGCTTGAGCAAGAGCAGTTCCCCCAGAAGTGATGGGTGTGGGTCCAGACCACCCTCTGCTTGTGGGGAGAACCCTAAGGTGGCTCCGCTCACATGCAGAGGTTGCTCTCATAGTGGCTACAGGTATGGTAATGCCAAGCCAGTTCTTACTGCCTTTCTCCAAAACCTTTCCTCTTCAATCTCTCTCCTCTGTTTACTTTTTAAAACAATGATACCAAGACTTTGAAGAAAATATAAATTCCTTTTTCCAATATTTATAAAGAGTTTCATGGTCTTGGCTTACAATGACCTTATTATCTATGAATATTTTATTATGATCATGCATCAAAAAAGGAGAACAAGCCCACAAATGTGATCTTTTTCTTTGTCTACCATGAGTCGATCATAAAACAGTATGTGCTGCTTTTTGTCCTTGTTTCTTGAGTCCTTTTGGTTTCATTACCCACTCTTCCTAGGCTTCACTACTCAACCTGCACAGGTACATGCATGCATGCATGCGCGCACACGCGCACACACGTACACACACACACACACACATTTGTTTCATAAACATTTCTACTAGGAGATGCTTCCTGGTACCCACACTGGCATGGTGAGCAGTCTGTGCTGGTGCTGTGCACAGTTCTCGTCTATACTTGGAATGTGGCAGCCTGGCGCTGTACTGTTTTTCTGCATGTGGACTGCTGAGCAGCCTTTGCCCTCAGCTTGATCACGCACAGGACTGCCCTGGCAAAGCCGGAAGCCTTGGAGTGCCACAGTGGGGGCTTCCTGAGTGAGGGGCACATGCCGTGCTAGCCTGTGGTTACTCTGTGAACTTGAAGCTGTACTTGGGTCTGCGAATTGTCCTTGAGTGTGTTCTGCAATAAATTATTTAAGTGAGATGTGGAAGAACTAATTGGTTAATAACCACAATTGGGATTAAAGAGTAATTTTCATTTTCAAAAGATGCTTAAAAGCACAAATATTCAGTTGTCTCGTTTTGCTATTAAAAAGAATAAAGCCTCCTTAAATGGCTTCACATAATGGGAGAACGAGGTGGGTTAAACACTACCCTGCATGCAGAGGTGACAAGCCACTGTCAAAGCTCCTGCTGGTGGCAGGCCTCTGGAAGCAAGCGGTGGCTCGTGCAGTGCCCTGAGGATATTGACTATTATTATTTATGTTTTATGCTGCTCAGTAAATATATATTGTGCAGAACAAAAGATTAAATTGTGCTGAACAAGTATACTGTGCTGGCCCCAGGGAGGGGACTTAAATTTGAGACACTTAACTGGCACAGCTCAGGACTTGCATAGAGTGGGTGGTGTCGGGCACCCAAGCACAAAAATGCAGGTAGGGGGCGTAAGAGAAAAAAAGCAGCAGCTGTCCTGAAAGGGGCAGTGCAGAAAAATGAGGACTAAATCTCAGCTTTAGGTAAAAACGAGGCAATAGAAGGCAGGCATTCAAAACAAAAAGATGAGAATTTACTGCAAAGCTCTACTAAGTCGAGCTCAGTCTTTGTGATGCATGCTCAATCATATATAATATATTATTGCCCAAACCATCACCATTATCATCCATCCATCCACATACCTACTTACCTCTCTATCATCTATCTAATTTTTAAAGTCTTGACCATTCATGTGGATGTTACCTATATGGGGCTTGTGCCATTTTTCCCGTTAGTGATTTATAAGATTTTATGGCACTAGGAAACAATCAGTTTACTATGGAACTGCTTTTATTAGGCCTGTGTGATTCCTGGAATAACCGGGCCCTTTCTGTGCTTTCCCTGGTATCTAGTGTGGATTGCTACAAGTAGTAGGTGCTCAGCAGGTATTTATACACTGCCTGAATACACAATGAAGGCTTTCTCTTTTAGAGTACAAAAAGGGAATGGAGATTTGTGCCATGTTCTGATGTTTGGGTGTTTTGGTTTTTAGCAATATGTGGTTCATACCCGTAGGGCTGAAGTCCCACAGATAAAGTGGCACTGAGGTGGGGCACATTGGAATAAGTGCCCAAGGTTTAAACTCAGAGGTACATTTTGAAATTATATCCATGAATGCAGGGCCCATTCCAGGTCTAATTTTGGAATTTCTAGAAACAGTCAATTCTTTTCCCGTGTAGTGATAAGGAGTGCCATTTCATGACCCAAAGATAATGTTTGATTTCTTGTTCCTTTAATAAACAAAAATCTTACTTCTCTAATGTTATTTCTTCCAAGAAATTTCTAATCTGAAAGGAAGTCCAAATTGGCACAGAGAGCAACTTTCTTGGCACAAGTGACTATTTAGGAAGCCGTATTCTGGGGATTCTGCAGGAATCCTGCAAGTTTTGTTCATATATGTGTACTGGAGTGGCATGGCTTTGCTGTCAAGAAAAACTAGGAATATTGAGTCACTCCCCTCCTTTATTCTATCTCTCAACCTCTGCTTGTCAATTACATCTGCCCCCTATGCCTCAGACAAGTGCAACTATTTACCTACTTAAGAAAACATCCATATCTTGGAGCCTCTGAGAAACTGAGAAACTCCAACTCCTTAGATGAGCAGACAGAGGCCTGTTTTTATACTTTATTTGGAAACAGGGTCTCTTAAGCCAGCATGGCTGGCTTCGAACCTGCGTGATCCTCCTGTCTCCACCTCCCAAGTGCGAGGATTACAAGCGTGCGCCACCACGCCCGGCGCATTGTAGCCTTTTAATTATTTCATTACATAAATATACAAGCAATTTTTAGGTCAAAGAATAAAAACGGTAAGCGCCTGGTAGAATAGTTATTGAATAATTACTTTGGAATGTATTGCCCTCATTAGCAAATTCAATATAAATCAAAATCTTTTTGGAAACTTACAGTACAGATTTCCTAAGCTTTTTGTAGAGATATTTTGATACAGAACAGTGGAAATGAGGTTGATTAGTGGAGACGGGATTAAACAGAATAGTGGAGATGGGATTAAACCTAGGGCATTCTACCTCCAAGCTATTCCCCTAGCCCTATTTTATTTTCAAATTGAAAATAAGATTTCAATAAATTGCAGAGGGCCTCACTATACGTTTCTGAGGCTGACTTTGAACCATTCCTTGTGTTTCAGGCTCCCCAAGCTGAGATCCAGGTGGGCACCACCACGCCACGCTTGAGTCTGAATTTTAGTCTTCACATTAGGTGAGTTTGATACAGATATTTTATCAAATAAGAAGTCATAAAAATAAAAACAAAGGAGCAAGAAGGGGTGTGTGGAAGGTGCGTCTTCCCTTGCCTCGCGTGTGTGTTTACATGCTGCTCTAATACTTCAAAAGCAGTTTAAGTACTGAAGAGTTCTAAATATTTCAGAAATTCAGGTTAATACACTATCAAGGAAAACTATGTTATTAATATTTTAAATGTACCTGGATATTCTTATTGGATCCGTTTTCATCTTATAGCGTTAATTAATTTAAAAAGTTAAAAGAGAAATCTGAAAACATATGAAAGAAAGTACTTATTAATGAATACACATCTCATATCTAAAGAGACAAAGGATAAGGACAATCATAAGCATCGGATGTCACTGTCGGGAGGTACACATCCTTTGTAGAGTGAACAGAACACAAGTTTTGGTGCCATGGAGATTCTCCAAAGGTAAGAGAGGAACACATGTCCTCATGAGTTTCTTGCTACATGTACACAACCACCTGGAAAGCTGTCTTGCTGCTTTACGTAAGAATGACAGGCTTGTGCCTTTCGTGGAATCCTTTTCATCACCCACCATTTTTTATTGGTCATTGTAGTCGTGCACATTAATGGGATACAACACGGTTGAGGTGTACAAACATGCACACATCACTCCCACACACTTTTTTGTGGTACCCCCGAGCTACACACCCAGCCCTATTTTTTAGTCTTTCTATTCCTTGAGACAGGGTCTCACAGAGTTGCAAAGAGCCTCACTAAGTAGCTGAGGCTGTGCGCGAACCACAGTCCTCCAGTGTCAGCCTCCCGAATGCTGGGATTACAAGGTGCACCACCACACCCAGCTTCCCCATGCATTTTTAAGAAAAAGAAAAGGTGTCAGCTTAAATAGCCAGTCTAGTTTATTTGTTCTGGACAACAGAAGAATTGGGAATTGAAAGGAACAATTTCACATGGTAATAGATGGAAAAGGACTGAAGAGGAAAACTCTCCACATTTGCTTAGGGGATGCTTAAACTATGCATTTGTGAGGAATAGCTCAGAGAGCCAAGACACCCCAGGAAGAAGCAAACTTGTCAATTTTTAAAATGCATCCCTTAACCAGAGACAGGCTGACCAGATGGCAGGGGGCCGACTTGTCTGAGAGATCTAAGCATAATCTCTGACTAAAGTGCTGGCTGAAAACAAACTAAACTGAATAAGAAAGGTGGCCAGGTAGGCAGGCTGAAAAAAACCAATAGAGCCATCGGTGACTGCATACCAGGAAGAAGAAAAACTTTAGTCTGCTTGCAAGCCCTTGGGTTGTCTAGTAAGGCATAAATAATATTCTGAAGAACAAAATTCAGAGCTGTTACAGTACATTATCCAAAATGTCCCATTCTCAACCCAAAATGACTAACCATGAATATAGGAAGGAGAGTGTGACCAGAAGCAGGAAAAGTATTCAGGGTGGTCCTTGAAAAGGAGCTTTTGTCATACGTTCAATTAAAGAACAAGATGATCTAATAATTCAATAAAAATTATGTTAATGAGTGAACAGATAGGAAATATCAGTGATGACATGGAAACTATAAAAAAGGACCAGCTGGAAATACTGGAACTAAAAACATAATATCTGAAATAAAAATTAACTAAATAGATCCATAAGTATCATTGAGATGCAATAAAGATTTATCTTTAAAAGATAGAATAAAAGTTTAATTTGAAAAGCACAGGAAAATTGATTGATAGATAAAATTTAAGAGAGACTTAGACATCATGTGGAACATGATCAAGCATTCCAACATACCTATAATTGGAATTCCAGAAAGATAGAAATTAAAAATAGAGTAATAATGCCTGAAACTTCCCTTTGATTTACAAATCTATAAAGCGCAATAACTATAAAATACACAGAAAAAGAAATGGTCTTAGATGTCTTGTATTCAAACCACTAAAACCTCAAAGACAAAAAAAATCTTGAAAGTAGTAAGACAAAATAAACAATTCATATATTTAAAATAATATGATTTATAGATGACTTTTCATAAAAATAATGGAATCTGTGGGAGTTGAAATAAAATGTTCAAAGTATTAAAAGAATTATGTCTTTTATAGATAATGAACGTGTTCTTTAAACATGAAACCAGAATAAAAAATTTGATAAACAAACACCAATAGAATATTTTTTGCTTATTTTTGCTTATAAAAGTATCAAGCGAGACTGGAGGATCACCATTTGTGGACAGCCTCAGCTATTTAGTGAGGCCCTCCACAACTTAATGAGACCCTGTTTCAAAATAAAGAATAAAAATTAGGGCAGGGGGTATAGATCGGAGGTAGAATGCTCCTGGTTTCATCCCCAGACCTGCTCCCCCCAAAAAAGAAGTATCAAGCGATGTGTTCCAGAGGAAAGGTTGCAGATAAAACCTCAGATCCATGAAAGGAGCGAAGAAGAGAGGAAATGGTAAATATTCAATAGATGTGAATAATTATGTGTTTTATCTTAAAATATTGGCTTACTGTATATTCTATATGATTCTTTGAAAGACACATTACTACTTCCAGCAAAATGTGTAAAAGTACATTTTAGGGTTCAATATATGCTAATGTAATATATATGACA